>NW_024526377.1:1568665-1604983 GCF_017590135.1 Pyrgilauda ruficollis
AAAAACCAAAAAAAAAAAAAAACCTAAAAAAAAAAAAAAAAAGTTCTTCTTCAAAGATTTACCTGCGAGAAGGTAGGAATGTATGGAATGTAGAGCCCGTGCCAGGAAGGGTCTCTCGCTGGACGAGCCTCCTGCTTGCTTTGCTTTAATCCTCCCGCAGCGCCCAGCAAAGCCCTGCCTGTGCTTGAGCTCTCCCTGGGCTGGGGGAGCCTCTGCAAACCCTCCCATGGTGTCAGAGGGGGGGGAACTCAGCCTTGAAACCCTCTCTCCCTCCGGCATGTTTGAATTGTGGACAAGCTCCCCCCATCCCATCCCATCCCATCCCATCCCATCCCATCCCATCCCAGTATCCCATCCCATCCATCATCCCATCATCCCACCCCATCCTATCATCCCATCCCATCCCATTATCCCATCCCATCCATCATCCCATCATCCCACCCCATCCTATCATCCCATCCCATCCCATCCCATCCCATCCCATCCCAATATCCCATCCCATCCATCATCCCATCATCCCACCCCATCCTATCATCCCATCATCCCACCTCATACCATCATCCCACCCCATCCCAGGCTCGCTCCTGGCTGCTCTGGGAGCTCCAGGGATGCAGGAGCGCTCCGGGCTCTGCTCCTCTCCGGGGGCTCTCGCTGCCTCTGGCTCCTGTTCTCACCTTCCTTTATTTATTGGCGTGGGACATCCCCAGCTCAGCCCCTCTGGCGCGGATGGGTCCTGTTTTTGGCTGGTTTTGGGAGATTAAAATTTGATGCTGAATGGTGAATGCTTGCAAAATCAGCTTGTTATGCATGCGCAGCAGCTTTTTCCAGAGCAGATGTTTTGGGATGAGCATCCCTGGCAGAGCAAAGACCTGAACTGCCAATAAATCTGATACCAAATCCAGAGTGACCCCGACAGAGCCATTCCTCTGTCACAACTTTTTAAACCACAAAGCTTCAAGTCGTTTGCCCAGCAGGTTCTTTACTACTTCAGAGGGTTTTCTGGTCGATGGAATCTGTACAAACCTCTTTTTTTTTTTTTTTATTTTAACAAAAAAAAAAAAAAAAAAAAATATTTAACCAATGGACCAGTTCTTTCTTCTTTCAGAGCTGTTCCAGTTTATCGGGTACGTAATACACTTTTTTTAAAAAAATAAAAATACAAAAAAATAATAAAAATAATCAAATAAAATCCTGAATGAGAACATATTTCCTTGCCAGACTTGATGAGCTACGAACTGTTCCCATTTCACGGGCAAAGAATAGAAATTTTTTAATAATCTTATGTCATTTTTTTCTTTTTTTTTTTTTTCTCTTCTTGTAAAGGGAATTAAGTACAGAAGAAAAGATATCATGAAAATACCATTAAGGCTGTGACAGTGACCAAAACAACGTCCAGAACCCATTTATCCCCTAATTAGCACTTTTATCAGGTTTCCCTTTTCCCCATCTCCCCCTTTTTTGGCCCCGAGCCTGGAAGCTGCTCCTGTTCGCAGAGGCAGGAGCAGGGGCTGGAGCTTGGCTCCGTTCACTCGAGCTCTTAAGCACCAGTTCAAACCCTCCCCAGGTTTTAAGTGCGTGCTTAATCCGCGCTTAATCCCGGCGTGAGTGGGAGTGGAGTGCTCGGCCGGGGCTGACATGAGCATCCCTGGAAACCATCCATGAAATCGAGAAATTTTCCTGATTCCTGCCCCTTTCTGCCCCTTGTCACACTCTTAACTTGATCCAAGGTAGCTTTTTGTATTTAAATTTACATATATATATATATATATATATATATATATATGGTACATAAAAATATTGCAGCAGCTGTGTCTGTTTTTTTGGTGCATTTGCCGTGAGTTTTGGGCTAGATCAAATCTGCTCAGCTTCTTTCTGTAACTGCATTTCAATCTTAATCTATTTAAACTTTGTGTGGATTTTTTTTTTCCCCTCTGTCATTTGTGGAAAGAGCAGGGCAGGGAGAAAAAGACCAAGAAAACCCCGAAGTCTTGACGTTGGTTTATTGATTATTTTGTTGTCGTTGTTGTAGGGGTTTATTATTGTCATTATCGGGATTTTTAAGCTTTCCCAGCAGCTCGAAGCTTTCTGCACCTCAGCTGCGGAGCGTCCGGGCAGTTTGTGTGTAGCCATCCAGATCCCTTCACCCGGGGCCAAAAAAAAAAAAAAAAAAAAAAAAAAAACCAGGAAAAGGAGTTTGGGAAAGGGCTGAGGTGCTCCCGGGAACTTTCCCTGCCCAGATCCCCTCCCCACCCCCGGCAGCCGCGGAGCGGGGCAGGCAGGGACCGCCGCAAACTCAGGAGATGGGCACAAAAACTGAGTCCCAACCCAGTTTGGCTTCTCTGGCTGGGGTGAAATGGTGCTTCACGCTGTACCCAAGGGGCGAGAAGGCTCCCCCCAAAAATAACTCATTGCTAATTAAGGGCTAATGGTCGCACTGCCAGCTCAGAGCTCCGCGGGAGGGACCCGCAGCATCAGCACCAGCATCTCTGTCTGCGGGCACGGCGGCTCCGGGCAGCCCGGCCCCGCCCGGAGTCACCGCCACCCCGGGCAAAAGTGTGTCCCTCTGCCCCGTGCTCGGCCGAGGAGCGCAGGAATGTCACTCCCGGGATTTTAATAGGGCTGGGTGCAATTCCCAGCCCTCAGCGGTGGCTGCCGTTCCCAGCCGGATCCCCTCTGGTCTCCCTGTGTCACCCTCGGTGAAAGCTGATTGCTGGTCACAGCTTTCCGTGTCGCTCTGAATGTCTGTTCTGCCTGCAAAACAGGGATGGAAAATCCCTTTTTGCGTCCCACAAGGGCTGCAAGGGTGGCTCTGTTGCTTTGCAGAGCAATTAGTGGGATAATTTACCAGAGAATGTATTAATAATGTAAATGAAAAAGCAGAGCCCAGCCCTTCCTGTTCAGCAGCAGGTGAAAATAAAATCCCCTGCTTTTCTCATGGCAGAGCTTCTCCAATTTATAATCCATGAGGGCACACGGCCTGGCTGCTCCTGTGGTGTGGCTGCTCCATCAGCCCCAATCCCACGGGGATATTTCACGGATTATTTACAGATACTTCACCCTGCTGAGCCGTTCGGGTGGCTCCCATCCATGCAGTTCCTGGATCACACAGGGATGCTCTGGCAGCCAGAATTCCACATGAGGACTTGGCCCAAGCTCTGGGATCACTCCCTGACAGTGTTCTTATACCAGGACTGACATCCAGAGCTCAGAAAGCTCCTGAACCTTAATTTTGAGCAGCTCTGGAGTTTCAGCAACTCCTTTGTGCTGCAGCAGGGATTTAGCTCCTAAACTGAGCTCGGGGTCTTGCAGGGCTGAGCAGACCACGGGATGAGGAGAGAGCTCCCCAAAACCACCCATCCTTGAGGCAGAGCTCTGCCAGCTGGGATCATTGCCAGCTCCTCGGCTGGATACCCAGGAGCTGCAGCAGGGAGCAAATCCATAATGAAACAGCTGTGAATTTCCAGCTTTCCACTGAGAAATGCAGTTCCTCACCTGCTCCTAAGGGGTGACATCCCAGCCCTGGTGTCCCTAAAGTCCCAGCAGTCCCAAGCCCTGCTCTGATCCCAAATCCAGCCCAGCGCAAGTCCTGCTGGGGCAGGGCAGGTAATTCCCACCTGTGTCCACCCAGAGCATCCCAAATCCTTCCTGCCGGGGCTGGGGCTCTGCATCCCCCTGCCCAACAAATCTGCAGCTTTCCCTGCCTCAGTTTTGTCCAAAATCCACAGGGACAGCACCTGAACAAGCAATATCCTTGCAGAAGTCATTCAAATTATCCCAATTTCCATGCAAAATCCTCCAGGATTTGATCTAGCCCTTCCCTGCTTGCCTTGCTTTTCCTCTTTTCATCATCTGCTTTTTTTCTTTCCTTTCCTTTCCTTTTAACATTTCTGTCTATTGCACAGTATTTACAAATAAAACTGTATTGTAAGTTATTTACAAAAAAAAAAAAAAAGAGAAAAAAAGAGAAAAAAATAAACTAGAAAACATCAGTCCTGATGGCATAAAACCAATCTGTTTTCATTACTGAGATATGATGGCACTTACGATCACTTTAGTAAATGTAATGTAAAAAATAATTAATAATAATAATTAATAATAATAATGTGTACGCAAATTTAATATACATGGTCTCATGTAAGATAAATATTTGCCTTTTTTTCTAAAAGGTGTATGTATTCTGTAAGTGGAATAGTCTGTAGAAATTTCTATATGTTCTTAAAATGGCAATACATTCCAAAAAATGGTACTGTAAATATGTACAGCGTCCAATGGAATTTGGTAGTTTTGCCTGTAATTTTATTTGAACTCCAGTTTCTACACTTGCATCTTGCAATGTCTGTATGGCTATATCAGTGCAAAAAAAATGCAGGTAAAAAGCACAGTCTGATGTAAAAACAACAAAAAAACTGAACAAAAAACACACAAAAACCAAGAAAAAAAAAAAAAAAGGAAAATACTCAGTATTTGATGTTTGTGACCCTTATTGTAAATGACATCTGTACTGTGAATGAGAAGTTTTTACAAGTATAATATTGCCTTTACTACAGCTCAGATTGTCTGCTCGGTCTGGGCATATTTTTAAAAAAACAGCATGTTGGAATAAATTTTAAAGTCCCAACATATCACTACGTGTGTGAGTGGCATCCTTTAATTCCCGTTTTATTTCCCAGGTCCCTGGAGGCACATCTGAACAAATCCTGGCTCTGCTGCAGCCATCTCACCCCTGCAGGGGAAGTGCTGCCCTCATGGAAATGCCACAATTGTATTTTTTCCAGTTTTTCCTCCTTTTTTCCCCCCAGTTTTTCCCCCTCACAGAGCTGAGGCCATGAGCAATGGATGCTCTGCAGAGGCCAGGCTGAATTCCCACAACCCCCGACTAGTTGGGATTGGAAATGACCTTAAAGACCACCCAGTTCCACCCCCAGCTGGGCAGGACCGATCCCACTGGAGCAGGGTGCTCAGAGCCTTGTTCAGCCTGCCCTTGGACTCAAACTTTAGGGGAGAAAAATAGGATTATTATAAAAAAATCTGTCATTTCCCCCTTCCACTTGCTCCTCCCCAGGAACTGAGGTGCTGCCCTCAGCCCATCAATTCCCTTTATTCACCTGGAAATCCTCCTGGGCTGCTCCTGCCCTGCTACCCTTTGCCCCATCAAAAACCTGCCTGTGCCTGGGGGTGCTGCGTGTTGGGGTGGTGTCACACGGGGAGGGGACGAGAGGGCTGAGAGGAACGGGGACCTAGCTCCAGGGATTTGGAGATGAAAGCATCAAGGACCTGGCTCCAGGGATTTGGGGTTCCACTGAGGAGAGGGCTGAGAGGAATGGGGACCTTGATCCAGGGGTTTGGGGCTCTGCTGAGGAGAAGGCTGAAAGGAATGGGGATTTGGCTTGGGGGTTCTGCTGAGGAGAGGGCTGAGAGGAACAGGGACCATGATCCAGGGATTTGGGGTTCTACTGAGGAGAGGGCTGAGAGGAACAGGGACCTGGCTCCAGGGATTTGAGGCTGAGAGCATCAGGGACCTGGCTCCAGGGATTTGGGGCTCCGCTGGAGAGAGGGCTGAGAGAAATTGGGAATTTGCTTCAGGGATGTGGGTCCCAGGGCGCCGGGAGGAGGAGGAGGGATGGCTGGGGATGTGCTGCAGAGCAGCCAGGGACAGCTCCTCGTGTGCCCCGTGTCCCCAGAGGGGTGGGGACAGTGTGTGAGAGAGGGGACACAGCCCCTGTCCCTCTGCCCGGGCCTGCCTGGGCTCCTCCCAACCTCGGCCAGATGGTTTGGGGCTGTTGCTCCCTCCCAGGAGGAGCTGTTGGAGCTGTTGGGGCTGGCACGGCCACCCGGGCTGGTGCTCGTTGTTATGACAACAGGAGGAGGCTGCTGAGAGCAGAGAGCAGGGAGGGAGGCAAGGAAAAGGGATCAGAGAATCAAAGAATCAGAGAATTGTACAATCATTAAGGCTGGAAAAGACTTCCAAGAGCATCTAGTCCAACCTTTGACCAAATCCCACCATCCCCAGTGAGCCATCTCACAAAGGGCAGGGTTTTGTGGGGCAGAAGGGGTCAGGAAAGGCAGTGAGGGGCAGGCTGAGGGCTGGGCTGAGCACGGGGCAGGGAGGGAGGGCAGCCCGGGGATAGAGGGTGCCCTAGGGATAGAGGGGCAGCCCAGGGATAGAGGGCACCTCAGGGACAGAGGGTACCCTGGGGATAGAGAGCACCCCAGGGATAGAGGGGCAGCCCAGGGATGGAGGGCACCCTGGGGATAGAGAGCAGCCCAGGGATGCAAGACAGCCCCAGGGATAGAGGGCAGGCACAGGGATAGAAGGGACCCCAGGGATACAGGGCACCCTGAGGGTGCAGGAAAGCCCCGGGGACAGATGGCAGCTCCACAGATAGAGGGGCAGCCCCAGGAATGCAGGGCAACTCCAGGGATGCAGAGCAGCCCAGGGATAGAGGGCAGCCCCAGGGACAGAGGGCAGCCCCATGATGGCATCAGGACTGGGCTGTGCCTTGCCTGTGACACTGTTGGGCACAGGAAGGGCCTGGCTGTGCCTGCAGGGCTGAGTCCCAGCAGCACAAACATCACCAGGGGTGGGACCTGTGCAGTGGGCAAAAACTGGGACAACAATGCCCACAGCAGCAGCCTGAGGGTTACTGCAGCTGATCCCTCCTGGGGAGAGCTGGCAGCTGAGCTGTGAGCTCATCCTCCAGCAGGCATTGCTCGGACAGGCAGCAAAACAAAGCAAAAAATCACCTGGTAACAAACCCTGTGTCCTGCTGGGGTCACCAGTGGCCCCTGACAGCCTCAAAAGGGCACAAAAAGCAAGGTACAGGAGTTGCTAGGGGATGCCCAAGGTGCTTTTCTTTTCAAACTGGTGTCTCTTAACGTGTCCTTCTCCATAACCCCACAGCTCCTGTGCCCAGAGGATGAAGTGGAAAGCTTGGCTTTCGTCATTAGCAGGTTGCAAGCAGTCCTATCCTCTGTTTTGTGGGGGCAAACCTGGAAGTGTGTCCCTGTGTGCCTGCCAGCAGGGATTAACACCCCCGGGAAATGCAGGAGTCTCCCCTGCCTTCCTGGGGGACCTGCTCACATCGCTCAGAAACGTGGTCCTGACCCTTCCAAAGCGAGGACAAGCAAAGTTCTCAAGCTCAGATGAGATAAAGGCTGGAATAATATGGCCTGACTGCCTGGCTGACCCTGCTCTCCCAGCCTGGGTTATCCTGTGATCCCAAACCGGAGAGTGAGGGATGGGTTAAAGCCTCCCAGGTGCTCAAGAGGAGGCACCATCAGCCAGACTTTGTGCTCAGGAGCTGAAGTTCTGGGGCTCAAACCCATCCCAGACCAAAAAAGCCCCATGGCTTTTTTGGACTCCCCTTAACCAGGAAATCAGCACACACTTGAAACCTAAAACCATCCTGTGTGATGAATTTGCTTTATTCTTCCTGGAATTCCAACTCAGCCGCACAAAGGGCGTGGTTTCAGCTGGAGATGGCAGTGGGTGAGGGCACACTCATATTATTTATCTCAGCAGGTCTTTCCCCATTTTTGCTGCAAATTGTTTTTTAGGCCACAGCTCTGCCCAAGTTGTTCAGTCCTAAAGGCATGCAGCATTCCAGCTGGAATATTTGCTTTAGGAGATGAAATCCCAAACTCCCAAAGGGAGGGTTGGCTCTGTGGTCCCAGCATTTGGTTAAACCTTTGGTCCTGGAAGCATGAGCTCTGGGAATTCCCAGCACTTGCTGGCTTGGGATTGTTCACTCCCCACAGTGCTTTTCCCTCACAGCTTTCTGCCCCTGGAATCAGCTCATTCGCTGAGAATCCAAATTTTCAGTATAAAAATAGATTTCCAACTATCGTGACTACAAAAAGAACTGGAAACCGTGATCTTATCTTTCCTAACATATGGGAAAAATGAAGCCTGCAAAATGTGTTATTCCTTTAACCTCATAACTTTGGAGCCACGAGGCCAGCAGGGCCCTGTGTGACACCGAGCTCCAGCAGAGATCTCCGGTTTTAAGATCTCTGTAACCCATCAGGGTGCAAATTTATGGAAGGAGTTGGGCTGGATAAAAACCAGGTGGAGTTTTAAGGTGATATTGTGTTTGAGGGAGGGATTTTCATATTCTTCTATGAGCTCTGTGCCTGTGGCTTTTGACCTGGGATGTGGGTGCTGCTGGGCTGTCACTCAGTGCCAGCTGGCAGGGGACAAATGTGAGGAGACAAGGAGGTGAGGGTTATGGGGAAGGAAGCCTGGATGGAGGGAGGGAGGGAGGGAGGGATGATGGATGGATGGATGGATGGATGGATGATGGATGGAGGGATGGATGGATGGATGGATGAGGGTATGAGAAGCAGCCTCTGAAATGTGGGTTTATGTTGCTCAGTGGAAGAGCCCAACCTCTTGAGGTAGATGCTACAGTGCTGACTGGAGCTGTGTGAAATCCCAGCTGATCCTGCTCTGAAAATCCCCTCCCATCCCATTTTCCATGCCTTCCTGACTCTCTGTGAATGTTTGTGCAGTTACCACCCCCTTTTCTGAGCTCTTTCTTCAGAGCCAGACCCCACAACTCCGAAACTCTCCCAGGGCACCAGGAGCTGGGGCTTTAAATCCTTCTCCCCCAGATGCGGCAGAGGCAGCAGCAAGAGCCTCTCAGGCTGCCCAGAGCAGCAGCAGTGATGGCTCTTGCTAACAGCAATCCCATCTTCCAGGGCTTTATATCTCTGACTGGAGACCTAATAAGTGCTGAATTGGTGTGTGATTTAATGAGGCAAACTTCAAAGCTGCTGTTTCCACACCTAATTCACTCATCAGTACTAATAACTGCAATGGGTGGTGTTGTTTTTTGGTTTTTTGTTGTTTTTTTTTTTTTTTTTAATTTCCTCCTAGCAATTTATTATTTACCCAGTTGCTTTACAGCTCCTAATTTAATAAGTGCAATAACCCAGGGGTACTGCTTCAGGAAGGAGGAGAAGCTGTGAAATCCAACAGTGTCTGCTTTGCTGGACACCAGAGCTCCCATTATAATGTTTTAAACTCTTTATGACATTGGCAAGGAAAAGATGTGGAGCTCTGTGCCTCTCCAGACAGCTCCATTCCCAAAATGTGCTGGCACCTGCTGGAAGGGGAGGATGGCAGCACTGGATCTCCTGTGGATTTGTGTCCTGCAGCCTGGCCAGGTTTGAGCCTGGCTGACCATGCAGCAGGCATGGATGGAGCCAAAGGGTGGCAAAGCACATCCCCTCTGGGCAGGGGGCTCATTTTTGGGCTCTCCTCACTCTGCCTCCCCCTTCCAGGCATGTGCATGGGGGAGCAGTGACCTTGTCCCAGCCCAGTTCCATCCTGGGGGTCATGGTGATGGCCACAAACCCCACTGTGCCCTCCCTGGGGGACTTTTAGGAATCTAGAGGAATTGTTATGGAGGGGACAGAAGTTTCTGGGATCCTTCCAGGGACGTGCAGACAGCCCTGGGGGTGAGGGAGGGTGTCCAAAGTCCCCATGTGCCCAGCACAGGATAAATAAAAGCTCACTCTGCCCTGGCACTGCCCTGACAGCTCAGGCACTGCTGGATCATGAGGAATTCCCCTTCGCCTTTTTCCCACCTGAAACTTCCTTGAGGTCCTGCAGCTCCCTGGATCTCCCTGGATAATTTCCAGCTGTATCCTGGGGAGGAACCCAAGCTGAGCTGTGCCCCTGAGCTCCTCCTCAGGTGTGATCTCTCTGAGCTGTTGCATTCAGAGCTGCTTGAAGCCTCAGCCCTATTCCCAACAACCCCGTCCTTCCCCTTCTCCATTTCCCATCTCCGGCTTTCAAAGCACTTTTGCAGACATTAAAGAGCTGTTCCCCAGAACCCCAGAGGCTGCAGCTGAGCCCAGCCTGCTCTGAACTGTTCCTGCTGTTGCTGTGATACCGCTGGAGCTCGCTGCAGCCGCCAGCCTTTTTATTCCAGCCTCAGCTCGCTCCGAGGTTAGGTCATCCCGCAGATCAGACCCAGCCAGGGATGTGGCTGGGCTGGGATCTCGCTGGGAGCGCCAGGCAGAAGCGGGGATGCTGCTTGGCATTCATCAGCCCTTCAGGCAAACTCACAGCTTCCCTTCCTGCCCTTGCACCATCCTTTCCCCCTGATTTATTCATCCTCAGGGCACCGGCCGTGCTCTTTGTGCAGGATTGAAAGAATTCCGGGTGTTTCACAGCCTTTACGTTAATCAGGCACTTCTGGAGAAGGGGAAAATCCTAATAAACCTGCAGCGAGTTCCCCTGCTGCTAATTAGAAGCTGATCCATTTTCCTCTGGATTGAAGTAGGAAAATTGCAGCGATCCCACATTCCTGGCCCATGAGCTGTTCCCAACCAGGCAGCCCTGGGAGCATCCAAGGCGAAACCCCGGCTCAGTTTTCCTGCCTGCAGAGCACGAGGAAAAGGGGCTGCGTTTCCCATTTTGGGGCTGCTGCTGCTCCAAGCCAGCACAAATTGCAGCCAAATTTGGGGGCTGGGCAGGCAGGGACCTGCCTGGGCTCCTGGCCACAGGGTTGGGCTCAGCCAGGGAGCAGCACAAGCCACCTCCAGGCCAGGGGTGCATCCAGGGGCTCCAGATCCACACAGGGGCTCCACATCCACACAGGGGCTCCAGATCCACATAGAAACTCCAGATCCAAACAGGGGCTCCAGATCCAAAGAGAAACCGCAGTGTCAGCCCCCCTGCACAGGGATGAAGGGGACAGGTGTGATCAGCACAGGGGGCTCTGCAGGGCTGAGCCACTCACAGGGAGAAGAGCTCAGTGTGGACAGGACCACGTCTGGTTCTGGCCTCACCACAGCAGCCTCGGGCTCTGCCAGAGCCAGAGCCACCTTGAATTCTCCCTCCCAACCTCCCAGTCCCCAGCAGGGTGAAAGAGCAGGGAATCGTGCACCTCACTGGAGTCTGCAGGCACCACAATCACGGGATCACAGAATCACTCAGGCTGGAAAAGGTTCCAAGACCATCGAGTCCAGCCTTTGGCTAAGCACCATTGTAGCAACTAAGCCACGGCATTGAGTGCCACAGTGAAATGTTTGCTGAGCACGGATGAGCACTCCAAAGCTCCCTGGGCAGCCCCTGCCAAGGCCTGATCCCCCTTTCCATGGGGAAATTCCTGCTGTGCCCACCCTGAGCCTGCCCTGGCCCAGCCTGAGGCCGTTCCCTCTCCTCCTGTCCCTGTTCCCTGGAGCACAGCCCGACCCCCTCGCTGTCCCCTCCTGTCAGGAGTTGTGCAGAACCACAAGGTCCCCCCTGAGCCTCCTTTTCTCCAGGCTGAACCCCTTCCCAGCTCCCTCAGCCTCTCCTGGGGCTCCAGCCACTTCCCAGCTCCGTTCCCTGCCCAGTGTCCACCCATCCCTCCAAGGACTGGCCACACTCCCCATTCCTGCAGAGCAGTGATGGTGACCTTGGGCCATTCTCATCCCAAATCCCAGCAGCTCCTGGGGCTGTCCCAGGCACAAGGATTCCCTGATGGCTTTGCAGGGTTCCCAGCTGGGGTGAAGGTTCCTGCTGCACCCTCCAGCCTCTCTAAAGGGTGGCTTTGAGGGGCTACTGTTGCTGCCAGATGGAACTAATATGAGCTTGCAGGGATGAGACAGGAAAAGCTTGGCTTAGCAGGGCTGGGGGTGCTCGTGCCAGCTCCTCACAGCCCCTGTCAGGCAGGTGTGCTGGGCAAAGGCTTCTCCTGAGGAGAAATTAATGATTTTTCTGGAGCTCTAACGAATTGCCTGGGGAAGCTGTTGGTCCTGCCAGGCACTGCAGCCCCTCTGCCCAGCAGTCCCCGGGCAGGGAGCATTTGGGGATGCTGGGCAAGGAGCCAGGAGGGCACTGTGAGCCCCCACGGGGTGGCACCAGCAGCAGGATGGTCTGGAGGTGTCCCCATTCCCCAGGAGCGGAGCTTGGAGCAGGGGGAAGGGGAGGAGAATCATCCTGGGGAAGAAAAAACCCTTGTGGGCTCTGCTGGTCCCACAGACATCCCTGAGGACACCACAACGAAGGGTTTGAGGCCAGGAGAAATAAAGGATGGGGGTTTGGGGGTTTATTGGCTGTTCCCCCGCCCCACAGCACACAGCAGGTTTTACCCTGGTGGGCTCGGCCCCTCCCAGCTGCCCCCAGCCCTGGCACGGTGCTGTGGGGCTGGGAAGCCCCCAGCCCCTCTCCTCTTTGATAATTACATTCCTCTATGCAAAACAGGGCCCTTTTCCCAGCTCCTTTTAGCCCAACAATACCCCAAAGTCCCCCACGTGTGTCACCTCAGCCGGGGGGCCCTGCTGGAGCAGTGGGAAATGGGGGGAGGAGGAGGAAGAACAAGAAGAAGATGCCCCTTTTCTGCTGTCCCTGTCCTAGAGCTCCACCACAGGGCAGCTCCCTGACACAAGCCACTCATGGAAGGGTCAAAACAAGATTTCTGTCACCCCACACGAGCCTGGAGGGTGCTGGGGACACCTCTGCAATGCCACCCAAGGGAAGCCGTGGGGTGATGGGGACACCACTGCCATGCCATTTATGACGAGGCTGTGGGACTCTGGGGACATCTCTGCAATGCCACCCACGACAAGGCTGTGGGGTGAGGGGGTCACCACTGCGATGTCACCCAAGAGAAGGTGTGGGGTGCTGGGGACCCCATTTCAGTGCCACCCTCCCTGTGTGGCTGAGCCTCCCCCCCGAGCAGCAGCATTTTCAGTGCTTCCCCCGCTTCATCCCAAATCCCTCCGTGGTTTTGGGGCCCGGTTCCTAGCAGGACACCCCAGAGCAGCCCCCTCAGCGCCAGCAGGGGAAGGAAACGCCCCCCGGCCGGCCCGGGGGTGCCCCCAGCCCGCAGCACCCCAGCTCCCTCTGCCCCAGGAGCTGCGGGTGAATGATGCGCGTCAGCCGAGTGCCATCTAGTGGGATTTTCTCTTACCACCCATATTGCCTTAAAAAAAAAAAAAAAAAAAAAAAAAAAAAAAAAAAAAAAAAAAAAAAAATTGCTTAAAAACCCCAGCGCTGTGCACGGATTTGATGCACGTCCGAGAGGAGAATACAGAATAATTAATGCAAATTCTCCCTCTCGCTCGCTCTCCCGGCAGCTCCTTCCCAGCGGTGATTTAGCAGCTCCTCTCCTTGCACAATGACTGAGATTTCCTGGCTCCAGATCAATCTTGATTTAGAGGAGAAAAATATCACAGGTTTTTTAAAGGGCCCTGCAATTCAGGGGTACAGCGGGGTGGAGAACTTCTGTAAAATCTTGATCTTATTATACAATCTTGGTCTATTGTAAAATCTTGATCCTAATGTAAAATTTTGATCCTATTGTAAAATTTAAATTCCCTTGTAAGGTCCAGAGGGGGTTTCTCCAGGAACATTGTGTGCTCCTCAGTGTTGGTGGCACTCCACAGGACATTTGGGGAGGATCCTCCTGCTCAGCTCTGCCTGTCCCTCCTTGGGGAGCAACAGCAGGCAAAGCCTGATCCTTGTTATGGTTATTGTTATCCTACCCCCTGGTTTTTCCAGCCTGGAGCCATTGCGGGGGGCTGGGAAAGGATCTGCAGAGCTTTCCTGGCCCAGCTGTGCCTGTGGGGTCCCTGTAAAGTGTGAGGGACACGGGGCTGCACCGACAGCTCCTGCTTGGAAATGCCAGGTCTGAGAGGGGAACACCACCAGCAGGGACAAGAGGGGACCAGGACTGGGAGAAACTGGGAAAAACTGGGAAAAACTGGGAGAAACTGGGAGAAACCCGGGTTGTCCCTTGGAAAAACCCATGGATGTGCTCTGGGCTGGTGCCAACACACCCCTGTGCTCCCAGTGGCACTTTGTGACCTTAAAGAAATGCAAATGTGCCTTAAACAGGAACAAGAGTGACACCGTCTCAGTCTCTGTCCCTCCACCACACACCCCAACAGCTTTAGAAAATATGGAATACTTTCTGTGGGGTCCTGGAAGGGATTTGGGGCTGGAAAGGGTCTGGTTTAAAGCTGCCAAAGGCTCAGCCCTTCAGACACAGCTTGGGGTGAGGATTTGCCTGGGGTGCTCTGTCCTTCCCTCCCCGTGTGCACCCTCCCAGCCCTGCCCAGCAGCGGCTGGTCCAGCTCCAGAAGATGCTCTTTGTGCTGTCCCTGTCCTACAGCTCCACCACAGGGCAGCTCCCTGGCACGAGCCACTCATGGAGGGGTCAGAACAAGATTTCTGTCACCCCACACGAGGCTGGGGGTGCTGGGGACACCGTTTCAGTGCCACCCAAGAGAAGGCTGGGGGGTGAGGAGGTCACCACTGCCAGCTATGACAAGGCTGTGGGACTCTGGGGACACTACTGCTATGTCACCCAAGACAACGCTGTGGGAGTCTGGGGACCCCATTTCAGTGCCACCCAAGAGAGGCTTTGGGGTGAGGAGGTCACCACTGTGATGTCCCCCAAGAAAAAGCTGTAGGTTGACAGGGACACCATTTCAGTGCCACCCACGTCAAGGATGTGGGGTGATGGGGTCACCACTGCCAGCTACGACAAGGCTGTGGGACTCTGGGGACATCTCTGCAATGCCACCCAAGAGAAGCTTTGGGGTGAGGAGGTCACCACTGTGATGTCACCCACGGCAAGGCTGTGGGGTGATGGGGACACCACTGTGCTGCAGCTGTGGTGCCAGCTGTGCTCTGCTGGCTGGGCACAGAGGCTGGAGAGGGTCCCCAGGGCAGTGCTGGGAAAGGGGTGCAGGGGATGCCCCTGAGGGCACGGGGTCATCTTGCCCAGTGGGATCTGGTGAGCTCCGGGGCCAGGCCAAAATACAGGGGGAAAGAGCAGGAAAATGACCCAAACTGCAGGGAAAGCCCTGACTGATGGGCACGGGGAGAAGCCTCACCACCTTTGCCAGTGTCCCACTGCAGATGGGTGGGCACAGCGCCCGGCTTTCCACGGAGGGGCTCCTGGAGCTGTGCTGCCCTGCAGGGCCACGCTGCCACCCGCAGCCAGGACACGCCGCAGGCTCTCTTTGGGCTGCCTTGCATCACCGGGATGGAGCAGGCGAAGCAGAAGTGTGTCATGGAGCGGGGAACGTGAGCAGGGCGATAACTCAGCCGCGGGGGAATGAGGCAGCAGCTATTTATAGCCGGCAGATTGCTAATAACTGGCACGGGGAAGCCTTCAGCGGCTCCGTGCGGCTCATTCACACCTCCCACAGAGGAGACAAAGCCGCTGTGCTGGGGCTGAAGCGCTGCCAGCCCGCTGCCGTCTGAGTCAGGCACGCAGCCCCGGCTCCCGCAGCTCCGCTGCCCCGAGCGCGCCCGGGATGCGCAGCCCGCTCCCCCCGGGGGCTGAGGAGCCGAGGGGATGTCGGTGCTGCCGAATTCAGCATCCCCGAGACCCCCAAATGCTCCTCCGCAGGCAGGAGCTGACCGTTCACCGCAGTGTTGTGGCTCCTTTTCCTGCTCAGCCTCCCTGGGCTGACCCCAGCTGTCCGTGAGCTAAAGGCTGAACAGTCCAAATGTCAAAAATCAACTCGTTTAGGCTTTTTTTTTTTTTCCTCATGGCAGTTTTAAATTGCCGCACAAATAACATTTTTTAAATGGTGTCTTGTGCAGTGGCTCAGCAGCAAATAAATGAGTGAGAGATGAGAATGAACGACCCCAGCTGGGTTTTATCCATGCCATGAGAATTGTCCTGAGAATTTATCCTGCCTGGAATTGTCAGGACAAAGCTCACATTGGGGATTGTACCAGGTATGGCAAAGGTGTGACATCTTCCTCCTGGAAAGGATCCTAAACCCCATCCAGTGCCACCCGTGCCCTGGCAGGGACACCTCCCAGTGTCCCAGGTGCTCCCAGCCCCAATGTCCAGCCTGGCCTTGGGCACTGCCAGGGATCCAGGGGCAGCCACAGCTGCTCTGGCAATTCCAGCCCAGCCCCTCCCCAGCCTGCCAGGGAACAATTCCCAATTGCCAAGATCCCATCCAGCCCTGCCCTCTGGCAGTGGGAGCCATTCCCTGTGTCCTGTCCCTCCATCCTTGTCCCCAGTCCCTCTGCAGCTCTCCTGGAGCCCCTTCAGGCCCTGCAAGGGCTCTGAGCTCTCCCTGGAGCCTTCTCCTCTCCAGGGGAGCACCCCCAGCTCTCCCAGCCTGGAATTTTGTTAATTTAGGTGTCTGATTCAAGCTCTGCCGTCTGGAAATGACACTGCCTTCTCCAGGGATTCTCAGGAGACGCAGCCTGGGGTGACCCAGGAGGGACAGGCCAGCTCTGATGTCCCTGTGCCAAATCCTGTCCCACCTGTGGTGACACCTGCAGGGCAGGGAGGGCTGGTCTGGGCTGGGCCGGTGCCACCAAGATCTCCTGGCTCTGGGATGATTAATCATGGAATCACTGAGGCTGGAAAAACCCCCTCAGACCATCCAGTCCAACCATTCCCCCAACATTTCAAAGCCACCCACACCCCCAGGTGACATTTACCTGTCCCTTGAACACTTCCAGGGATGCTGATCCCATCCCTGCCCCGGGCAGCTGGGCCAGGGCTGGGCAACATTTTCATGTGAAGAAAATTTTCCTAATATCCCATCTAATCTCCTCAAGCTTGCTTTCCGGCCCCTCCAGAGTGAGTATTTTTTGCAAATCAGGTGTTTATACCCAAAATACTCATCCTGTGCCTCAGTGGTGGGCAGGAGACCCCATCAGAGGGGGGCAAGGGAACTTTTCCCAGCCCCATCCAGGGATTTCTGTGCTGAGGTGGCTGAAATTTCCTCTTCCCTACTGGCTTTTCCATTGGTTCACGGCTTTGTGTCACCCCAAAAAGCCCCTCAGGCTGCATTTGTGGCTGCCAGGTGGTGGCAGGTGACCCTTTCCCTGCTGCAGGAGTGGCTGAGCTCCATGGCAGCCCTGGGCCTTGCTGGGCCATGATGCTCGAGGTGCTGAGCCGGGGCTGGCTGAGCTGAGAGGAGGCTCCAGCAGGGATGGGTGGAGGGCAGAGCTGGCAGAGACAAAGCTGAGAGCTGCCCTGGGCCCGAGGTGTGGGGCTGGAGCTGCTCCCAGGAGGGGCCACGGGGCTGAACGTGGTTCCCTCTGCCCCTTGGCCAGAGCATTTCCCACATCCTGACAGATTTTTGGGCAGTCCAGCTGCACTGAGCCCTTTTCCCTGGTCCCTCACACCCCCACACCTGACTGAGGAGCCGACTGGGATCTTGGCCAGGCTGGAGGAACAAAGCAGGAGCAGATTCCAGGGCAGGACTGTCCCAGGCTGGAGCAAAGCAAACATTGAACAGCTTTATGAGACCCCCCAGGGGGCTTCTGCCTCCTTGGGGCATCCCCTGGGGATTGATATTGATCTTCCTGAGATTCCTTCCGCTCTTCTGAGCTTCTCATTACCCTGAGAGGCTGCACTGGGGGCGGGTTCCCTCTCATCCTCCAAAGAATTCCCCCCTGCCCTACTCCAGGGAGCAGCAGGGCTGATTTAAACCCCAGGGTTTGCATTCCAGAGGCCGGGAAGCCCCACAGGGTGCCCTGTGAGCCTGGAAAACCTGCAGGAAATGCCTTTCACCTTGGGGTGGCTGTTGGAAGGGGGAATTGTGATATTTCCAGAGAGCCATGGCAGGAGCAGGAGCCCAGAAATGCTCTCCCCAGGCTGGAGAGTGACCCAGGTTTGGGGTTCACGAATCACAGGCTGCTGTGGGGTGAGAGGGACTTGACAGATTTTCTCCTGCCATGAACAGGGACAAATCCATCCCCGTGAGGGGGTAGTTCTGCAAATCAGGTGTTTATACCCAAAATGCTCAGCCTGTGGGCAGAAGGCACCGTCAGAGGGGCCAAGGGAACCTTTCCCAGCCCCATGCAGGAATTCCTGCCAAAGGACAATGCCCAGGGAAAGGACAGTGCCCAGCCTCCCTGCCCTGCCCAGGAGTGATGCCAAGGGCTGCTGGAGGGAGGGCAGGGGAGGAGCAGGAATTCAGGACCTGGAAAGCTGCTGAGGCATGGCAGGTACAGGAGAGCCACAGCAAAGGCTCCCTGCATGGAGCTTTATCCACCTCAAAATGGGAAAAAGGCACAGAGTTGATACCTTGGGCTTTAAGTTTCTCTGTTCTAGCCTGGTGTGCAGCCTTTAGCTTTATTTTAATGATACTAGGATCTTTTCACAGGGTGGTGAAGACAAACCAATCCTACAGGAAGGGGATGGGGATAAACTGATACTTTCAGATTTAAGTTTTTCTGTTCTGCTTTGGTGTGCAGCTTTTGGCTCTGTATTAATGTCACTAGGATCTTTTCACAAAACAATCCTATTCTAGCTGGAGACTCAAGGACAATCTCTGCAAACTTCAGGCCCAAAGCACAAACAACATGAGGAGGGTGGGCAAGCAAG
The DNA here is from genome assembly GCF_017590135.1 of Pyrgilauda ruficollis. Lineage (NCBI taxonomy): Eukaryota > Metazoa > Chordata > Aves > Passeriformes > Passeridae > Pyrgilauda > Pyrgilauda ruficollis. The sequence goes on from NW_024526377.1 coordinate 1,586,980, forward strand.
CAAGGAGGATGAAACTGCATCATTTGAAGCTATTAATTGGACAGTTGGCTCCTATATGCAAATGTGACAAAAATAGGTTAGAAACTGTTGTAAAACAGATGATAGATCGTTAAGCATGTACTGTTCATTTGGTTATGGTAAAAGGGGTTAAAAGGGTGGTTATAGAAATTACACCTAAGTAAAGTGCACCATCCCCCAGCGAAAGGAGCCAGCCTGGACAGAACCGTCATGGGCCAATCGAGCGCCTTAAACCTTCATGCAAGTGAAGGATCCAAACAGAAACCAATCCAGAGGGACAAAAAACAGGATAAAAAGGGGACATCTGACCCAGGGAAGGTGTGCTGCTGCACCTGGAACATCAGGGACATCGCTGCTGAAGCCATCCCAGTGCCGGCGCTGCAGCATCCTCAATGGGAACGCTCCTGCTCGGCCTGGGCCCCCTGGCTTTAGGCCTTTCTTTATATTGTAATAAATGCTGAAATCACTTTAGCACCAGGAGTCTGGTCCTGGTTTTAACACATGGACTAAAACGTATAAAAATGTGAGATCTCGTGACCAAGCTCTTTTGCTTCCATCTTGGAGCCAGCCAGGTACTGCCAGGGTGTGGCCTTTGAAGGCACTTCAATAAATAAAATAAAAACTTCAATAAATCTCCACTTTGTTCCCCTTAACTCCATGTAGCCTCTGTTCCAGCTCCCTAAGGCATCACGGTGAGGAGAGGAATCCCACTGAGATTTGCCACTCTGGGCAAGGCTGGAGCTGGGCAGGGATGGTTGAAGCAGTGCACTTTGTCATCAATAAATGGGAAGAAATCACCATTTCCTTCCCTTCTCCACTAAACTTCTGTTTTCATCTGGACTTTTTGGTGATTGAATCACCTGTGGGCTCCAGATCCTCCTCCCCAGGGGACTCTGACACACCTGGTCACAGAAATGAACCTTCAGCTTTTTGGTCAAACCATGGTGAGTAAAACACCCCACAGGTGACAGTGACACCCCACAGGTGACTGTGACACCCCAGAGGTGAATGAAACACCCCACAGGTGAGTGAACACCCCACAGGTGAGTGGAACACCCTAAAGGTGAGTGTGACACCCCACAGGTGACTGTGACACCCCACAGGTCAGTAAGACACCCCATAGGTGAGTGCAGCACCCCACAGGTGCCTGTGACACCCCACAGGTGAATGGAATACTCCATAGGTGAGCGCAGCACTGCACAGGTGAGTGGAACACCCCACAGGTGAATGGAGCATTCTACAGGTGAGTGTGACACCCCACAGGTGACAGTGAAACCCCATAGGTGACTGTGACACCTCACAGGTGATGGTGACACAGGTGATGGTGACACCCCGCAGGTGACAGTGCCACCCCACAGTGACAGTGACACCCCGCAGGTGGGCGCAGCACTCGGCCCCGGCTCTCCCCGGCCGTGGCTCTGCGTGCCGCAGCTCAGAGCCGCCGATGTCAGCCGGACCCTCCCGGGCCGAACTCGCCGCTCTCCCGATGCCAAAGCCGCCTTTTGTCCGCCCGGCACGTCCGAATTTCGGCTGCGCCGAGAACAAAGAGTGCCCGCAATTCCTGAGCGCTGAGTCAGCCGAGTCACTGGAGAGCCGTGACCAAAATTGGTGCAGAGAAGGTGCCAAGCGGTGGCGTGTGCTGGGATTTGCATATCAGCGAGCTGGAGAGGGCCCGGGGCACGAAGCGCTCACCCAGAGATGCTTTTGTTCGCTCCTGGGAGTGTTTGTAAAGTCCCAAAGCGCCGCGGATAATCCTCCCATCTGGCCTGTCCTCCCAGGAGCTTTTATCCTCCCTCACAGCTTTATGTCAAGGCCAAGCATCTCAGTGGATTAAAATCCTTTTGTGTTTTTGGGTTGACCACATGGAGGTGTTTGCCTCTTGACAGCTGAGGAACGTGGGGCTGTGAAAGGCTCCCGTGGCTCCTCTCACACCTACGTGCTGGGGAGCATCACCCTGGGGAGCTCTCCCTGCCTTTGGCTGCTCCAGGGCTGCTGCGGAATGGCCCAGAGGGTCTTTGAGGAGACACCAACATCTGTGAGGTCCTGACACCTACTGCAAACCTGAGTGGGGATCACAGAGCCACGGAACATCCTGAGCTGGAAGGACCCACAGGATGATCCAGTCCAGATCCTGTCCCTGCCCAGACCCCCCAACAACCCCACCCTGGGCATCCCTGGAGCTCTGGCAGCCTCGGGGCCGTGCCCATTCCCTGGGGAGCCTGGGCAGTGCCAGCACCCTCTGGGGGAAGAACCTTGCCCTGATCTCCAGCCTGAGCTGCCCTGGCCCAGCTCCAGCCGTGCCCTGGCTGCTGTCCCTGTCCCAGAGCAGAGATGGGAGCTGCCTCTCGGGAGGAGGTTCCCTGCAGCAGCCACAGGTGCTGCTCCAGAAGGAACTCAGCTCATCACCTCCAGGCTGCATCCCCAAATTCTCCTCTAAAACTGGCTGGAGAGCTCCTCCCATAATTATTTGTCTCTGAGTTAGGATTAGGCTTTACAGTTTTATGTTAAAGCTCCACAGACTAAGAAGCCTCCTTTCAAACCATGCAACCCCAGAACCTGGGATTTCCAAGAGTATTTTAATAAGATTTGCAGTCCTATTCCTACATCTGGTGCTGATGCACTTCTGAGGTCAGCTGGTATCACAAAAACCAGTGCTGCACATCAGCCTGGGATTCTGTTTGGCTTCACAGGGTGACAGGGTGGAGAAGCTGGAGCTGAGGGCACTGATCCCAAAGCTGGAGCCTCTCTGGAGCCAGGCTGGGAGAGCTGGGGGTGCTGCCCTGGAGAGGAGAAGGCTCCAGGGAGAGCTCAGAGCCCTTGCAGGGCCTGAAGGGGCTCCAGGAGAGCTGCAGAGGGACTGGGGACAAGGATGGAGGGACAGGACACAGGGAATGGCTCCCACTGCCAGAGGGCAGGGCTGGATGGGATCTTGGCAATTGGGAATTGTTCCCTGGCAGGCTGGGGAGGGGCTGGGCTGGAATTGCCAGAGCAGCTGTGGCTGCCCCTGGATCCCTGGCAGTGCCCAAGGCCAGGCTGGAGCAACCTGGGATGTCCCTGGATGATTTTAGGGTCCCTCCCAACACAAACCATGTTTCCATGATCTTCCCTTCTTCACCATCCATGTGACCTCCTCATGCTGTGACACAGCCACCTCCAGCAGTGGCATTGTCCCTGTGGTTCCTGCTCCAGTCCCCTGGGAGCAGCTGGAGCAGCAGGTCCTGCCGTGCCAGGGCAGCTCCCTGGTGCCCCGGGGTTGCAGGGCTGGGTGGGAATTCTCCAGGATTTGGATGCAGGAATGTGAGCTCTCCATGAACTGTCACCCGAGGAGCCTCGTGCTTGGGCTTTCATCATCTGCCTGCAGCACACAACCCCTTCCTTAGCTGGCATCTGTCACCAGGCAGATAAATCACCTGCCTGCCAGGGCTGCCACGATTTTCACACCTCTCTCATTAACCCAGGGCAGGCCCTCCCTCCTCCCCAGCTCATCCCTCTGACATCCCCGGCCCAGGCTCTGCTGCTTCATGTCCAGGCAGCCACAGCACAGCAGGCATTTGCTGCTGCCTGCAGCTCCCTGTGCAGAGCAGCCCCGATGGCTGGCTCTGAATTCCACAGCCTGGAGCCCCAAAACCACGGGGGTTTGAACAAAAAGCAGGGCAGGGGGTGGCTGAGCCATGGCTGAGCACCCGAAGCATTCACCCGAAGCCTCTCTTGGGTCTTAATTCCTGTCCCAGGAGCAACCTGGGATAGTGGAAAGTGTTCCTGCACGTGGCACAGGGTGGGATTGTGCTGGAGTTCTGGCTGCTAAGAATTTGAGACTTTGCTGCCAGGCACTGACCCCCAGGAGAACACTGCACTGACCTGAGGCCATGGAGAAGCTCCCAAAATGGAATGCTTCAATCCTGACCTCGACAGAAGCAGAAAAAGGAAGCTGAGAACCAGCAGGATTGGATGAGTTTTAAGGTTCCTTCTAACCTGACAGGGCAAATGTGAACAATGGGCCCTAAAGCTGCTCCTGGAGGAGCCCTTTCCCTCTTGCTGTGCACAGAGAACACCTGGAACACCTCTGGGAGCATGGGTTGAGATCCCAGGCTGTGCTGGACCTTCCAGGGCACTCACAGAAAGGGAAAGTTGACTTTCTGCGCCTTCCACACTAAGTCAGATCAAAGCAGGGTTTGGAAAGGCTTTTCTGAAATGACCTTTGTGCAGGCCACAGACAGCTACAAAGGTTCTGGTTCTGGCCTCCAACACTTCAGAGGAGTCTGGGTTTGGAGTGCCCTGACAGACACCCCTAAAGGCTCATCCCTCTAGGTCCTCTCCTCTGGATGCTCAACCCCTGTCAGACACACTCTTGGCCATGTTTTTTGCTGTGGATGGTTTTTTGGACACATCTCTCTTGTCCAGATTCTAGGTCCCTCTTCAATGTAGGCTCCTGATAAAAGTCTTGGGTTCTGAGGAGCAATCACTGCCCTCTGGGAATTCCATCCCAGCTGGAATTTCATCCCATCCCCTCCCCAGCCTGCCAGGGAACAATTCCCAGTTCCCAAGATCCCATCCAGCCCTGCCCTCTGGCAGTGGGAGCCATTCCCTGTGTCCTGTCCCTCCATCCTTGTCCCCAGTCCCTCTGCAGCTCTCCTGGAGCCCCTTCAGGCCCTGCAAGGGCTCTGAGCTCTCCCTGGAGCCTTCTCTTCTTCTAAAATCTCTCTTCCCTGTACTCAATTTTTCTCCTTCCTTTCATAGGCAATAAAACCCAGGACCGAGGTCTCCTGCACAGGTCACTCCCATGGAAAACTTGGCTTTTAATTCCAGCACTCTCCCCCTCTACTGGGGCTGCAGAGGGGAGGATATGCCCGTTTCCCTCTGTAGGATGGGGGGAAATGGCTTTGAACTGAAAGAGGGTGGGATTTATTATCAGGGAGAAATTCCTCTCTGTGAGGATGCGGAGGGGCTGGGCTGGAATTGCCAGAGCAGCTGTGGCTGCCCCTGGATCCCTGGCAGTGCCCAAGGCCAGGCTGGACATTGGGGCTGGGAGCACCTGGGACACTGGGAGGTGTCCCTGCCATGGCAGGGGTGGCACTGGATGACCTTTAAATGTCCCTTCCAACCCAAACCATTCCATGATTCCATGAATTTCCACCATAAACCAACTCCAAGCAGTGATAACACCCAGTTTCCTTTAATTTGCAGCCTGGTCATGCAAGGCTTTCCCCAGACCTCATTTTCAGCTGCTGCTCAAACATCCCCTCACCAGACTGACTTCTGCTGGCTGCTCCAACCCTGTGGGGACCAGACTGCCACCACCCACCAGCCAACCTTGCAGTGCACTGCAAACACCTTCTGCCCCCTCTGCTGGAATTCCCACAGGGATTTGGAGGCACAGGAGTTTTCCCAGGGCCTCTCTGAGTGTGTAATGAGTGTGCATGTGAAATGAGTGAGTGTCCATGTGTAATGAGTGTGCACATGTAATGAGTGAGTGTCCATGTGTAATGAGTGTGCACATGTAATGAGTGAGTGTCCATGTGTAATGAGTGTGCACATGTAATGAGTGAGTGTCCATGTGTAATGAGTGTCCACATGTAATGAGTGTCCATGTGTAATGAGTGTCCACATGTAATAAGTGAGTGTCCACATGTAATGAGTGAGTGTCCATGTGTAATGAGTGTCCATGGGTAATCATTGTCCATGTGTAATGAGTGTCCACATGTAATGAGTGTCCATGTGTAATGAGTGTCTACATGTAATGAGTGTCCATGTGTAATGAGTGTGCACATGTAATAAGTGAATGTCCACATGTAATGAGTGTCCATGTGTAATGAGTGTCCACATGTAATGAGTGAGTGTCCATGTGTAATGAGTGTGCATGTGTAATGAGTGTCCACATCTCCAGCAGTGCTGGATTTCAGCTCAGGCAGCCAATTCCAGCTCCCTTCCCTGCAGATTAGGGAGCACACACACACTCACTCCTCTCAAGGAAACTACTTTTGTTCTGTCTTGTTTTGTTCTCTTACACAATAAAACCCCTGCTGGCTCGAAGCCCCTCTGCTCAGCGAGGAGAGAGAAGCACAGGTTGGGCCAGCCCCTCTGCTGGAGAGACAGCCTGCAGGGATATCCTGTCTGCACTGCTCCTGGTTAGGCTCAGGCTGGCAGTTGGGTTTTGGGGATCCATCTGCGACAGCTGAGTAATGCCATGGGGTGATGCTTACAATTAAAAGGCAAATATCATGTGTATAGATATCACAGATATCCGGTATCTATGTCAGGAGAAGTTTTATAGATTCATAGTTATGTGTTACCCCCCTGTGTTGTTCTCAGGGGTGCCCTGGGTTTGGGACATTTGGGAGGGTGGGCTCGTTGCCATGGCAACAGCTGCCCCCCAGTCAAGGTGTCATGTGAGGTTGAGGAGGCTCTGGCACAGATTTCCAGAGCAGCTGGAGCTGCAGAGGTGACATCCAAGCCCAGGAGACAAAGGGACACAGGTGATGCCTCAGGTTTAGCTTTTCTATTTTTCAGATCCTGTGCTGCTTTAGTGTGTGGGTCTGGGCTTCTCATTAGGGGGACTGAGCAGGGGCCGTGCAGGAGCAGGGGGGAGGCTCTCAGGGGAAGGGGGAGCTGAGGTGGGAGCAGTGTGGGGTGAGCTCTGGGGCCCCCAGGAGCAGAGCTCAGCACAGGGCGCTGGGGATTATGGAAGGACTGTAATTGTGTTTTGGTGAAATTATTCAGAATTTCCTTATGAAGAGCCTGAAAAAAGAGGCAGGGGCCACTCCAAGGATGGCTGGATTTCCTGATACTTCCTCCAGCTGCTTGACTTTGTGATTTAAGGAGGCTGTTCCGTGCTTCCAGCACTCAAAGCTACATTGGGTTCTACATTTCCATCAGGATTGGATGCCAAGAACCCCCTGAACCTCCTGGATGGGCTGGGACTGGCCCTGTCAGCCCCCCTGGGCTTGGCCTGCACCCTGAGCACTGAATCAGAGCTGGCAAGGTTGGGAAAGCCCTCTAAGATCCATCAGCCCATGGCCCCACGAGCCACATCCTTACGTTTCTGGGACACTTCCAGGGCTGGTGACCCCAGCAGAGGGGACACCTGGGATCTGGGTTGGGGGCTGAGCTTCCCCCACTGCAGGAGCCCCAGGATGTGGCATCAGCTGGGCCCCAAGGGGGTGAAGCCACTGGGGAAGGTTTGGGTTTGTTCCCAGCTGTCCGTGGATGTGGCCTCAGTGCTCAAAGGGAGGAGTCTGGGGGGATTGAGAGGATTTTTGGGTTTTCAGCTCCCCCAGGGCCGAACTTGTCCCTCAGCAGGTGAGACCCTGGGATGTACAGGGAATGCTGAGCAGCAGGGATGTGCATACCCATATGATTCATGCCAGAGAGAACCACCCTGCAAGCACAGCCATGGCTATTCTGAGGAATCCTGAGGTTATAAATAGTAAAAACCCTGTGGGGAGCTGAGTCCTCTCACCTCCTCTGCTCTCATCTTGTTTTCTTCCTGCTTTCCTTTATCTCCAGTGACAAAGAAGGGAGTTGGTGGCATTCAGGAGATATCAGACATAACTAAAGTGTGGCCTTCAGAGCAAAACCACCCAGAGCAGCCCCAGGCTCCTGCCCAGGAACTCCTGATGGAAAACTGCTCCAGGAGCTGGGGCTGGAGCTCAGAACCACCACAGCAGCCAGGGAATTCCTGGGGTAAAGAGAGGAAACAAGATTCTTCTCTTCTCTTCTCTTCTCTTCTCTTCTCTTCTCTTCTCTTCTCTTCTCTTCTCTTCTCTTCTCTTCTCCCTTCCCTTCCCTTCCCTTCCCTTCATTGGGAAATTTGGACCAAGACTATTAAAAAAATAATAATAAAAAAAAATAACAGAAAAAAGAAAATAAAATGCAGCCCCTTGGGCTGAATCACAACCACAGTGTTGATACACATCCTTTACAAATCAATCCTTCACAATCCTCTCCAAACAATCCTCCTGATTGTTCTGAAACCACCAAAGCAGCAGCAGAGGTCACAAAATCAGCCGTTGTTTTGGATTTTGCAACACCTCATATCAGCTTTGGAACGGGCTGTGCCGCTGGGAGGTTTAAATTTAGATTTCAAACTGCAACACTTGTTTTAATAATGCTAAAATGTTGTTTAAGATATGAAAAAAATTGCAATTTTTTCTCACAATAACGAATTTCTGTGACCTGAGATAAAATTGTTTCTGATATTATATATATATATTTTTTTTTTAAATATGAAACTCAAAACACTTTGACGTCATTTCAGGTCAGAATAGAAAACGACAGAATTTCCAGCGGAGCAGAAAATCGCCTTGCTCCCCTCAGCTTTGATCCCTCTGCACTTGGAGTCAAACCCCCAGAAGAATGGAATTCCATGGCAAACTGGTTAACCAGTAACCGAAATTGCAGCTCCATCTGGCCAAGGGCAGAGCCATCCAGCCAGGAGACACTGCCCAGACTGAGCCCGTGCCAAATCCTCCCTGGGATTCCTCAGCACCTAATTACTCCCACTTTAATTAAACTTTCTCGTACAACTTTCCTTGTTTCCTTCCCTAACTGATCTGCTGCTGGAGCCTCTCATCTCCTCCCAAAACGAGCTGCATGGAAATTATGACCATCTTGGAGATGTTTTTGCACTTTGGTTGTTTGGGTTTTTTCCTCCAAATTGAGGGGTTTTGACTTCTTTTAAAAACATTTTTAAATCGTCTTTTAAAGATATTTTGGAAAGTTGCATGTCTGATTAAAATGTGGTATTTGGACAGGAGATTTTTTTTTTTTTAATTTTGAGTCCCTGAGTAAAGAAAATTAAATCAATTCAATCATTTTACAACAAATTGCAAGACTGAGAGCTGGAATAGCTTTACTGAAGGTAAAAAAATTCAAAAACTCAGGAGTTAATTTCTTCTCTAGCCCTAATTCAGGAGGGAAAGTGAGATATTCTCAGTGTTCATAACTTTCAGTGTTTCAGCATCAGCATTTTTTCTGGAAAACCTTTGTAACCCCTGTGGGTGCTTCCATGGATCTGCACATTGTTCAGAACAATGGGATCCGTCCTGCAGGCGGCACAATCAATGCCCCAAAGCACCAATAAACCATATCAATCATTAATAATTAACCCCCAATTAAAGTGCTGAGGTGTAAAGGGCAGACACTTGCATTTTGTTTGTTTTCCTCGCTTTTCTCACAGCCTTATGTCACCATCCAGAGGGACTTTGGCAGCCTGGGGAGGGGGGCCTGGGAGAACCTCGTGGGGTCACAAAGGCCAAGTGCAAGGTGCTGCACCTGGGGAATCCCAAAGGTAGCAGAGGCTGGGGGATAGATCAAAACCAGCCCTGGGGGGAAGGAACTGGGGATTTTGGGGGGTTAAAAGCTCAGCAGTGAAGGTTTGCAGCCCCAAAACCACCCCCATGTCCTGCGCTGCATCAGAGGTTGAGGGAGAGGATTCTCTCTCTCTGCTCTTCTCAGGTGATTTCCCACCTGCAGAGCTCGGAATTCGAACATCAGCAGCACCTGGAGCTGCTGGGGAGAGCCCACAGGAACGCAGGGAGCTGCTGCAGGGCTGGAGCCCCTCTGGAGCCAGGCTGGGAGAGCTGGGGGTGCTTCCCTGGCAGGCTGGGGAGGGGCTGGGCTGGAATTGCCAGAGCAGCTGTGGCTGCCCCTGGATCCCTGGCAGTGCCCAAGGCCAGGCTGGACATTGGGGCTGGGAGCACCTGGGACAGTGGGAGGTGTCCCTGCCCAAGAGCTTTAGGGTCCCTTCCAACCCAAACCATTCTGAGATTCTCTCTTTAACTTCTGTCTTGTTCTCTGCATCATTTTCTGTCCCTGACTGATTTTTGCAGCTCCCTTACCCCACACATCTCCCCTGGAGAAATATAACCTAGAAGGAGAGGTCAGGAATGGATTTATCTGCTGAACATTTCCAAACTGATTGCTTGAAGTGACTTTGTGTGCTGGCATGTCACCTGGTTCCCATTGCTGTGCCTGACCCTGGAGCACCTCGGGAAGGGGGATTTGTGCCTGTCCAGGTGGCAGGAGCCCCACCAGGCTTGTCCCAGCTGGAAGCAGCCCTGTTGCACAAGCTGCTCTCCTGCACTTGCTGCCGAGGCTGGGGCTCACAAAGCACTGAGGCAGCTCCCAGGTGGTGATTAATTGCATGACACCTATTGTAATTATAAATTCCAGGTCACTCATCGTGCTGGAAAGCTGAAGAGGTTCAGCCATCAGGGTGGAGTCAAGGCAGACATCCCTGTTAAGGTGTTCCAATGAACACTCAACACACGAGGAATGTCTCCACGGGGCTGTTTAAACACTCTGCACTTTGCTTTTCTTGCCTTTTGGGCACAAAAATGTGTGATCAGGCAGGCACACGGGACTGCCTGTAATTGTCATTCACTTTATTTTAAAAATTCCTTTTTTAACTGCAAATATTCCCTTTTCCATCCACAGAGCAAGGGTGAAACATGCTCTACTCCCCAGGTGGCGAGGAAAGGAGCAGGACCTGGGAACCTTTGGAGTCCTGTCGTTTTCAAAAATCCTCAGATTTCTCGATGTGGGAGAGCTGCAATTTTTTTTTCATTGTTTCTCTTTCCAAGAGCTCTCAGAGCAGGATAGAAAGGCATCATCAGGAGCACATTTATCATGATTTTTAAAAGACCAGGTCTGTGGCCTGTGACAGTCACCAGCAGAAGGCAATGCCGCAAGGTGCCAGGTTTGGCTGCTCCTGAAGGTTTTATCCAGGTCTAAGAGAACAGGAGAGCCCTGCATGGAGCTGAGTGTGCTGATCACTCACCCACACATTCCCAATATTCCCCGTTTATCTGGTTCCTCCCTGGATTTAATTCAGCCTCCATCTTTCCTCCCCCTGCTTTTATTTGACTCAAAGCTTGGTCTCTTTGTGTAAATTTTTCTGTCCCTGACTGATTTTTGCAGCTCCCTTACCCCACACATCTCCCCTGGAGAAATATAACCTAGAAGGAGAGGTCAGGAATGGATTTATCTGCTGAACATTTCCAAACTGATTGCTTGAAGTGACTTTGTGTGCTGGCATGTCACCTGGTTCCCATTGCTGTGCCTGACCCTGGAGCACCTCGGGAAGGGGGATTTGTGCCTGTCCAGGTGGCAGGAGCCCCACCAGGCTTGTCCCAGCTGGAAGCAGCCCTGTTGCACAAGCTGCTCTCCTGCACTTGCTGCCGAGGCTGGGGCTCACAAAGCACTGAGGCAGCTCCCAGGTGGTGATTAATTGCATGACACCTATTGTAATTATAAATTCCAGGTCACTCATCGTGCTGGAAAGCTGAAGAGGTTCAGCCATCAGGGTGGAGTCAAGGCAGACATCCCTGTTAAGGTGTTCCAATGAACACTCAACACACGAGGAATGTCTCCACGGGGCTGTTTAAACACTCTGCACTTTGCTTTTCTTGCCTTTTGGGCACAAAAATGTGTGATCAGGCAGGCACACGGGACTGCCTGTAATTGTCATTCACTTTATTTTAAAAATTCCTTTTTTAACTGCAAATATTCCCTTTTCCATCCACAGAGCAAGGGTGAAACATGCTCTACTCCCCAGGTGGCAAGGAAAGGAGCAGGACCTGGGAACCTTTGGAGTCCTGTCATTTTCAAAAATCCTCAGATTTCTTGATGTGGGAGAGCTGCAATTTTTTTTTTTTTCATTGTTTCTCTTTCCAAGAGCTCTCAGAGCAGGATAGAAAGGCATCATCAGGAGCACATTTATCATGATTTTAAAAAGACCAGGTCTGTGGCCTGTGACAGTCACCAGCAGAAGGCAATGCCGCAAGGTGCCAGGTTTGGCTGCTCCTGAAGGTTTTATCCAGGTCTAAGAGAACAGGAGAGCCCTGCATGGAGCTGAGTGTGCTGATCACTCACCCACACATTCCCAATATTCCCCGTTTATCTGGTTCCTCCCTGGATTTAATTCAGCCTCCATCTTTCCTCCCCCTGCTTTTATTTGACTCAAAGCTTGGTCTCTTTGTGTAAATTTAATGACATTTGTGTACCAGGGTCAGGATCAGACTGCAGACTGACTGACTGATCTTTGCAGCTCCCTTACCCCAACTTACTCCACACATCTCCCCTGGAAAAATACAACCCAGAAGGAGAGCTCAGGACATTTCACAGGTCTTGGAGACATTCACTTTGTTTTCTCCCTCCAAGACCAAGCTCACAGCTCTCTCTCCCTGCCTGACATCCCATCAGTGCCAGAATCCCAGGAACACCAAACATGCCCTGATCAGTGGCTCCTGAGAGCTCCAGTTAAGGGGCAGAGCCCTGCAGAAAGGGATCAGGATCTGATTCCATTGCTGCCCTTCCACTTTGCTGTCCCACAGCCACTGGTGGCCATTGGAATTCAAATTCTTTGGCAGGAAAGTGTCACCAGGTCCTTCAGGACATCACCTCTGGCTTTGTGTCTTCTGCCTGAAGTGCTGAACTGGGTACTAGGCTAATCCATCCTGGGAGGGCAGAACTGGGTAATCCATCCCTGGATATCAGAACTGGATAATCCATCCCTGGATATCAGAACTGGATAATCCATCCTGGGAGGGCAGAACTGGATAATTCATCCCTGGAGAGGAGAGCTGGATAATCCATCCCTGCAGAAGGGAACTGGATAATCCATCCCTGCAGTGCAGAACTGGATAATCCATCCCTGGATATCAGAACTGGATAATCCATCCCTGGATATCAGAGCTGGATAATCAATCGCTGGAAAACAGAACTGGATAATCCATCCCTGGGGAACAGAACTGGGATAATCAATCCCTGTAAAACTGAACCAGATAATCCATCCCTGCAGAAGGGAACTGGATAATCCATCCCTGCAAAAGGGAAGTGGATAATCCATCCCTGTGGAACAGAACCTGATAATCCATCCCTGGAGAGCAGAACCAGATAATCCATCCCTGGATATCAGAACAGGATAATCCACCCCTGCAGCTCACCAGGATGCCAGGCAATATCAGCCTCATCTCTCCAGGCTGGCCCTTGGCACAGGGCAGTGCCCTGCCATGGGTGACAGCCTGCCTCTCCTGGATGTCACAGATGGTCCTTGCCAAGGCCACTTACCCTTTCCCACCTCCCTGGGAAGGAGCTGGCACATCCCAGGACGTTCCCCTCCCTGTGTGAGCCCGCTTTCTGTCCTGGGGCCACCTTCGCGTTTGTGGTGTGGGCAGAGGCAGCAGCACCAATGCCTCAGGCCAGGCTGCCTCTGCCCACCCCTGAGAGGGACACTGGGCTTCCCTGGGAGCCTCAGGATGGGAGAACATGTGAAGAACTCCACTGTGACCACGGCAAACTGCCCTTGGGGGTGCATTCAGCCAGACCTCAAACACAGAGCAGGACAAATCTGTTATCAGCAAACCACACAGCATTCATGGCTATGGGTTGTTCTCTGCAGGGCTGCATTTCAGGACTGTCTGGGACTCACTGAGGTTCCTTTTGCTGCTGACATCCCACATCCAGCTCCAGCAAGAAGTGCCACCTCCCCTGGGACAGCACAGAAGGGACAGCCCAGCCCAGGGTGGCTGCGGGGAAAACAGCTGGGACCTTGAAGAGTAAATCTTGAGAGATGAGTCTGGATTTTCAGTAACAGACCAAGAACAAAGCCCCTGAGGGCTGCCCAGCTCTCCCAGTCCTCCCATGGCACCAGTCCCCATTGACAGAAAGGAGCCAAAAGGGAATTCAAGAGCTGCCTCAGGAGAGGCCTGGATGCTGCAAATGAACTTCAGGATATTCTCTACAGAGCTGACTTTAAGCCAAAATAAGGAGAAACTGGGATCTGGAGGATGCCTTTGTGTTGTTCATGTTGTTTAGTAGACTTAAAAAAAAATATTAATTTTTAAAATGTTGAAAAAAAATTGTTGAAATTATTTTAAAAAATTTGTTGAAGGTCCCCAGCCACCACAGTTTGTGCAGGACTCTCTCCTGAGCCATCCTCAGCCATGGGCAATGCTCCAGATTCACTCTGTGTCAGCTCACAGCCCCTCAGAGCTGAGGAAACTCTGCCCCTTTGCCTTCCAAAGTACCCAGACCATGTGCTCACCCTTTCTCACTGCGTGAAGCATCTCCTTCAGCCTCCCTGCGCCTCACTGAGCCCCTCCCTGTCAGCAGAAAGCTGGGATTTATTACAGCTGATGTGCTGAGCTGGGGAGGGCAGGGGGGCAGCCAAAATCCCAAAGGAAGCCTCACTTGACAATGTCTCTTTCCTACACTTCCTCACAGCGGCTCCGTGGGGGATGACCAACGGTGGAAAAATGTTGCTCATGTCCCGGGACAAGAATGATGATTATTTGCTGGGCTGCCATCCACCACGGGGAATTCTAGCTTGTGACATCACCCCATTGTTCCTGCTGGTGCCAAGAGCACGCTGGGATCCCAACTGCTCAATGGTTAAAGGCCTTTCCTGTTTGCTCACTCCTTGTTTCCAAACAGTGCCGCTCGCTCGCGAGGGCCGCACGGGATGTCTCCTGTCCTGGGCTGCTTTGTCCCTTTCGTCATGTCTGCCTGGAACTCCTCACAGTGACATGAACAATGTACTCCCGCAGTCAGAAACAAAAGGGAAAAAATAACTGCAGGAGGCAAAGCCCATCTTTGGCGTTCAGGACCTCGTGCACGCCTTTGTTCCTTCTTTGGGAGCCGTGTTTGTGCAGCACGGCCCGGCCCTCCTCCAGCCCTGTTGTTTTTCTTTGTGATTTTAGTGTGGTGATAGTGCCAGGAGGGTTGGCCTTGGGAAGCTGGCTCCTGATCCTTATCAGAGGAACAGCGAGGACAGTGGCAGGAGCTGTGCAGGTTCTTCGTGCTCTGGGGGTCAAGGAGAGCCACAGCTCCAGTGTGGGCTGGTCCCCCAGCACACAGCATGAGGGGACCCAACATCTGTGGGTTTGGGGCACCACAATATGAGATCTAAAGGTGTGCCTAAAGATGGCCAAGGGTCTGGAGGGGCTGCAGAAGGAGCAGCGGGGCAGGGTCGCAGCAGGGCTGGATGGTTCTTGTGGGTTCCCTCCAGCTCAGGATGTTCCATGACTCAACGTAAACCAAGCAGGTCCTCTTGGAACCACCACAAACACCAGAATAATCACTGAACCATGGAATCACTACAGTTGGAAAAGACCTCCAAGCTCATTGAGTCCCCCCTCGCTCCGTGGGATGTGTTTGGTGTTGAAGCAGCTGCTTCACCTTCTGTCTGGGCATTCTCCCTCACAAGCTCTAAAGGCAAAACATCTTTATAAAGTATGTTTTTTCCATGGGAGCTCTTTAGCTCTGGAAAAAGCTCTCAGAGCTGGGCCAGTTCAAAGCCAGTTCAGAGCCAACCCCACCTCATCTCTGCAGGGTTCCCTGCAAGAACCAGAGGCATTCATCCCTAGCCCCACATCATTTGGGATTTTTGAAGCTCTGGTGCCAAATATCCCAAGGTGTGCAGCTCAGGTTGATGCCTGCTCAGCACAGGAGGGCTTTTCCTGGAGAAAAACCAGGAATTCAGGCTCCCTTTCAATGAGACGGACGAGCACGAGGGTGTAACATTTGCTCCATTTTCAATCTGGTGGGATTTATGGGAAATGAAGACAACAATTGAGAAATCCTTGGATGAAAGGCCTGGTTTGTGAAGATGTTTTTGCACCTGGCATGACAGGCAGACAGCAGCAATCTGGGCACTTCCAGCCACAGGCAGATTGCAGACAGGTACGTGGAGCTCCAGGTGCTCCTTGGAAATGTGAGCTGGGTGACAGAGCCCCGGCCACAAAAGGTGGAGGAAATTCCTTGAACCCAGATGCCCAGAATCTGGGGTTGGCTTGAGGCTGTGGTTCCTTGCCCGAGGCACGAGCTCTGGGTGTGACAGGGCTGATCCCTTCAGCAAACCGACCCCGCCGAGTGGCAGCGCCGCGGCTCCGTCCCAGCCCTCTCCGGCAGCACCCCTTCAAAGACAGCGCCCTTTTTTGTATTAAATGATGTCATTTACTGGCCAGCCTTCCCTCGGGGTGAGCAAACACGGCTGCGTTGCCTTCCCCACGTCGAGGGGATCGTCTTTCAGCCCGCAGTGACCAGGATGAGGAGCGCAGGAACGGGAGCCAAGGCAGATTTATTGTATCACTGGGCTGGCATCTGGAATGTCACACAGAACTCTGACATAACTCTGAAACTTGGCACAGCTGGAATATGGGCAGTAACAGGTAATGCTGCTTTTGTGTTTCCCTGTTTTCTTTAGAATAATTGTTGCATTGGGACAGAGGTTAAACACTTCCCTCTGTTTGCTTTGTTTTATGATCTCTGTCTTTATTTTCTTATTAATTTATCATTTGCACTCTTCCTGATTTTCTCTGCCTGACACATCCCCTACTCTGTTATTTCCATGGCATGCCCACACATACATTTTTCATCCCCTCTGGCCTCCATGCCCCCTCACTTCATGCTCTCTGTGCTCCCCTGTGCAGTTTCTTTGCTCCCGCTGTTTTTTCCTGCACACACCCCCTGTGTGCATTTTGCATGAGCACAGAGAGGAATTCCCACTGCTGCTTGGACCGAGGGAATGTCAAATCCTCCAGACTTTTCCTGCAGGAGTGCAATCATCACCTGTATTACTTCCATGAGCTGCTGTGAGCAGAAGGTCCAGCTCAGGAGCCGTTTTCCTCACTCTCCCTCCCTGCACTTTTCCTTATTTCCCTTTCCTTTCCCACACGCACGTGTTCCTGTGCATGAGACCTCACTGTGGCTGCAATTGCCACCACCTTGCCCATGACAACAGGGCCATAAAAGCTGAACTGCGCATGGTAAACAAATAAAATACACTCCCTTTCCCAAGAAGCTTTAGAGAACCTCTTGCAAAAGGCAAATGCCGTGATTTCGCTTTTCTAAACCGCTCACAGGATTTGCCCGAGGTTTGCCATGCCTGGAGCTGCCATTCCAATCTGGATCTGGTGGTCCCAAGGAATTCAGGGTGCCTGGAAGCTGTGATCCATCCCTGGCATGCTCAGGACCCAACACTTCCCCGGAGGAATTTCCTGCTTCTGCCTGACACACCACGGGCAAGGTGAAAGGCTTTGACTCCTCCTGGTGCATGCCAGGAGGTGACTCTGCTTCACATGATTCGCATCCTAAAAATGTCCAGATAATGCCGAATGTGCCACATGGATGCCGAAGTGAAATTAGATGGTGCACGGGCAGATTTATTGCAAGAAACTTTAATTGCTCAACATAGCAAAAGCCTTAAAGTTGATTTAGAGGAAAAAAATAGAGGAGAGAGAGAGATAGCCAAGACTGTCATTGCACCAACTGAGCAGCAATTTCAAGGGAGCTTATCAATTTACATTTTTATTAAAACAAAGCAAGACAAATTAAGACATTTCAAGTGAAAACCTGACTTTGATCTTGAATCCTGCCCAGTTTGTGCAGTTTAAAGCATCCCCGGGGCCTGGGGAGGTGCGGGGGGCTCCCAGGAGGACACTGCCTGCAGACCCCGCTGTGCTCGCTGCCTCACCCGCATCCCCAGCCCCGCTCGGGACACACTCCGCACACGGTCCCGCCTCACCGCATCCCGGCCCCGGGGACTTTTCCCACTCCCTGGCACTTTCTCCCCGGAGCTCCCCAGGCAGAGGAACGCGAGGAGTCCTGCAGGGAGGAGCGGGGGGTCCGCGCCCGCCCCACGCGAGCCCGGCGTTCCCCGGGGGCGGAGCGGGTGACGCGCCGGGCCGGGGCTATAAAGCACCTGCCGGGCGCCCGCCGGCTCCAGACGCAGCGCGGCGGCTCCGCTGGAAGAGCTGGCACGGGAGGAAAAGGAGGAAAAGCCCAGGAGAAGCCCCGAAGCCGCCAGCGCTGAGCCGCGGTCATGGGCAGCCACCCCGCCGTGCTGCTGGCGCTCGCCCTCTGCGCCCTGCTGGAAGCCGGTGAGCCCCGGGCTGGAGCGGGGCTCGGTGCCCCGGGGGTGCCCGCAGGGGAGGGGGGACCCCCTGCGCCCCCTACGCGCGGGGAGGGGGCCGGGGGTGCCCGGGGG
>NW_024526377.1:1605136-1719724 GCF_017590135.1 Pyrgilauda ruficollis
GGGGTGCCCGGGGGGGGGGCGCGGAGGCCGCGGGCGCGGTGCGGGACCCTCGCTCCGGGGAGCCCCCGGGGCTGTGCGGGTCCCGCCGGCACCGCGACATCGCCGCGACCCTCAGAGGGGACACACGGGCGGGCCCCTCAGAGGGGACACACGGACCCCGCTCATCGCTCCCTCCTTGTGCTGCTCGCTGCAGGTCTGGGCCATCCCCCGGCCGAGTCGCACCTGGCCGCGCGGCCGAGGAGCAAGCGATGTTCCTGCAACAGCTGGCTGGATAAGGAATGCATCTACTTCTGTCACCTGGACATCATCTGGGTCAACACACCTGGGTGAGCAGAGCGCGGCGCTCGGGGTGCTCTGCTGATGGGCAGGGGCTGTACCTTCTGCTGCAGGAGGGTGGGAGAGGCTCCCGGTGCTCTTCAGCTCTGGCAGCACCTGCTCCGAGGTGCACGGCCGGCCCAGAAGGGGACAAACTGTGCTGCTGCTGCTGCTGCTGATCAGGTGTTTGTCCAACCCCCGGGGGTCGGGGTGAAAGCACAGGGCGCTGCTTCCTCCCGGGCTCGGCTTTTCCTGAGGTTTGCACCTCTGCGAGCCCGCAGCAACACGGAGATGTTGTGGCTGCGAGTCAGAAAAGTTCCTCTCCCCGCTCGCACGCGTAACCCTGGCTGCTGCCTGCCAGTATTGTTAATGAGACAGTGGTGGGCTGGCACTGCGGGCCGCGGCTGCCAAGTCCTGCCCTCAGGAATGCCGGAGCAGCTTTCCCAGCGCTTTCAGACCAATGGCCATCGCACTGGAGCACAACACATGCGCTCAGGTGTGGTTATAATCGTGCTCGCTGACATGCATTTACAACTCGCTGCTTGCTTGGGGAATAGTTGCAGTCGCTGCCAATCCTGCAGCCTCTGGGAGAGGAGATTGCCATCAGAGATGGAGCAGGAGTGTGCTCGCAGCTCTGGGAGCACCAGAACCTGCTCTGGCCCCGAGACTCCTGGGGCTGTGCAGTGTCCTGTGTGTTAAACCTGCGGGGAAGGAGAGCGCTGACCCCTCAGCCGTGCCGGGGCTGCTCCTGCGGAGCTGTGCCACCCATGGGAGCCGCCAGATCGCCCAGCCCGTGTGGCAACCCTTGCACGGGCACCTGGGCTGCTGCAAGGAGAGAAAACTCCCGTCCCAGCCAGCACAGAGCGGCCGTCCCGGCAGGGAGGGGTGGGGTGCGGAACGCAGTAGGTGGAAGAGGAGCTGGAGTTTAAAGCTCAGACCTATCAGTGACCTTTTCACCTTCTGTCTGTAGATGAGTCTTTTATTATCCTGGCACTGGCTTGGCTGCCTCCCAGCACCCAGATACAAACTTGCTGGCCAATAAAAAGCTGGTGGCATAGCTGAATTCCTTTGTTTTTCCCAGGCACACCGCTCCCTACGGCTTGGGCAGCCCGCCAAGGCGGCGCAAGAGGTCCGCGGGCAGGTGCGAGTGCTCGCACTCCAGGGACAGCATCTGTGCCACCTTCTGCCAGGGCAGGCCTGGGTAAGGCTGGGGGTGTCCCTGGGGGCTGCTCAGGGGGTTGAGACAGGCAGGGCTCAGGAGCTCCCTCCTCTTTGCCAAGCTGGGACTTGTCTGGTGGCCTTTTCTCCCTCCCGAGAGCCCTGGCCGTGTCACTGGGTGGTTTGGGTGTACAAGGGTCCCTTCAGCAGCTGAGAGGCAGCAGTGTCACCTCCATCCCTGCTGCTGCTGCCAGGAGGCTGGGGAAGCTCTGAGTGTGCTGGCGGGAAGGGGGAGCTGGTGGGGACGGGACAAGTGACAGTGTGGAGCTTTGGGACACCAGCATCTCCTGCTCAGAAGGGAAAGCTGGCAATGCTCTGGGTATGGGGACAAGTGAGAGTGTGGAGCTTTGGGACACCAGTGTCCCCTGCTCAGAAGGGAGAGCTGGCAGCACCCTGGGAGTGAGGACAAGTGAGGGTGTGGATTTTTGGGACACCAGTGTCCCGTGCATGGCTCGGGGGGAGCACAGCAGGACTGCTCCAAGCTGGGACTCAGCCCAATGTCCCGTGGCCACCTCTGTTTACAGTGCATGTGGGGTGTCAGTTCAGCTCCAGCAGCGCTGCTGAAGGGAGGTGGAGCTGCTGTGGATATCTGTCATTATTCCACAGCCAGGCAATAGTTACAATCCCCAATCATTCATTTTGCCTGTGAATAGAGGAGCTCTGGCACGAGGGAATAGCAGTCAAAGTAAGCCCTGAATAGCTCCCAAATAGCTGCAATTAACCCTTCAAAGCCATGCATTCAGCTGTCTGTCACCGGGCCAGGCTCCCCCTGAGCTCCCCACAGCCTGGCTGTGGGTGGCTGAGACTTCTCCTCTTGCTCTTTAGGTACCTTCAGAGCCTGAAGCTCCCTGTGAGCTCTGGAGCATCAGCGAGGTCTCTGCAGAGCGGTGCCACGAGGCCTCCCCATCATGGGCTGCTGAGAGCTCTCAGGTGAGCAGGGCACCTAAACCCACTCTGAACATTCCTCATGAACACTTGAAGATGTGTGGTTGTGGCCCCAGGGTGCAGTTCCCACTGGGATCTGACCTTCTGCCTCCTCCTGTCTCCTCTAAATGAGGAGGCTTGGCTGTTTCTGCTCTCTGTGGCACTGAAGGCTCCATCTGAGGAGCCAGGGCTGCCTGTGCCCTTCCCAGTGGGGCAATGCCACACGAAATGTAATTCTTGGTTGGAGCAGGGAGTTCCTCTGTGGGACAGGCAGGTGGGTGACGGACAGACGAGGGAGAGGGGGATGGCATCGTGTAGGAAGATAATTTATGGGGCAGCAACTTTGGACCAAAGGACAGAGCTTTTCTAAGCCCACAGCAGGGAATTGTGGGGAGAAACAACAACTCCAGGAGTGTAACTGAGCTAAAGGGAGGTGGCAAATCCATGAATTGGTGGCAGTTAAATCAGGGGCAATGGGGACGCTTTCTGAAATGCACATTTGGGGAACCAGCACTTTGGGTCATCCTTGAATCCTCTGACACCTCGTTGGGTTTGATGGAGCTCCACTGTGCCTTAATGCAGCTGTGGACAGCAATTCCTGCTTCTCCTTCCCCATCTCCTGCTTCCCAGCAAATAGTGGTGAGGGGTAGATATTATATTATCACATGGGGTACTGAGTAGGGGGCAGGTGGGCTGGAGAGTGACCACGGTGTCCCTTCTGTCCCCAGGGACCTCAGGGTCTCCAGCCCGCACTCCAGCAAACACCAGCAGCACTCACGGAAGGACACACAGCCACCAGCTCTGCCTTGGGAAAAAAACATCTGGAAGAAGAAGAGATAAGAGATAGGTGCACACCAAGCTCACCAGAAGAATTTGGAGTCCTGTGGGTGCCACCAGCTCTGCTGTCCGTTGTTAGAGCTGAAGGGAAGGCCATGAGTGGAAGGGAAGGAAGTGGAAGTCTCCGTGTTCCTGCTGCATGAACCAGCGCTCAAGGGACTGCTGCAAAGGGAAAAACTGTCTCTCCATCCAGTCAGAGAAGTGTCCTGGAGCTGAATTGTGCCTTTTTGGATCAGGCAAGGGTCGTGCTGGAGCAGCACCAGCTGGATTGTGCCCTGGAGCCCTCAGCAGGGGCTCAGCCAGGAGTTCTGGGCAGGGCTGGACCAGACAGCACTGAGCCTGACACTGCCCTGGGCTGCTCTGCCTGGAGCTGTGCAAGCCTGGCCCATCCAGAGGGGTTTGGCTGCTCGCTGCAGTCAGGGAGGAGCTGCCTCCAGCCCGAGCCCACCTTTGCACTATTTTCTCCTGTCAGTCAGATGGATGAGGCTCCCCTCCTGTGGTGGAACAGCTCCCAGTTTGTGTTAGAGTTTATTTCATCAGCACCTGGAGCCAGCTGAGCAGTCAGGGGCACTCCCTGGCTGGGAAATCTCTGGGGTGGATTTCCAGGAGGCCCTGGCTGTGGCTGAGGTGCAGGATCAGTTACCCCAGGGATGGCCCCAAACCCAGGTGTGGCTGCTGTGGGGCTGGGCTTGTGCAGGAGCCCCCACCCCCCCAGCCAGGGCAGGGTGAGCAGAGCCCTGGTGTGGGTCAGTGACCCCATCTCAGCTCCTTGGACATACCCTCAGTGAGCACTTCCAGCTCCTGAATATCCCAACCTTCTCCCAGCTGGATGAGGCTGGGGCAGGAGAGGGCACACAAAGCCTGGCTTGCTGCTTGGCTTAGGTCAGCTCTGAGTCGGGCTCTGGACAGTAAATGAGCAGTCAGGGCTGGCAGGTGACCGTGGCAAGGGGAATGCAGCAGGTGAGGGACAGCCAGGTGGGAGAGACCACGAGGGAAGGGCCAGTTGGAACAGGGGCTGGAACTGGGTGATCTCTAAGGTCCCTTCCAACCCAAACCCCTGTGATTCTGTAAGGGGCCACAGCCCTGCCTGAGCTTAGGCTCAGGTTTAAACCCAGATCTGCTGGCCCAGGGGAGGGAAGGAAAAATTTGGGAAAAACACTGAGCCCAGGGCCTGGAAACCAACCTGGCAGGCCAAGGCAGCCCCAGGGCCCCAGAGCTGTGCCACAAATGTGCTTTTGTTTGCCTGGGCAGACTGAGCTCTGCAGGGAGCCAGGGCTGTCACCTGGGCAGGGCAGGTAAAGAACCACTCTCCACTGCTGGGTCCCTCTGCTGCCCACGCCAGGATTGCACAGGAGCTTTGGAAAGGCTGCTTGAAGTTGGTGGTGGACCAAAATCTGTGGCTGTTGCAAGTGTAGTCCCGATGGACAAGAAAAAGAATTCCTTGATTTTGCTTTAAGCCCCAGAAAGGGGAGAAATAAGACCAATTGATTGTATTGTGATGAAGCAGCAAATTAATCATTTGGTCCCCAAAGCTGCAGAAAATCTGTTTTAATCTTTGACCTTCTGAAGGTTGGAGTCACTCTAAAAAACCAAAAGAAGAAAATCCTGAAAGGGTTTGTTCCAGAGGAAATTTTGCACATGGTTTAATGTGAGTAATTTAAAATAAAACTACTGCTGTAAAGTACTCAGTCAGTCTCCTCGTGTGTGTAATGTCCCGTCCTTGAGTGACTTACTGCACACCTGCCATATGTAGCATCCTGAAATCTGTATATTTATTTAAATCTATTGATTTTTTTAGACAGTAATTTTCAATGTATAATTTGTAATAAATAATGACAACAGTCATTGGTACTTTCCTTCCTCATTTGGTGGCTGGGGGGTGGTGGGTGAGGTGAAAGAAATCCAAAACAAATGGGAAGGAGAGTGGGAATGGGGAGGCTGGGAATGGTCCTGGGCACATTTCAGTTCCAAGTGAACCCATCTAGAATCCTTTTGGCTGACTTAAACACTCATTAACTTCAACACTTTCTTCCATCCTGGATTTCTCTGGCAGCAGGGATGGGGAGTTATCCCCAGGTTTGTGGATGTGGGACCAGTTTGGATCCTCGTGCCGAGGGATCCTGGTGGTGTTTGCCCACAGTGGAGTCCAGTCCTTCCCAGCCCTGTGGCTGTGGGGTCAGCAGGGCAGGGACTCAGCTTTAGATCTGGGAAGGGTTCCTATTTTTATTTTTATTATTATTACTATCCCATCTAGAATTAATATGTTTGTTTATTTATTATTATTATTATTGTTATTGTTATTAATAATATTTCAGTTCAAAGGGCATCATCTAAAGGATGATGTGAAGATGTTGAAGGCTCAGGAGGGGCCCCAGCCTTTCCTATTCCCTGATTTTCCTGGCTGAGCTGCCTCTCCCATGGCCAAGCCTCCACCCCAGGGCTTGGTGTGAAAACCAGAGTCCCTCAGATGTTCTTGTGAAAATAAATCGTTGTTCCTGGGAATTTAATGGTAAAGGTACATGATAAAAAGGAGCTGGAATTACAGATAAAAGGGGAAAAAAAGTACCTTGGAGCACTGCAAGTTCCCCGTGTGGTGTGTACAATATCCATGGTGGAGTTCTCCCTTCTTCTGCCCAGCTGGGCTCCAGAACAGGCCTGGAATTGTGCCTGTTTTGGTTCATTCCACGGGCCCCTGCTGGGGCTGGCTGCAGAGCTGTGAACGGGGCAAATGAGGATTTTCTGCATTTCCCAGGAGAGATTTCCCCATCTCTGCAATGTCCACTGAGCCAGCCCTGGGATTTTATTTGTCCTGCTGAAGTTCCAAAGCAACCTTGGCTAGACCTTGGTCCCAGAGGGGAAATATCCCTGTGTGGGATGCTCAGGGCTCCTGGCACCAGGAGAACCCCACATTTTGGGAGGTGGGACCACAGGAGATGCTCTCCAGCTCTGCCACAGTGCCCGGCTGTGGAGCAAAGAGGGAAAACCTGAAATAATCATTGAGGGGGGCAGGGCTGAGAGTTTTTTGGGCCCTAAGATCAATTAACAGAGGAAATTTTGACACAGGAATAACGGGAAATATTCCAGGGAGGTTCCCCCACATTCAAGGGGGGAAACTTTGGACCCAGCATTGAGAAACAGAGAAAGAAATCCTAAAAAGTGCCCTGATCCCAAAAGCTCAGCAGAGCCTCTTGCTGGGATGTCCTACAACACCCCTCAGTGCCACCAAGGACTGAGGGACAACCTGAGCCTGGCAGGAGCCCCTGGTGGGGCTGGACTGATGCCAACCTCTGAGCAAAGCCTTGGGCACAGCTCTAATTACCAGCCCTAATTAGGGAACGCCCGAGGGAAGAAGATGCTGAAGAGCATCTTAATTAGGGTGAGAAGGGATAAGAGAGGACTGCGCTTGTTCTTGAGTTATTTAATCTGCTGATAAAGATCAGCTGAAGGAGGCTGAAGGAGGCGTATTTTATAAATTCTCACAGGTAACAGGAAAGAGCAGAATAATAAAACTTCATTTAAGTGGAAAATTCAGGGAATCAGGCAACTTCCAAAGGCAGCTCTGAGTACAGAGATGGAGCATTTTTAATAAGCTTCAGCTTTTTTCCCTATTGACAATTCCCATCCAAATGGACACCTTGTGCCCTGCATGTGACTCTCCTACTTTTCAGGAATTCCTGGAAAAAGCCCTTCCCTAATGGTCCACAGGCAGCAAACTTCCCTCCTACACTGTGGGACAGCAATATTTTTTTTTTTTTTTGATGGGACTTTGTTCCCTTTTAGTATCTGTTGAACTGGTTCTGCCTGGGAGAAGATGTGGTGACATAAAATGAGGTGAAGTTGGAAGAAGCAGCCCCAAACCTGTGGAGGAGGCTCTGCCAGGCCACCAGGAGATTTTGCAGGTAGATTTTACCACAGAAACGGCTTTTGGTGATTTTGGCTTCTCATCTCAGGTGAGCAGGGAGAGGAGGAGAAAACTGAAATGGTCCCAGCCACATTAAGGGGTCACACAGTTTAAAATTGCATTAATTAGCTGTGCTGGGTAACAAATGAGCTCCAGGTAAGCACATCCTGCATGAAACTCTCTGTCCCCTGTGCTGGGGACAGGGAGGGAGGTGCCACTGGCTCAGCCCGTGCTGGGAATTGTCATTGCTGAGTGCCTCTGGAAGCACAGCCTGGAAAACAGGGTGTGAACACCTTGCTGAGCATCTGTCCCTGTGCATTAGTGGGAAAACACCTCAAGGGCTGGTTTCTGAGGGGGAGAATGACAAAGCTGATCTGGGAGACTTTCCCAGACTCTGGGATCTCTTCCTGCCTGTGGTGGGTCCATTCAGGCAGCAGCCACAACTCAGAGCCCCCACAGAGGCTGGAAAATCCAACCGGGAATTGGGAGAGCCCCACAGAGGCTGGAAAATCCAACTGTTAATTGGGAGAGCCCCACAGAGGCTGGAAAATCCAGCTGGGAATTGGGAGAGCCCCACAGAGGCTGGAAAATCCTCTCCCATGTCCCTCCAAAGAGAGGGATGTCCCCTTGGCACATCCATTCATTCTGGCCCCATTATTTACACTACGTGGTACCCAATAAGTCACCCTGAAACTTTTTTAGTTTTAATCCATGAAAATCTCCACACCTTCATTCCAGCAATGAGACTGTAGCAGTTTAGAGAAGATCTGGGGTGGGGAATGAGCCCCTCCCCAGGGATTCCATGGCAAATCCGAGGTGCTGCTCTGTGACTTTGTTTTTAAAAGGGAGTAATTCTCCCTCCAGCTCTGTTGCAGAGGGGGGAGGAGGAGGGAGCATACACGGAGCAATTAAGAAAAATGTCTTTGACCTTCAGCAACTTAATCAGTTGCCAGTGTTCTTCCTAATAGTGTGCTAATGGTTAAGTTCTTCTTGCTGCCATAAAAAGTGCTATAACTGGAGGCTACAATAAAGTGCTGATCAACCCATCAAGTGAGTCAATCCAAAAGTAATATCTGTCTTTGTAATGACTGTAATAAAAGCCATGCCAAAGCCAGGAGATGACGTGAATAAGAATGCTGCTTAATTATGCTGGGCTGCTCTGCTGGGTGCTTGTGCCACACTGCCAACCTGCTCTGGGGTGACACTGCCACCCCAATGTGTGGGGGGAGCCAAACTTTGTGTTTGTGTGGTCTCCAAGGACAGTCCTGAGGGGTTTGGACAGATCTCCAGCCAAGCCAAGCAGAGTTTTGGTGGATAAAAAGGTGTTGAATTTGGGTTGGGGCTGTTCGTCCTGACAAAATGCAGGAGGGAGGCATCACTGTGATTCCCTCTGGGAGAGATTGGGGCTGGGAAAAGGGGAAAAGGGTTTCTAAATTTTAGCTGTCCTGGTGTTAAAGACAGCAGGTGAAGGCTTCCTGTGCTAAAAAGGGATTGATGACAGGAAGCAGAAAGAGGGGGAAGCCAGGATCAGTCAGGGAGACCCTTCCAGGCACTGGGGTGGACCTGAGGGGCTGAGTGGAAAAACCAACTGGGAGTTGAGACAGCCCTCAGAGAGGCTGGAAAATCCAGCTGGGAATTGGGAAGTTTGGAAGTTGTTGCTTTCCATGGCAAACACTCATCCCTGAGTGTTTGCCATGGAAGGCAGTGACCAAGCACCCTTCAAAGGTCACTCACAGGCAGAGGAGCAGAGGGGCAGGAGGATCTTTCCCTGCCTGATGCCTTGTCTGGATTTTCCAGCCAAGAGCTGGGGGCTCTTGGCACCCCCGGGCACTGCCCAGGGCAGGATAGAGCAAAACCCCATCCACAAACCAAGTTTTGTTTGTGCTGCCCTTTGCACAGGCACAGGTGAATTACAGAGCACACCACCCCTGGAGCCTGGAATGTCCCCTTGGAGAACTGTCCTGCTGTGCAGGGGAGCTGGAGGGAGCACAGAGGGCCTGAGGAACACCGGCTGCTCCCGCTGCAAGGATGGCTGCTGGCTTCGTGAGAAACGACCGCTCACTTAAAAATGTTAAAAGATTAATTAAACCTGAACAAAAATTACAACAAAAAGACTAAATAAGGAAAAAATGCAGCGCTGGGAGCTGCCCTCGTGGCTGCCTACTGCCTGCCCAGTTCATCTTCAAGATGGATGCTCATCATTAAAGCTTCTCTTAATATTCCCACAATATTCATCCCTTCATTGCGAGAGCCAATCATCTGGTTATCCATCTCTAACAGCTTCCTCCAAAACATCCCGCTGCTCTGGGCTCCCTGCGGGCACAAAGGAGCAGGAACCCAGCGTGGAGCTGGGGGCAAACACGCCGCAGCCCTTCAAGGAATTCCTTCCCCATCGGCAGGGAAAACAGGATGCAGGCCACATTCCTGCTCGCATAGACAAGGCTCTCCACAGCAGCACAAACACATTGCTCCGTTCCAATTAAACCCCGGCTTTATATCACCTTGCTGCTGATAAGGCTCTGATTAATGGAAGAATTGTCTTTTTATTTTTTCCCAATAAAGTCCCTGGTGTTAATTGTTTTTTCCCTCTCCCATTTCTCATTTCAAAGGCGCTTTCGAGGAGGGCTGCTGATTGTGCTGGAAGTGGTGTGGGAACACTTAGTCTCTTCCTGGTTTTGTTTTTTGGGGCTAAGTGCTGCCACCGAGAGCAGCAGGTCCAACAGACAAATCAGCCCAGCAAGATCCTGCCCTGGTGCCTCCCGATAAACAAGTGCAGATTCATGTGTTTGTCCATGACACAGAAAGTGCCAGAACAATGATTTGGTGACTTTTGCCAGGGTTGTTTCCTCTGCACAGCCAACTTCCCTGGCGGAGCCTCAGCAGCGTAGCAACAGCTCAGCAAAACAAAAGCCAACCACGGCGAGGCTTTAGGAAAACATTATCCCGGTCCGAAGGGTGGGGCACTGCTTTCCAGAGGAGCTGGGACCGGCCCCAACGGCCCGGGCTGCCTCCTGAACGCCAGGAGCGTCAGCCAAGCTCCCGGGAAGAGCTGTGGATCCACGGGACAGGCGGCTGCTGCGCCATGGGTGATGTCCATGTGTGTCACATGAGGGGCACAGGCTGGAATCTCCAGGCAAAAATGGGTTTTTTAGTCACGCAAGAGCCTCTCCTCTCTGGAGTGATGGTAGGTGGGAATGGCTCCATTGGCACCTGAGGGACAGGGTGTGAGCACGGAGCCACGGGCAGGAGTCCCTGCTCAGGGGGACACACCTGGCCCTGCCTCTGCCCTGGCACAGGTGAGAAATCAGGTGAGAAAACAGGCCCTACAGATCCTGGCTCAGGTATGAACTCAGGTAAGAAATCAAGTGAGAAACCAGGCCCTACAGATCCTGGCTCAGGTAGGACTCAGGTAAAAACTCAGGCCTTCCAGATCCTGATTCAGCTAAGATCTCAGGCCCTATAGACCCAGGCTTAGTAAGAACTCAGCAAAACTCAGGCTCTGCAGACTCTGTCTCAGGTAAGAAATGGAATCAGGCTCTGCAGATGCTGGCTCAGTGAGAACTCAGGCCCTGCAGACCCCAACCCCAGCAGCTCTGACACCAGAGCCAGCAGGGACACGCGGCACTCAGCCCCTGAAGTGCCCTGGAGCATCTCTCTGGACACTGCCCCCACCCTGGGGACACTCACGAGGAGACAGTGCTGCATGCCAGATCCACACCTGGCACCTGGAGCTTCTCTCCAGCCAGGCCAGCACAGGGAAAGCCCAGCCAAGGTTCAGAGGGAAGGGGTGTGGAGGAGACCAGGCAAAGCCAGGCCTGATAAAGCAGGAGGAGATTGTGACAGGGAAGGGTCCAGCCAATCCAGGCCAAGGGGAAGGAGTTAAAATGCTCAGCTCAAAAGCCCTGCCTGGTGCACTGCAGGAGGTTCTCATGCTGTGAGAACCTGCAAGGAACTTCCAGCTCTCTGTGCTCTGTGCCCTGGGCTTCTCCTGTTTGATGATGTGAGCCAGTCCCCACGGTGAGAAATGATCCTCACTTCCAAAAAAATTTAAAATGTTTATTAAACCTCATCAAAAACACAACAGCAGACTGAACAGAGAAAATATTACAGCACCAGGAGCAGAGGATTTCCCCACCATGTGCCCACCCACGCCATGGAGGTTTCCCCTTTTAACCCTTTGGCCCCTCCCAAAGTTCTGTCCATCGACTCCTCCTTCCCTGCCCAGTGCTGAGATCACTGCCTGACACCTTGACTGGGGGGCAGCTGTTGCCATGGCAACGAGCCCACCCTCCCAAATGAACCAAACCCAGGGCACCCCTGAGAACAACACAGGGGGGTAACACATAACTATGAATCTATAAAACTTCTCCTGACGTATATACAGGATATTTGCCTTTTATTGTGAGAGTCACCCATGGCGCTGCTCATCTGTCTCACCACCATCATATCTGCTCCAGCTGTGCAGCCCTGTCCCACTCACTGCTCCCTGGCTGTGCTGTTGGATGACTGAGTGCCTTCCCTCAGTCAGGGCAGCCTTTCCCCTTCCTCCTCCATTTCCACATTTGAAGCTTTCTGCACTTTCTTTTGCACATTTCCACCCTGCTGCTGTGCTGTCCTGCTCCACTTTCCCTTCCCCTTCCTTTATCTCCCAGCCTTTTTGTTCACTGATTAATTCAATTTTCTTCCTTTCACTTTTTCCTCTCCGCTTTTCCTTGCACTTTCCACAGCAGGCAAGTTTTTAGATTTAAGTTAAAAAAAAAAAATAAAATAGGACAACAGGAAAGAAAAGGGATGGGGCAGAGAGGTCAAGACAGGAGATGTGGAGCAGTGAAAGAGAAAGAAGCAGCAGGAAAGAGCATCCCAATCACACTTCTGGGGTGGGCAGTAATGAGTTGGCCTCATTTATATGAAATATTTATATTAAATGTATTGCAATTACATTACTGAAGGCACCCAGCCACAGGCAGAGCCCACCCCCAGCCCAGGGAGTGAGCAGCTCATGTCCCACTGCTCAGGGGGGCTTCTCCAGGGCACAGGGCCTGGGCCCAAGCTCTTTCCTGAGCTGTTTTTGAGCTCTCATTGTTTTTGTGGTGTTTTCCCAGGCTCCAGTGGGATAAACCAGCTGGGAATGGCCTCGTGGGATACTCTCAGGATGAGCCAGGAAGGCAGGAGTGCCCTGAGGAGCCAGGGAAAGGTGGCACCAATTCTGTGCCCAGCTCTGGGTGCTGTTCTGGGCACGGGACCCTCTCCCACCACAGGCACAGCCTCTGGGGGCTGTGGATGGGAGATCTGGGCTGCTCGTGAGCTTGGCCAAAGTCTCCTTGAGCAGATTCATGGCAAGTGTTTGGTCCAGCAGTGAAAGGAGCCATAACAGTGATCAGGGAGAATTCTCCAGCCTCAGCTGAGCAAAGTGTCAAACCAGATGGGTCCTTCCAATCTCACAGTGCCACTGCAAAGGAAGGGGAGGATGGAAGAGGAATTTTGGGTATGATGGAGAGAACTGGCAAAGAAGATTCCCACTGCAAAGGAAGGGGAGGATGTAAGAGGAATTTTGGGCATGATGGAGAGACCTGGCAAAGCAGATCCCTGGGCAGAGGGGTGGGTGTTCTGTGGGAATGGCATTCACATCCTGCCCCTTGAGGGTTTTTTCCTTCTCAGCCTGCTTTCTGACCTATAAAACCTCAGGTGAAAGGTGCTGAGCAAAGACAGAGCTCCTACACTTATCCTAACTCTGGAGAGGAATTATCCCTTTTTGCTGCCATGGGAATGTGCCAGCTCTCAGACACGGCAGGGAGGAGGGGGCTCAGCAGGGCCTCACCCCCTGCCCTGGAGATTTGTGGGCACACTCTGTGTGTGCCATCCCTGGACAAAGAGGAGCCCAAGTGCCTGAGGCTGCTGCCCCTTTGCACCTCCTCCTTTTGCCTTTCTCCTCAGCTACACCTCGAGCTGCTCCTGCAAGCTCACCTCGCTCTGGCTGCTGAGAGAGGAGCTGGAGGGCTGCCATGGGGGCAGTTGGGGAGTTCTCAGGGCTGTGACTCACGGCTCTGGGAAAGGGATGAAAACTGGGGGAAAATGAAGTGCAGCTACTTCAATAAAGACATGTGTAAGTTGCAGTTCCGGAGAGCAACGGTTCAGCTGCTGTTTTATGGGTCATATCCCCAGAGGGCTTTGTAAAGTACTTTTCTCTCTTAGCTCAGAAATGTTAAAGATCACGAATCTGTATAAAAATTACTCCAGTTTAATGCTGACTTCAACATCTGGCTGGGTAGAGAATGTCAGTGTGGGTCTATTGAAAGCTTGTTTTTGATTCTGAGCCAGCAAATGTCACGTTTGAAGTGTGCTTTTCAACAGGGAGTCTCTGGAAAGAGCCGAGTCTCACATCCCACCATCGACCCAGGAGCTGGGATTTAAGGAAGATGTCAAATGCAGGTTGTAACTCCAATTGCTACATCCAGGTTTTGGGGAGGGATCCCCTTTCCAGTGAAAAGCCTGGAGTTTCAGCCCACCTGGGTGTAGTGCCAGGCTCTGTGCAAGGGTGCCCAGGACAGGATGAGGAGCAGTGGCCATGTAATAAAACACAACAAGTTCCAACCTCGACATGACAGGGGACTTCTTTCCATGGAGCATGGGAACAGCTGCCCAGGGAGGGTGTGAAGTCTCCCTTCTGGGACATCCCAAACCCACCTGGATGTGTTCCTGTGTCCCCTGCTCCAGGCAGCCCTGCTAGGGCAGAACTGTGATGCCAGAGGTCCCTCCCAACCCCAATATTCCGTGATTCTGGGATTCTGTGGGCAGCTGTTTATGAGATCTTGGGCAGAAACCCACTTTTCTGCCCCGTGAAGCCCTCCAGGCTCCTCAGTGTGTTTTTGGCACCCTGGGAGCCCAGTTCCCACTGCCTGGGCTGAGCTGGATCTGCCCTCTTGGATCAGGGGAGAGGGAGAGCCTGGGCAAGCTGGAACAGCACCTCCACGTCTGATGCTTCGTTCAAGGGCTGCTCTCTCTGTGTCACCTTTGAATTTTCGCCAATTAGCCTCTAGAGTGTGATTTAAATATTGTTGCTAATGTTAATGGAGGGTGTGCATGGTTTTGTATTTACAGCTCGCCCGCAGGCTTGGAATAACACTTGTCATCCAGACAGGAGCAGGAGCAGCAGGGTCAGAGTGCTGGCAGTGGAGAGGAAAGGTTTGCTGCCCATCAGAGATGCCCAGCCCTCCTTGAGGTCCTGCTCAATCAGCAAAATGGATAATTTTGTAGCTCTGTTTCTGCAGAACCCCTTGAAATGGGTGAATTTCATCCCTGGTGTGAGTTTTCAAGTGTCCCCAGGAAGCCTCTGGTGGGGAAGGAGAACAAGACAGGTCCTGGTGTTCCCTGGTGTCCTGAGCGTGGAAGAAGCCCCTTGGCAGTGGGATCAGAGCAGTGATTTGCTCAGACCATCCCACCCTGTGCAGCTCTCAGCCAGAGAATGAACCCCTGCTCCCAGCACGTGGGAAACCCTCCCTGGCTGGATGGGGTGGGAGGGGATGGTGCCGGGGTTTGCAGCACAAGCAGGGGCAATTAAAGGTTCCTCTGTGGGTCTTGGTGCTGCTCCAGCAGAAGACATTCATCATTGTGAGGTTCAGAGCCTAAAAATGGGGTGGAAATCAGGTACTGAGAGAGAGATGCTGCTCCCAGGGCAAGGAGTGAAGCCACTGCAGCTGCACAGAGTGGAGAACCAGGGATGTCACAGTTTAAAATTGCATTAATTAGCTGTGCTGGGTAACAAATGAGCTCCAGGTAAGCACATCCTGCATGAAACTCTCTGTCCCCTGTGCTGGGGACAGGGAGGGAGGTGCCACTGGCTCAGCCCGTGCTGGGAATTGTCATTGCTGAGTGCCTCTGGAAGCACAGCCTGGAAAACAGGGTGTGAACACCTTGCTGAGCATCTGTCCCTGTGCATTAGTGGAAAAACACCTCAAGGGCTGGTTTCTGAGGGGGAGAATGACAAAGCTGATCTGGGAGACTTTCCCAGACTCTGGGATCTCTTCTTGCCTGTGGTGGTGCCTGTTTGCTGCTCCCCTTGGGCTGGGAATGCTGGTGATCACCAGCACGAGGTGTGTGGGGAGAGCTCTGCCTGAATTTCCTGCAGGATAACTCAAGGACTGTCAGCAAGCAGAGGTTTCTGGGATCACAGTCACCATTTCACAGAATCATCAAGGTTGGGAAAAGACCTCCAAGATGACCAAGTCCAACCTTTGGTTGAATCCCACCACGTCACTAAGCCAGCCAGGAAGTGCCACCTCTGCTTGGTTTTTGAGCACTTCCAGGGATGGTGACCCCCCCACTGCCCTGAGCAGCCCTTTCTGATTCCTGACCACTCTCCCAGAGAAGAAATTTTTCCTAATGCCCAACCTGAACCTCCCCGGTGTCCACCTAGATCTTCCCACCCGTTAGGTATGGCATTTCCATACCCACATCGTTTCTGAATTTCACTTTCACTTTCAGTGTGAGCAGCCTGGCTGGGCACAGGGGACCAGGACAGCCTCTCTTCATCCTCACAGATGGATCCATCAGCTTTGTGCTCCACTTCCTCTCGAGCCTGTGTCTCCAGAGGCAGTGGGGGATGCTGTGCTGGAGAAGAGGGATGCTGGTGCTGCAGCCCAGGGATCCTGGTGGCACCATCTTGGCAGCAATTCTGACACTGATAAGAGAGTTTTGCTTACAGGTGCAATCAGGCAGGAATGCAGGACAATCTATCCTTCTGTTGACCTACCTGTGACAGTGATCTAGAAACTATTGGGTGTTTAAAGAAGCAATTTTGAACTCAAGGGATGGTGCTTCAAGGAAAGCTGTTACGGTTTATTGTCACTGGAACTCTCATCCTGTTCTGGGACTGTGAATGATTAACTCCATGTGCTGTAGTGTGAATGAATTTTGTGCATTTTTTAATCTGTGTTTGTTGCTGGAAAAGCCAGGCCCAGCTTCTCAGAGTAAAGCCACCTGCAACTGCTGGATGGAGCCCCCAACTCAACACAAAAAAGTGGCTGGGGCAGAAGTTCTCAGTGTGAGCAGGGTTTGCAAGCAGCAGTGAAGGAGTTGGGGTGCAAAGCAGAACTCTGAGAGCTCCTGGGCACTGCCAAGGCTGAGCCAGCCCTTCTTCCCAAAGCAAAAAGCACTTTAACGTCACCTCAAAAGCCTCAAGTGTTTTTTATGAGTTTCTTTTACTCTTAAAACCTGTGCCATCACTGGGCAAGGTGAGATGGTTCCCTCTGATGGGTAAAAATGGAGGAACTTCCACAGGGAGCAGCTGATCAGAGACACTGGCCTGAATGATCAAGAAAATGATCCTGATGATCTCCAGTTCTTGTCCCAGTCCACAGGGAACCATGCTCTTGCTCCAAGAATATCAGATCTGCCCTGGAACTCAGGGGGAGGCTGCAAGGGCATGAGAAATCAAGAAATGTGAGCTTTAATCCTCTCCCAGAGTCAGCAAAAAAAGATGTCAGCCATGGAATTCTGACAATAATGCCCAGATTCTGGGTAATCCATCTGGAGGAGGGACATGGAGAGACCACTTTGGTCACATTTTATTTTAACTGGGCAACTGCCTGAGACCTGCTGAGCTCTGAGGCACAAGGAGCAGGACAGGCAGTGCTGAGGGCACTGCCCGAGGCCAGCAGGGTGGTTTGGGGTTAAAAAAGAGCTGTAATTTCAGAGCAGAGCCATTTGAGTGGCCAGGTTTGTCTGTAGGAAAGAAATTAGCCTGGCTTTAGAAAAAACTAGTTTTGTTTTTGATAACCCCAGACCTGAAGAGCTGTCATGGTGCCATGAGTAGGTCCGTGAACACCAGGAGATGTTTGCCAGAGCAGCTTTTTGTCCTGGTGTTGGTGTGGGGGTTTGGACAGGGTGGAATATTCAATCCCTCCTGGAGAAAAGGGGGGTTCTTCCTTTGGTGAAAGAGTGATGCTGCTCTAATCTTGCACTGCAGGGCTGATCTGGGACTGTGATTTCTGTGGGCTCTGAATTCTGTTTTAGCTCCTCCAGAACACCTCAGATGAGATGGGATTTTGTACCAAGGTGGGAACGAGACCCTCCAGCATGTCCTTCCATCCCAGAGCCCCAGGTTATCACCAGGCTTGGGGTAAGAAAACCTTCCCAAGCTGAGTTTGGCAGGTTCACAGCTTTCCTTCACTTATTCTGAAAAATAAGGAGATATCTCTTGATGAACTATGAGACAGGGTGGAATATTCAATTCCTCTTGGAGGAAAGCGGTTTCCTCCTTGGTCTCTGATAAATCAGTTGTTCTGAGCTAATCTTGTGCTGCAGGGCTGATCTGGGACTTTGCTGCCTGTGGGTTGTGAATTGAGTTCTGCCTCCTCTAGAACAGCCCAGATGAGACAGGATTTTGTACCAAGGTGGAACAGAGACCCTCCAGTGCCTCCTTCCATGCCCAGGGCCCCACCCTATCACCAGGTTTGTGGTAAAAAAAACTTTTCTGAGCTGAATTTGGCAGCTTTCCTCCACTTACGCTGAAATACAGAGCCACAAGAGTTGCTGGGTTCATCCCTCACCCAAACCATGTCCTTCTGTCAGGGAGACTCCAGGATTCAGATCTGGCCAGACAGTCAGACGTGCTGAGCACAGAGCTCTGCCCAGAAGCACCCTGTGGTGTTTTTCCCTAGGAAATGTTGATTTAACCCTCTCAGGAATCATCACTCCTCAGGGCAGTGCTGCTTTGAAGTGGTTACCAGCCTGCTGAGCAGTAAGTGCAGGGTGTGGTGTCTATCTGCGAGGCAAGGGTGGCATTCTGTTTCCTGGGGACAGAAGCTTTAATAAAGGGAGTTTCCCTCCTTGCAGTGGGCAGGTGTGAGGCAGCTGCTCTTCTGGGGAGCCAGGTGAGGTGCAAAATTTGGTGCAAAACCACAATGGAATGCTGCTTTTTGTTAAGGCCACTTCACACTTGTCCAGTGGCACAAAGTTTAAGGGTCCAAGTCAGCAGGACACAGCACTGAGTGATTTAAGAAGTTTCTGCCGCTGTTCAGGACTGAATCAGACCTGCAGACCCAGCTCTGGTTTGTAGGGGATCTGCAGTGATGCTCAC
Source organism: Pyrgilauda ruficollis (assembly GCF_017590135.1). Taxonomy (NCBI): domain Eukaryota; kingdom Metazoa; phylum Chordata; class Aves; order Passeriformes; family Passeridae; genus Pyrgilauda; species Pyrgilauda ruficollis. The sequence goes on from NW_024526377.1 coordinate 1,623,409, forward strand.
CTTGATGCCAAAAGGGTTAATTCAGTTTCTGCTGTGCCTGTGGACTTTTAGCAGGGAAACAAGCCAAGTAAAATCGGGTAACAGCCTGGATCTTCAGAGGCAGTGGCAGGAAAACACCTCACGTGTAGGCTGGAGCGTGGAGCAGGGGTAACTCCATGGGTCAGGGTTTGCACTGGAAACATTTTCCTGGCTATTTTTTCCCCAGCTTTGCCCCACCAGCTCTGCATTTGGTAAAACAACTGCCACCAGAGGCAGAACTCCAGCTCATCCCTGTTGCAAAACAACTTGGTGAGGTGTGAGAGATGCTCCCTGCCCGTGCTGCAGCCGGTGCTTACTCATCCCACAGGGTGCAGAGCTGGTCCCTGGGCATTTGTGTTGGCAGCTCTGCTGGAACACCTTCCCTTTTGGCAGTAGTTATGTAAGGAGCTAAAAATGCTGGGGTGACTCACGGGTGTCTGAGCAGAGCTGTTGGAACAGGAATGGAGCAGTGAGTTCCCCCAGACACGGCTGCACACCAGGCCCTGCAGACCTCTCCCTGCTTGGTGCTACCCCTGCTGAAGACCCTCTTGCTCCAGGGGATTCTCTTCCCTCTTACTCCCCACTCCTGCCCTCCAAACGATGTTGGAGCCCCTACAAAGCTCATCAGCCGTGCCTCTGATCCCTCTAGCAACCTTCACTGGGGCCATCCCAAACCCCTCTTATCTCTAGGCCTCCTGAATCCCATCTCCCTTTGTTACCTTTTCTGCATTTCCATTCTCCTGCTCTCTTCCCAAGGAAAACTTCAGTCCAGAAGCCCCTGGAGTTAAGGGAGGATGGATCCAGGTTATTTTCCTTCTTCACAATCTTGTGCTATATCTGCTTGTGGGTACCTTGGTGTTTTATTCCTCCATCTGATGCCTTGTGAAGGCTGACCTAGAACAGAGACTAGACTGAGATAAAGAACAGAGCAGGGATTTATTAAAAGGATCTCCTCAATGGATCCACCTTGGGCAGCACAAGAGCCCAGCCAGGGCTGCACCCAAGATGAACCAAAATGGTCCCAAAATGCACGAGCACGGGGGTCTCTTCCTGGGATCAGCTCTGCTCCATGTGCAGATTGCAGTTCATTGTCCAATTCCAGCTTTAGCCCATGCAGTCCCATCCTGCTTGTTTTTCTCTCTCCAGCCCACGGTGTTTGTGCTCTTGGGCCTGAGATTTGGATCATTTGTCCTTGGTCCCCAGCATGAGCAGGAATTGTTTTGTCTCCCTGCTCTGTGCAGAGAGCTCACAATCCCATAATGTGAAGCTCAGACCCACACACTAAAGCAGCACAGGATCTGAAAAATAGAAAAGCTAAACCTGAGTGATCACATCCTTCCCAACCTGACCTGATCCATGCTGGGGTGTCCCTCTCCAAAGGAGACTCAGGGAGTACCTCGGATCTTATTCCAGGAATGACTTTTCCTGATCTGGGCTCATATTTGAATTCTTGATCAGATCCGAGCGATGTCTCCACCAAAGAGGCAAATTTGTACTTTTGAGGGCTTGTTGTACCACCTCAGAGGCTTTGTCCCATTGTCTCCAAAGGCATGTGATTTTTCCATAAATGATGAAGACTTATAATTGTATTTCCCTGAAGCCTTCAGCCCATTGTGCTTCTCAAACCTGGACTCCACAGCTACATGTTCCAAGGCTGTAGTCACGTGGCGTTCAGCCTCTTTCCCCAGACACTTGGTGATAAACAAGGAGAAACAGCTCCATGGGAGGTTCAGGTCGGATATTGGGAAAAAAATCATCCACTGAAAGAGTGTTTAAATATTGGCAGAGGCTGCCCAGGGCTACTGAGGTCACCATTTCTGGAAGTGTTCAAAAACCAAGCAGAAGTGGCACTTGGAGATGTGGTTCAGTGGGCACGGGGGTATTTGATTAAAGGTTGGATTTGGAGGTCTTGGAATTCTTTTCCAACCTTTCTCTGATGACTCATATCAAAGGTTGGATTTGGAGGACTTGGAATTCTTTTCCAACCTTTTTCTGATGGTTCAGATCAAAAGTTGGATTTTGAGGTCTTGGAATTCTTTTCCAACCTTTCTCTGATGACTCATATTTCCTATGACATAACCCACGGTTCCAGTGGTGCCATTGTCACAAACAGAAATGAACTGGGGAGCAGGATTGGTCCCTGTCCTGCTGTTTCCTCTCTGAGTGCCTTGGTTGCTGTCCAGAGATGCCCATTCCAACAAAATGGAAATCTCTGCTCCCCTCATCCCCCATGGGGCCAGGAGGTGGAAAAGTCCCTGTGCATGAGCTCTCTGGAGGTGCCTGTGGTGCTGCAGGTGAGAAGCCTCAGCTCCAGAGGGAGCTCCAAACTCTGCCTGCTGGCCTGGGAGAGGCCAATGTCCATGGTCCTCCTCAGCAGCTGGACGTTGGAGAGGTTACAGCCAGCTGTCCACTGCCTGTGACATTCCTCTTGGCTAATGCCATGACATGAGGAGCTCCCAGTCCCAGAGTCCAAGTTCCGATTGCAGTCCCAGTCTCAGCCCCTGCCCCTGCCTACTCCCTACAGTCCTAGTCCCAGTCCCCATCAGAGTTCCAATCCCTGTTCTAATTCCCATCTCAGTCCCAGGCCAATTCCATCTCAGTCCTAGTCTCAGTTCCAATTCCAGTTGTAGTCCCTGTACTAGCTGCAGTCCCATTCCCAATCCCTGTTCCAGTCCCAGTTCCAGTCCCCATCCCATTCCCATTCCCATTCCCATTCCCATTCCCATTCCCATTTCCCATTCCCATCCCAGTGCCAGCTTCTCCCCTCCAGTGGCTCAGTGCTGGTGTCTAACCCCTCACAGGGATCTCAGCTCCTGGGTCACCTTGTGCTTCCCAGCCCCTGATCCCACAGAATCCCAGGGTGTTGGAACGGCCTGCAGAGGGTCACCTGCTCCATTCCCTGCTCCAGCAGGGCTGTCCTGGAGCAGAGGGAAGGAATCTCCACACCCTCCCTGGGCAGCTTTTCTCTCAGTAAAGAAGATTTTTGTCTTGTTCAGGTGGAATCTCCAACCTCCTCTGTGTGGGGAAGGGCAACAGAGTCACTGCAGGATGGAGCTGCCCCATTAAAATCCCCAACAGGATTTTAATTTATTGACTCCAGGCTTGATTTTCCCAGTGACCCTTAGGGAAAGGGTCAAACCAAGAGCAAAAGCCATGTTAAAAGTGGAGGTTTGGAGCACAAGCATCATTCACAGTTTTTTTTTGGACAAGAGGACACTGAAAATAGGGAAATAGGATGTAGGGGATTTATAGAACAGCTCAGATATAGAATAATGGAATCATGGAATGGTTTGGGTTGGAAGAAACCTTAAAGTTCACCTTGTTCCACCCTCTGCCATGGACAGGGACACCTTCCACTGTCCCAAGTTGCTCCAGGCCCCATCCAACCTGGCCTGGAATATTCCAGGGATTGCAGGAGGGTTTCAATAGGTGAACACAGCACAAACTTCATCTTTCCCAATGCTGGGAAATGTCCAAATACCTTGGAATTTTGTCTGGAAGAGCAGGAATAAGTTTTCTCTTGTCAGAAAGAAAGCAGGAGCACCGAGTCCACTCCAGAGGCATGGATTGCTCTCAAGGAAAACAAAAAAACCCAACCCAGCCACGCTACCAAAGTGCTGGTTAGAGATTAAAGGGAGAGGGCAGGAGCTTGGAGGAAAGGTCAGGCACACAAAGAAAAACATCTAAACTGAAAACTTGGAAACTTTCCTGCCAGTGGAGACACTTGAATTACCTCAGAACAAAGACTGTTGACTTTCCTTATAAGGAGGGAAAGTCTTGATTAAAAAAAATAATGGAAAAGCTTGGTCAATAATTGTTTTCTTCTTTATTGCTTTGTTGGGAGTTCAAACAAGCAAAAGGGGCTAGTTTAGAATGAAGCATATGTTTCATTTCAGCAAAAAAAAAAAGATAAAATTCCAGTTCTCTCACCCATTTTAAAGTGGATTTTTCCCCCTGTAAGTTATGCACTTGTTTGCACTATAAAAAGAAGTTTGAAACTGGAGTAATTACTTTTCTTAGTTCATGTTTTGAGGCCTCTGTCTTCCCATTCCTGTGTAAACAATTTCTGAGGTAGGGATGAAGTCACGGCTGCATCTCTGAGAGCCAGGTCAGGGGGTTGTGGCCACCTGATGATGCAATGGGGAGTCTTGGCACACAAATCACGGGGAAAATCTCCTTGTTCGTGTGCAGGACACGAGCAGAGGCCAGCAAAACATTCTCTCTGGATTCCCAAACTGTGCCTCCAGGAGTAAACCTTGCCAATTTAAACGTGGTGAGGAAATAAAGGAGAGCTGTGAATAGTTGTGAAAGCCAGGAATGACGACTGAAAACTCCTGCCTGAGGATGGATGGTCACTCAGAGTCCTTTGGGGGATGGTCAGTGAGGCTCCAGGTCTGAGGGGGTCCAGGACAGCTGTAGAGGGATTGTTCCTCAGGAGCTGCAGTGATGGGAAAAGTGGGAATGGTTCCACACTGAAAGAGGGGAAATTCAGATTTGATGTGTGGAAAGAATTGTTCCCTGAGAGGGGCTGGGCTGGAATTGCCAGAGCAGCTGTGGCTGCCCCTGGATCCCTGGCAGTGCCCAAGGCCAGGCTGGACATTGGGGCTGGGAGCACCTGGGACAGTGGGAGGTGTCCCTGCCATGGCAGGGGTGGCACTGGATGAGTTTTATTATCTCTTCTGTGTGGATCTTTGTTTTGAAGTTTGCAGTGTTAATACTTTTCCCCTTTCTAGATTTTCTGCAATGGAGTTTTTAATTCCATTTTGTTGGAGGGAGCATGAACATGTTCTGTTGGATGGTTTGAATTTCTTCCTTCCTGGGAGCTGTCCCATCAGTTCCAGCCAGCAGAGCTGCTTTCAGTTCATGGTCATTATTCTTCCACTCCAGCTCTGTCCACAACCTCTCCTCTTGCTTCCAGGCAGGAATTCTGATTTTAATTTCCTGTTTCTGGTGGGTCAGCTGGGAGATCAGTGACACTGTGCCATGGACCCCCAAATGGCCATTCTGGAAAAGAAAAATGCTTTTTCCGGTTCAGAGTGGTGGGAGGGTCAGGGACCTACAGTGTGAGTGATGACCAGCATTCAGCACTTTGCCACCACAATACACAAATATATTTGCACACTTGAGCCAACCAAAGAAATGTCTGGGCTTTGTGAGCTCCTCAGGAACTTTCCAGCCTGTGAAGTGCTCCAGAGGACCAGCAGGAGAACAGGAAATGTCTCAAGGATAGGACAGCAAGGACATCCCTGCCTGGCTGTGCTGACTCTGCCCTTCCCTGGCACAATGTCACCAAAGTTTGGCCTTGATACCAAAAGGTTTAATTCCATTTTTACCATGCCTGTGAACTTTCAGCACAGGAACAAGGCATGCAGGGGCTGCTTTCCCAGCAAGAATAGTTGGGATACAAGAAGAAGACATCTGGCTCAAGGGTGCAGTGAAAGAGAAAAGAAGGACTGAATCTGGGAACTTGGGATGGGTTTTATAGAAATGGGTAAATTGTAATTTGCATTAATGACTGTATATAAACAAAACACTGGTAGAATTACACGTCCATGTAAGATTTGGAGTTATCCCATATTGGACCTTAGGCCTGAATAAATTATGTCCTCTTAAACACCCAATTAGTGTTAAGGAGTCATATTCTTATTTTTTTTTTTTTTTTGGTGACAGCAGAGGCTCACAGGACTGAGGAGTCAGCTGTGGCACTGTGGAACTCTATCCTGCTCTCCTCAGCCCCAGCAATGCTCATGCAGCTCTTTCCACACCAAAATTCTTCCATGCTCAGGAAAAAACAGTCAACCATTAACCAAAAGACCCCTAAATAATGGGTAAAATGAAGGATGACTGGAGTACTATTCAAACACGAGCTTTTCTTTTCCCGCTTCCTCTGCTGGCTCTGAGTGTGGCCATAACTCACAGATTTGGGCAGGTGCCACTTTGCTTTTGACTTGTGAGCCTGACACCAATCCCGGGCGGCCCCGTGTGTGATCTTGAAAGGAAAGGGAACAATGAACCATCCACAGATCACACGGAATCACTGAGGGCAGCCAGGACCTCAGGAGAATGAGGAAAACTCCAGGTGGGCCTGCCAAGGGCAGGTGAAGTACAAGGTTGGGGTGGGGTGAAATGGAAGGTGGAAAACCACCAGGTTAGGAGGGATACATTGAGCAATTCTTTTGGCTGGGCAAGGAAAAGCCACAAAAAACCTCCACCAAAAACTTGGGGTAGCAAGAGAGAAAGAGTGAAGGTGATGCTGGGCTGTGAAAAGGCAAATTATATGGAAAATACCCAAATATTTGATCCATCAGTGCCTACCTCTCATGGCAGTGTGCTGGGCAGTTGTCACCTTACCTAAGGGACAAAAATGGCATCATTTCAGAGACAAGGAGTGGAGATAAGTGACCTGAAGGAATTTCTGTGAGAGGAGATGGTGAAAAGCCCCTTCCCCACCTCTCTGCTTTGTGCCACGCTCTCCATTTATCATCTCCCTTTTCCTCCAAGTCATTTTGTTCTCCTCGTGCTCTCCATTATTTGGATTAAACACTTTTGGGGGCTCTGATGGATGAAAGGCTCCATGTGAAGTGTACTGGGGCAGCGTTGCCCCTCCAGTTCCTGCTTTGCCTTAATTGTGCTTTTAGCCCTTTGTTTGGGCATCCACTTATTTCATTTGTCAGGATGTTGGAAAGTGGCCTTTTCTTTGAATTTTTTTTTCCAGCTAATTTTAGTTTGTTTTATTACATGCCCACTGTCCAAGGAGGTGATTAATAATACTGCAGTGCCTGCTGAAAAGCTTGGGCTGATTTTTTTTATTTTTATTTTGACAAAATAATGAGCCTTGGAGTTTATGGAGCCTTGGAGTGTATGAAGCCTTTCCAAGAAGCAGTAAGTTTCTTCAGAAGTTTGTTTGTTTGGTTTTTTGTTTTTTTTCCAAAAATGTGCAACTTTTCTGTTCCTTTGGAAGTATTTTTATTTTGATACCTTAAGAGAATTTTAAGTTTTTTTCCTTATGGCTCCTGTGTAGGATTCCACAAACTGGTTTTTGCATCCCACAAGTCCCAGATCATCAACAGCTGGTTTAACCCCAGCTATTTGCAGCTGCCTCAGCCAGGACAGCTGTGCAGCATCTGCCCTGTGAAGGGGTCGCCCACAGCCCCAGGTGCTGCAGATCCTCTTCCACCCTCTCCCCAGAGGCTCCTTCCCTCCAGGGTGTTTTCCAAGTGGCTCTAAAGAGGATTTTTAGAGCACTCCAGCACTGCTCAACTGCTCCTTCAGATGTTGATTTAAAGAAGGAGAAAAAGCTTCAAGGATTAATTATGTTTGGAGTGCAAGGAGATAAAACTCATCCAGTTCTGAGTGGCCACAGGAGCTGCTGCTGCAGCCCTGCCCGACAAGACAGGCCCTCCATGGCTGCAGGGTCCCCCTGCAGGTGTCCCAGGGCAGGTGACCCTCTGCAGGACTGGGGACAGGAGATGGGGCAGCTCAGAGCTCTGCCAGGCTGGAACAGCTCCCAGCCAGGTGTGACAGTGCCATGGGCCTCGAGGGGTGCAGGACAGGGAGAGGTGACAGAGGTGGGCTTTGAGGTGGGACCCAGGCTCACATCAGACACCAGAGCTTCTGTGGAGCTGGGCTTGTCCACTGCCAGCACACAGGGACAGCAGAGTCACAGTCACAGAACATCCTGAGCTGGAAGGGACCCCCAAGAATCATCCAGTCCAACCCCTGTCCCTGCCACTCTGTAGAGCTCTCCCTTTGCTCCTGTTGAATTGATTTTTCCTCGTCCTTTTATCACTGAGTGGTCCAAGCTCATGCAGGATCAGCAGTGGCAACAACACTGGATATATCCATGAATTGACAGCTTTTTTCACTACATCCCGGGGGTTTTGAAAGCAGGTTGTAACATTTGGTGTCAGACTCCCAGACTGGCATTCCTTGTGGTGTTACTGCCCTAGTGAGAAGGAAAGGAAAAGGAGAACACAGTGGGCAGAGCAGGGGGCTGTGTTTCTGTGCCACTTTATCCCAGGTCAGATCACTCCCTGTCCAAGTTCCAGTTTGCCTTCCCATGTAAATGCAGAGGATGGTGATAGGGAGGAAATCAGAAATGCTGACCTAGTGTCTGTCACACTGAAAATGGGGACAAAGTTCCATTTTTATTTCCTGTGAGGGCAGCTTTGATCTTCAGGGATGTTCAAGGGCCTTGAGCCGACCTCTCCTGGTTGTTTGTTTTGTTTGTACTATTGCATTTGTATTTTTAATTTCCCTAATAAAGAACTGTTATTCCTATTCCCATATCTTTGCCTGGGAGCCTTTTAATTTCAAAAATTATAACAATTCAGAGGGAGGGGTTTACATTTCCATTTCAGGGGGGGCTCCTGCCTTCCTCAGCAGACACCTGTCTGTTCAAACCAAGACATCCAGGGATTGTGGACTGGTTTTTGTTGGAAGCACCACGATCTGCTCCATCCCGGGTGGATGGATGCAGCAGCATTGGTTTCAGGGCTGCTCTTCCTCTGCTCCTGGGGCTCCTTTGGAGCAGTCAGAGATCCCCCTGAGATCTCACTGAGAGCTTTTTGCTGCCCATGGGGTTGATTGCAGCTGATTTTTGGCTCAGGGAATCCAGAATTGATTCTCTGGCCTCAGCTTGCCCTGGGGTTTGATTCCCTCCCACCTGCCTCAGCTCTGAGCTCTTTACAACCTGGAGTGGATGGGGTGGGGACATCTGCACACAGCTCTGGTGGGCAAGAGGAAAACAACTCAGGAAAAATCACTGAAGAATGTAGAGGCCCTTCAGAAAGCATCAGATCCACAAACCCTTCCTGGGTCCTGCTGTTCTTCCTCATCCTGTAATGAAAACTTCCTGAATCCATGTGACTGACAGCAGCCAGCACCAGGCTTCAAATGAAGAACTGCTCCAAAGAGGATGCTCTGCTCCCTTTGTCCCTGTACCCACATGAAAAGTGGGTCTTTATATCTGAAATATCTGAAATATCTGAAATATCTGATATCAGAAATAACTGAACCTGGCAGCAGATTGCATGAACTGGCAGCACAACTTCCCTCAGCACCAGCTCCCACCCCAACAGGAGAAATCTGAGTCGAAACAAAAATAATTCTCCTCTGGCAGCAGCTCTGGGCCCCCACAGGCTCTGCCCAAGCCTGGATGGAAGGTGACACAGGCTGCAATGTCACCCCACCACAAATGTCCCAGCCTGGGGGTTGCCTGCCTTGCAAAGTGTTTTTCTTCTTTCTGCTGACTTCATCAAACCTGGTCTGTGACAAATGCAGCAGCTCCAGGACAATCCAAACCGGTGTCATGTCCCAGGTGTCCCTCACTGCTGTGTTTGGATGCATTGTCTCAGAACAGAAATGATAATCCAGATTTCAGAGCTTCACCTAGACTTGCCTTTAATACCAGACATGCTTAAGGGTGAGAACAAGTTTATTCTGGCAAAACAAGAGGTTAAATTCCTCATTACGAGAGTTCGAGAGAAGATTACAAAAGAGAAAATAAAACACGATTGGCGATCACCCTCAAGAGCAGGATTCCTTCTCAGCCCTGGTATCTCTCACCTGAGATCTCTGGGGTGTGTTTGAGGTTCTTGGCACCAGGGGAGGAGCTGCACATGGCAGAGTGGCTTTTGGACAGGGATGGGGAGAGATGTGGCTCGAGATAGGGCTGGCAGCAACAGCCACAGGAGCTGAGTGAAAGGAGAGGGGTTTGTGTGCCAGGCTGGGACCTTAATGGGAATTTCAGCAGGGCAGAGGCAGGAGGAGGGGGAAGGTGGGAAACATGAAATCATGTTTGTGCACTGCGAGAAAGGAGCATAAACAAGACCAGCTTGAACCCACAACCAACACAGGGAATGTCAATTCTTTAACTTCTTTAACTTGCCTCTGTCAAGGTCGGGATTGAAGCACTAGAGATGGTATTTCGTATTTGGGCTCAAATGTTTATTATTTATTACCTATATCACAGTCCTCCAAGACTGTATCACAGTCCTCCAAGTCTATATCACAGTCCTACAAGTTGTGAGATCTACAGCATTCCATTATGGTTTGACCCAACAACACCAAGGACCCCCAAGCAGCCTCAGCTCCAATTTGGGCACAGCTTTGTGTGGTATAATTTAAGAAAGGTCTAAGTAGTGTAGGAGGCTGTGGGAGCAGGAGGTAGCACAGGTACGTCCTGCAGTGTCACAGCTGAGTTGCAGGTTATGTAACCCAGGTACATCCTGCAGTGTCACAGCTGAGTTGATGAGCTCTCCTTGCATTCAGAGTGCACAAAGAATGCAGGAGCAGCTGCTTGGCCAAACCAACAGCTTCCAGTGATGCTCTGTGTGTTCCTGCTGGGTCAAGAAGAACAAACCCACTTCTCTGGGCTGAGTCATGTAGAAATAGAGGACAAAAAGATGCCCCCCAGAAGCTCTGGAGTGGCTTTGTGGCTTGGCCACATTCCCATGCGAGTGCCCCATGCTGCCAAGCTCTGTGCACAGCAGCCCCCATGGGCACAGCTGGCAAACCCCAGCCTAAGCCTGTAGGAAATCAAGGTCCTGTGACCAAACTCAGGGCTCCTCCAGTGCTGGAGTTATTTCTGTGTAGGGTTCAGGAGCAGGAGCTGCTCAGAGTAATTGAGGGGACCAACTGCCTCAGCTCTCAGGAACTTGTTTTACGTTGTCACTAAAGGGACCCTGACACTTTGGAAAGACTCCCAGAGAGGCTGCTTAGGTCCTGGAGAGTTTAGAACAGTGTGCTCAGCTCACCCCACTGCCATCCATCACCAAACTGTGCAAATGGGCCAAAATCCCCTTTCCAAGGCAAAGGGAAGGCAGCAGATGCAGGCACAGACATGCTGTGGTGGCACAGGTGTTGCCATCCCCTCTGCTCTGTGCAACATCAGTAAAAGTCTCCCTTGGGAATGGCCTGAGCCAGGCTGGGAGCTGAAACACAACCAGCACAACCAAAGCACTGCTACTTGTCTCCATTTTCCCCAGAGCAGGGAGCAGGCTGCTCTGGGGAAAATGAAAAAATACAAAAGAGTCTGTATTTATAAAAATACAAAAGAGTTTTTATTTTTTTATACGAGATGGACAGTGTCAAGCTGAGCTGTTTGTGCAATAATCCTTGTCTGAAATGCCCTGACTGAGTCACCTGCCAGGACTTTGCAGGTGCAGTCTCTGTCATTCTGCACCACCAGGTACTGGCCTGTCCAGCAAGGCAGATCCATCCCCTGTGTGCTGAAATCCCTGCTGGCAGTGACAGACCTGCAGCCCAGGCTTCTCCAGCTGCTCCCAGTGGTGTTTGTTGTGGAGGACACGCACCTGGGGCTCTCTCTCCATGGGAGATTTAATTGTCTCACTGTTTGTTCCTCTCCTTTGAAGCACAGCCTGGAGGTTCTGCCTCAGTCCTGGAGCTGTGGCTGGTGTCTGCACTTTGCTGCTGCACCAGCTCAGCCCACTGCACCTCTGGAGCTGTCTCCACTTTGCCTTTTCTTTTCAGCTGAGGCAAGAGGCTGCTTTTCTCCTCCGAACTTTGTATTCAAACCACGGATGTGCCGCAGCCCAGCCCTCAGCACTGGGCTCACATTTAAAGCTCACCTGGTCACAGCTTCGTGGCCGAGCTTTGCTGGACATGGCCAAAGCAAACAGCTCCTGCTGCCCACTGATGGAATTCCTGCTTGGATACACCCACCACGGCTGTGTGTCTGTCCAGCCTGTCCCCAGCAGGGTCTGGGGCACTGCTGCCTGCTCAGAGACACACTGATTTCTCATGATTGTCCTTATCAAGTCTTGGTCCTGGCTGCAGGCAGTACAGGAAGGCCCTTGCAGGAGAAGCTGCTCTGCAGAGCTGCAAGTGTCTCCCTAATCCTGCAAATAAATCCAAGCTTTTCTTCTAAGGAAAGGACCCTGAGAACATCCTTCCTTATCCATGATTCACCTGCCTTCAGTTATCTTCCTTTTTTTTTTTTTTTTTTTTTTTTTTCTGCAAGGCTGTGAGGCTTAATTATTCTGGAATTGGTACAAGGATCCCAAGGAAAAAAATAGGAAAGAGTTTCTGTATTAAAATATTCTTCCATGTCTTTCTAGAACACCACTGAGAACAATTTCTGGCTTCTTCCTGAATGTGTCTGGAAACCCTACACCATTACAGGGTGTTTGGCAGGAATGTTGTACAAAAGGCTTTTTAATCCCCATCTTGTTTCCATGACAGGAGATGTGGGCATGGGCTGAAATCCCACAGCAGGGACTGAGCTCAGCCCCTGAGCTCCAGCTTTGGGGGGAAATGGTGTCTCCCTTAAACATCAGCTCAGGGCCAGGGCACAACCAGCATTACCCCAGTTCCAGCTCATCCCTGCTCTGGGGAGTGTAAAGCAGCATCTCCAGGGGAAGATGCTCCATTGCATTTCCAGTCTGGGAGCAGGAGGAATCTCTGAAGAGGCAGAAGGCTCCTAAATAAAGGAATCTGCTTTGTTTTGACCCTGAGTTCTTTCAGACTCACCTCAGTCACAAAATCATCACAGCTGGAAGAGATCTTCAAGATCCTCCTCCAACCATCAAACCAGCACCACCAGATCCCACCTAAGCCATGGCCCCAGGTGCCACATCCAGACACCTCTGGAACACTTCCAGAGATGGTGACTCCACCACCTCCCTGTGCAACCTATTCCAATGCCTGAGCACTTTTTCAGTGGGTTTTTTTGTTTGTTTGGTTTTTTGTGGTTTTTGTTTTGTTTTTTTTTTTTTTTTTTTTTTTTTTTTTTTTTTTTTTTTTTTTTTTTTTTTTTTTTTTTATTATACCTAATCTGAGCCTCCCCTGGTGCAGCTTAAGCCCGTTTCCTCTTGGGACATGACAGAAGGAACCGACCCCACCTCAGCACAAGCTCTTGTCATGGAGTTGTGGCAGAATTGGGACCTCCTGAGTCCCCTCTCACTGCAGCTGTTCCAGCACCATTCTGCACAAACTTCCCTTCCCCTGGGGCAGCAGGCTGTGCTGGTCAGCTGTGCTGGTCAGCTGTGCTGCCTGTCCCGGACACCCCGCTGGACACAGGTGTCCTCCTCTCCTCCCTACGTGACATTCCACCTCCCCTTCTCCTGCAGATCCTTGTGTACACACCACATCCTCAAAAATGCCGGGAGCTCCAGCTATTTCCCTGGCTGGCAGCGAGCACAAAGAATTGTTCCTTATATCTTCTGGGCTACTGGAAAACAGGAAATGTTCTTTCCTCGGCGCTGCTTTCCAGCCGTGCCGGGCTGTGCCTCTTCTCCTGTTCCCTGGCAGGATTTTGGTCACGGCTCTGCCTCATTTGCACAGGGGAGACAGGCAGCACATCCCGAGGGGAGAGCTGGGAGCAGAAAGAGCAGCATGGAGATGGCTGGGGTGGGTTCATCCCAGCGGCTGCAAGCAGCACACATCAGTCCCTACAAACCACAAGCAGAGAGTTGGTTGGTGTTTTTTAAAGTGCCTCAATTTGAGGCTTTAACAGCAGTGAAAAGGCAGAAAAAAAGACATTTTGTGGTCTCTTAACTTTCTCTTGCTGGTGGCTTTTGTTCTCCACCTTTGGACAGGTCTGCACGCATGGATTGGCGTGTTCCCTTTGATCCCGTGTGTGTGTCTGACTTGTAATGCAGAAAATTTGGAAAGAACCCTTGCAGGGATAGTGCTGGATTGGAAGCCAGACAGGGAGGCATTTCATCAACAGGCAATAGCTTTTCTGGAAGCAGAAGGAGAGCAATCAATGCAGAAAGTTTCTTGTTTTCTTAATCACACTCCTGTTCTACCTTTCCCGGGAGATTTATGAGACTCCCAAAGTTGGACAAACACCAACAATAGTTGCACATTTTTAGCATCTGAATGCTTTTCCTTGCCTGGCTTCATGTGGAAAGACAAGTCCAGGCAAGGTGGTCCTGCAGAAAATGGTTTATTGGGACAGAGCCCTGGCCTGCAGCCACGGCCCCTTGGGCAGTGATCTTATCAGACCTCCTGAACAGAGCAGGGTTGGGCCTGTTTGTTCCTTCAGTGGAAGACCTCCGAGGAGAACCTGGGTGTTGCAAGACCCTGGTATCAATTGTTCCCTGGGCGATGCTTTCCCTGAGAGGAACGAGCAGGGAGTGCAGGTTGGTGCTGTTGGGATGGCCCCACTTCAGGAGAACAGAGAATAAACAAAATCAGCTCTGTGCTCTCAGTGAATTTGGAGAGAGGCAGAACTGGTTCTTGACTTCCAAGGAGATCTGGGGAGCTGAACACTGCAGGGTCCTTTGGGAGTCCCAATCCCAATCCCTCTCTTTGAAGTGCACAGCAGATTTGGCAGAGATAACAGCAAGGTATCAGCTTGTTTCTTATTTTAGCCAGCTTTGGCTTGTGGGCTGAACCTTACCTTCACTGGGAGCCCCCTGGAAGTCCTTCCATTTCCCATGGAGTGCTGGCTTGCCTGAGAGGCTCTGGGATTTGAGATTACCTCCCACTGGAAACATCCCCATCCAGAACAAGGATACTGGCTGGCCACGACTGCCCCTTTGGACACGATGAAGGTGCCTCCTCACAGAGTTCGGGGGGCCTTTGGGGAGTCTGGGACATCTGACAGATGTGATGGGTGTGCAGGGGATCCGTTCTCTTCCCACCTGGCAGCTGGCGGGGGTGTGGCTGCCCCTTCCTTCTGGAGCGGGGCTCATCCCTGCCCTCAGCTGGCACAACTGTGGGTTTTAGAGCCAGGAGGGCTGTGCTCAGGGTGAGACTCAGCTCTTGGTTAAGGCAGGTAAACATGAGTGTGCACCCTGAGGTGCTGCAGCTCAGCAGGGTCTCATTCCAGGTGATGAAGAGTGAGCCAGGCCCTGAGCCCACCCCGAGCCCCCCTGGACCACCCGGGCCACTCCTTAGACCAGGGATTCAACCTCACCTCCACATAAACATCAAGGGACATTTCAAATCACCTGAGCCCACCCCGAGCCCCCCTGGACAAGCTGGGCCACCCCCCAGGCTCCACTGACCAAGGGTTCAATCTCACCTCCACATAAACATCAAGGGACATTTCAAATCACCTCTTTATCCCATCCAGTCTCCAGCTCTCACTGTAGAAAATCAGTTATTCCAGGCTCCTGTGACGTTATTTGTTCCTTGTGGATATTTGGCATGCCTCGAGGTGTCCCATACTACAGCTGATATCTCTCTGGAGGACAGCACAGCTCACCCCACTTGTCCATCACCTTTATGGAAGCTCAGAGCTGCAGTGCTCAGGGATGCTCTGGATTTCAGGTGTCTCAAATGCAGAGTGCATCCCACCCCTTTCTGGGGTTAAATGTGGTGTACCACTGTCACTGTGGCTCAGGGGGGACATCCAGACCTCCTCCTCCAGGGTTCTCCTTGCTGCCCCTCCTTTCACCTGGAGCAGGCAGAGAACAAGCACAGGCACTTCTCCCAAAAGTCCAGGAATTTCAGGAGCTTTCCCACGACTGGGGCTTGGAGCAGGGAACTCAGAACCAGGGGTGTCCTGGAACCTTATCCTTTTATTTCCTTCCTTGAAGAAACATACAAAAAGCAAAAATGCTGCCAGGTTTTGGATAATTTATCTTTTTTATTTTTTTTTCTCCTAAAGTTTAGAACGAATTATCCAGGAGAGAAATGTAGGAAAAGAGGTGCTAATTAATGGAGGCGGGAAAGCAGTGACAAAGCTGAAGGGATGGATGCATTTGCAGGATGCAGAGAGCAAACAAACCATCAGGGAATTGCAGCTTCCCAAGATCAAAATCATGCTGATAGGACATGTTGGTTGGTGCTAAAAAGCCAGGATGGGAAATTAATGAGTGACTGAGGGTTTAACTGGGCCAGTGGGGAAGCAGGGCTGATAAGGAACTCCTTATCCAGGAGTGTTTGGGTGTTTGGATGCATCTGTTTGTTTTCCTCAGCAGGACAGATAAGATAACTCCAGGCTGTGTTTAGAGCAGGTGAAAACTGTTTAGTAAACAGATTGATATGCATGAACCCACTGGCATAGGAACACTCACATGGTAACTCACAGATCAGCATCCACTTGGGTTCAGGAGGATTTTCAATCATGATTAAGGTCTCTCTCATTAGAGAGGTATTTTATCACAGAAAGCCAAATTTTCCAGACAAACCACTCTAATTAAACCTGGGAGATAAAATAAAAATATAATTAAAAAATTAAATAGTGGGGTTTGGCCAAAGCAGCTCCCTCCACCTCTGGTTCCCTGCTCTGAGAGAGCACAGCCAGCTTGCTGAGGCTCCAAAGGAATTAGATGGAATCCAAATTATTCATCTTTGGGGTCTGGATAGAGCCTCCTCAGGTGGGAAATCCCAGGGTGAGCACAGAGATGGGAGGGAGAAGGGAGCCAAAGCTGCTGTGCAGGGTCAGCAAACGGAGAGAAAAGATCCCACAACTCACCCAGGAACTTGCTGTGGTGCCCAAGATGTGAAAAGGGGAGAGACTGAGCGTGAAGGAGCAGAAATGGGGCTTGTGTGGTCAGGCCCCTCCGATCTGTACAGGGAATGAGGCAGGGAGAGCAGCCCTGTGTGGGAACTGCCCACAGTGACACAGCCACACAGCCTGGGGATGCTCAGAACCACCAGGAACACATGGAGATGGCTCAGGTGAGGATGAGACTGGAGAATTCCTCCTCAGTCTGGCCTAGAGTAGGAGGATGTGCATTCCCACGTGGCAGAGGATGGTCCCAGACACAGGCAGGAGGCTGCAAGGGATAAATGGACAAATTTATCATCTGTGGGACTCTCGCAGGTGGGGAACTCCTGCTCTGTTCATCCAGGGCTGAAGGCCAGTGGGATGTGCCCAGGAGACCCCCAGTGCTCTCCAGTGCTTCACCACTGGTCCTGGAGCTCTGGGGCTGCAGAAGGGCCCCCAAATCTGGGACTTTTGTCCAGCTGTCTCCTACCAATGGTGCCCTGTGCCCCCTTGCACCAGCCAGGGGACACATCCCACCCTGGAGCGCTTCCCCAGCCCCTGGGCACAGTGCAGAGCCCATCCAGGGGTGCTTCAGAACCCGCTCAAGATAAAATTCTGCTGTCATGGCCTTGCTCAGGAAACATTTCCAAACTGGAGCCTGGTTTCTCTTCCACAATTGGTTCTGGGACAGAGCTTCCATCCAGGATCTTAAATCACAGAATCATGGAATGGGTTGGGTTGGGAGGGACCTCAAAGCTCATCTTGTTCCACCCCCAGGGACATCTTCCCCTATCCCAGGTGGCTCCAAGCCCCATCCAGCCTGGCCTGGGACAATTCCAGGGATGAAGCAGCCACAAATTCCCTCTTCCAGGGCCTCACCACCTCACAGGACCTCAACAGAAGATTGGCAGAGCACTTTTATTTCCTTTCTAATTGTAGGTGAGGTTAAAGGAGCCCAGAGCTCAGCACAGCTGCACTCTCCCTTCCTCTCCTGGGCACTTTGGGTCTGTCTGGCCTTCTGCTGGGTCTCCTGCCCTGCAACCTCATGCCAAGAGAAAAAGTAGAGGAAAAGCTTCCAACAGCATCTCCTGGCAGAGCCCAATAGGGCTGAGGAGCAAAGTCATTGACTGCAGGCTGGGTGGGGGGGTGATGGTTTCAGTATCTGTAGTCTTGGGGTCTGTAAGTGAGTCAGGGAAGCCACAAAGCTTCATCAGTGGAGGCAACACCTGTCTCTGAGGCTGGGAGAAAAAAGGGACATGGGGAAAGAGGCAGGAATTCAGATCCCACCATGCTGAAGGCACCTGCAGAGCCAAGTTGTGCTGCTCTGCCCATGCCTGGGTTCCCAGAGGAATGTGCTTGCTGTGGCATCCCTGACAGGTGGGGACAGAACACACACACATCTTAGTCCAGGACACAGAAAAAGGGAGGTTCACAGGAGCTAAAGCAGATGTTCCCTGGAGCAGCAGTCATGGGCAGACAGTGAATGACCCTGAGGGATTTGTGTCTGCAGGAGCAGCCAGGCACTGCTATGGATACCCTGGACCAAGAAGAACCCCAGGAGCCCCTACCTGCAGCACTCCCTAACTCAGAGATGCCCAAAGCTCACCTGAGCAGCTCCAGCCCAGCCCTCAGCCCTGCCTGTGCCAGTGCTGAAGCAGAGCAGACTCCAGGTTTTGCAGGGACAATCGTTAATGTGTACAAACCTGGGCATTTCCCCTAATTTTTCTTCAGACTGAAAGCTTGTTAAGGTCTGGAATCTCTCTGACTGCGCTTCTCAGGATATACCTGGCCCTTTCTTTCCTGTGTTAAACAACCAGGAACAAATCACTTGTGGTTTTTGAAGAGCTCTGTTTGAATTCTGGAGTGAGCTCAGAGTGGAAATCCACAGCAAAATGAAAATGGATTTGAGGAAGAGACAAATCCGCATTTACAGAAGTCATAGGCACAATCCTGAATGCATCATTTGTCATTTAGCTGGAGGAGTGGTGAGCTCCTGACTGCTTTCCAAGGCTTTTGCCTGGCTGGCTGTGAACTCCTCTGAAGTTCTGTGTGTTTGCACCTCCACATACTTCAGCACTCCTGGTCTGAGCTCAGCTTCTTTTCCTTCCTTTATAGATTTTGCTGAAACCTTCTGCTAGAAATATTCTCCACCTAATTTTCTCTGAAGAAGCAGAATGAGTTAGCACAGACCCCTTGATCCTGAAGGCCCTTTTGAGGATGAGGGGAGAGATAATTCTAGCAGAACCCAACCTGACAGCAGGTCATGAACTTGAGGCTCTAAAAGGAAAATTTGCCCTCACCCTTGTGGGAAGGGAGCTGGAGGTGCAGGTGTTGCGGTACAAGAGGAAAGGCAGAGTGCGAGAAAGTGGGTTGGAACATCCAGTGTGAGCACCCATGGGCACCCATGGGCACCACACACCCTTCAGAGGTGTCCTGCCCTCCCTGAGACCCCTCCTTCCCACTGGCAGCAGCAGCCAGGGCCATTCCCTGGGCTTGGGTGAGTTTTCCATGCCAGTGCCTGGCAGGCCACACTCTGCTGAGGGCTCCGTGTGGGGCTGTGTGTTTGCCCTGGGCTCTGTGAGGGGCTGTGTGTTTGCTCCAAGGCACTGTGTGGGGCTGTGTGTTTGCCCTGGGCAGTGTGTGGGGCTGTGTGTTTGCTCCAAGGCTCTGTGTGGGGCTGTGTGTTTGCCCTGGGCTCCCCTCAAGGTTGCAGGGCTGCTTTCCTCTCCAGTTGCCAAGCCAGCTCCATCCCAGAACCTTGGAGCAAAGGGGAGATGAGAGCTGTCCCCTCAGCACTGTCCCTGGCCAGCACCCCCGTCAGTGTCAGTGCCAGGAAGTGCAGGGAACACACGTATTTCCCTGGACATGGCATCCAGGTCCTGGCAGGGCACAGAAGAAGGGTCTTCCTGCCTCTTCCAGGCTGACAGAACATCTTGTTCCTCCTCCTCTGCTTTGCACAACACTAAGTTGAGGACTGGGAGGTTTTTCCCAGTGGGAGATATGGGGTGAGGATCTTTCTTCTCAGTGCCTGGTGCCCTCGACTCTCTAAGTTAATGCTCCACAGCCTTTCAAAGGTTTCTTGAAATTTCCTGCCTGACAGACAGGGGGGAGGAACTGCCGGTGAAGGAGAAAGATGAAGGAAGGGAAAGAGAAAGATGTTTTCCTCCATTGCCCCGATGCTGCTCCATCCACAGCCTCTCCTTCCAGCTGTTCCCAGAGCAGCACACAAACACCCCATTCCTACCAAAATAAAGAAAGGCAGGAAAATTGTTTTCCCTTCAGAAGCCAGTGAAGGAACTGCTGCTGTGGCTTGGTGCCAGGAGAGGTTTGCACATTTTTTAGCATCCCTGCAGTGTGATGCTCAGCACAAGCTGCCACTGCCACAGTGCTCAGAGTGCTTGAGACAGGTGAAAGGAGGGCTTGATCCCCCAGGGATTCCCCTGGAGCAGATGGGTCTCCTGGGCATGTCCCTGTCACCTGTGGCCTCCCCAGAGCTGTGACAGGAGCTCATGGAGCAGTCACAGTGATCAGCCAAGGCTCACACACAGCCACCTCTGTCCTGCCATGCTCAGTCTGTCCCCTCTGAAGCAGGTGCCACATTTCTTGTCCCCATCATGATTTTCCTGGTGGCAGTGGCAGCCTGCTGTCCCCCGGGCATTTCTTCCCTTAGGGTTCCACTCGCCCTGTACTGCAAGTCCATGGAATTGATAAGTGCTAAAAGTATCAAGTGGAAAAAGTGCTAAAAAGAGACCCAGCTCTAAAGGGTCCTTCAGAGTCCAGCAGAGAGTGAGCAGTTGTAAAATATGCAGATTCTGGCCATTTTTCCTCAATTAGTTGCTTTCCTTGCAGTGTTTGCTGCCCTCTCTGCTAAGACTTGTTATTTTTAGGAATTCATGGAGATTGCTCTGTTTGCCATTACCTGGGAACACAGCCAGGCACAAACATCAGACTCCTGATGGAGCCAAGGCTGGCTGAGATGCCATGCTGCAGTGTTTGCTGCCCTCTCTGCTAAGACTTGTTATTTTTAGGAATTCATGGAGATTGCTCTGTTTGCCATTACCTGGGAACACAGCCAGGCACAAACATCAGACTCCTGATGGAGCCATGGGGTCATGCCATGCCATCCCAGAGGCTGAGGGTCATGGAGAGGGGGCAGAGCTGCCCTCTCCCAGCAGGATTTTTGCCATCCTGAAGCCCTCCCAGGGGTTTGCAGCAGAGCCTGAGCTCAGCCTTGCTAAGCCTGGCCTGGTGCCAGCAGAGCCAGCCCTGCTCAGTGAGGGGTGTGCAGGAGCCACACTCATCAGCATCTTCCACGGGCTGGGAAGTGGGCGAGGAAGGATGTGCAGGGACTTTCCGATTTTTCAGGCTTGGGTGGAATCTGCTTTTCCAGCTCATGAATTCAGATCTGATAACACCGAGGGCCAGACAATGCAGATTCCCGGGATCAGGGTTTTGGGATTCTGCAGATTCCTGGGATCAGGGCTTTGGGAAGCAGCAGTGCAATGCACCCAGCTGCCCCACACACTGAGGCAGGAACATGTCCATCCCTGCCCAGGGATGCAAGCCCTGTGCTCATGCTTTGTACACACAGCCCAGGAGGAGCATTCCCTCTGCTAGCCTATCAACCCTTTGGAAAAAAAAAAGCCAAATCCAACAATAGCCCCGTGTTTTCTTTGGAGCTCTCAGCCCCAGCAGAGTCAGCAGCACAGCCCTGGCTGGCAGCGAGCGCTGCCCGCTCAGCTCGCCCTGCTGTCCCTCCCCAGCCTGAGTCATGGCTGTGGCCACAGACAGTGACACAAGGCCATTGTCATCCCAGGAATGCAGCGTTTTCCTGCTCTGCACAAATATTTTGTACAGTGCATTTTCCGTGCTGTTCCTGCTGGAAGTGCCCCCAGGAGCGCTGCTGACTAACGCTGCCCTCCCTCCTCGTGCTCCCCACGGTCCCGGCTCATTCTGCTCTCCACAAAAGGAACCGAGTCAAGGCTGAAGAAGTGCATTTCCTCCAGCAGCACATGCACTGGAGTGTGAGGAAATTGTGGATTTAACCCCTCCAGGTACGGCTCCCTGGGCTCACATCCCTGGGGCCAGCTTGTGGCTCAGGGCTGGCCTGGAGGAGCAGGTCTGGACGTGGAGAGGCGCTGGCAGAGCAGGGTCACAGCTTGTCCCCAACTCCAGACACGGCCATGGGGTCACTGGAGATGCCTCTCCTGGCACTGCCTCCCAAGGGAAGATGACACTGTTGAGTCAGGGACAGAATGAAAGACTCCAGTCTTCATGTGGATCAGAAGGTAAAAGCATTTAATGAAAGTAGCGGATCTTTTATAATGTGACTCACTAAGGTGAGACTTGATTGGTCTCAAAGTAAAAACCTCTCACACTACTGGTGAACTATGAATAGTACACTCTAGAGAACTATATCTATAAACAGCCATTACAGAAAGAGAGATAATAATTGTTTTAATTCTTTCTTCTAAGATTTCCAGACTCAGCCTGGGAGAAATTATCTCTGTTCTTTCTTCAACTGAACTGAGAATATCCACAGGAAGGGGACAGGAGCTCAGACAGAGCTGAGCTCTGCAAAGGCCTCCTTTAATCCTGTCCTGGGGACACCTCAGGGCACTGCAGCTCCTGCCCTCTGCTGACCTGTCTGCTCCACTCTGCTCTGAGATGAAATCCCAATTACTTCCCTCACTTGAAGCTCTCCTGCCTCCTCATGCTGCCCAGCAGAGAGCCAAGGACAGAACTTGTGTTTTCTACCTCTGCCAGGTTGTTATCAGGGTGGTTTAAAATCCAGTTTCTGGAAATATATAGGATAAATGAATTTAAAAGCAAATCCCAGGATGAGGCAAAGACCCCATTCCCCCAAATATCTTCATTTTACAGAGCTGAAGGACAGATGATGAGGCTGCATCCAGGGTGAGCTCAGCTGTAGTGAGCTCCTCAATGAACAACAAGGGCTGCTGTGGTGCTGATGAGGGTGTCACACATTCCATAGGGGACAAGGATGTCTTCATTGTGACAGCACAGGACTGGCTGGAACAGGGCTGTGCACTGGGATTGTGGAATCACAGAACTTGGAATGGTTTGGGTTGGGAGGGATCCTCAAGCTCATTCCATTTCACCCCTGCCATGGCAGGGACACCTCCCACTGTCCCAGGCTGCTCCAAGCCCCAGTGTCCAGCCTGGCCTTGGGCACTGCCAGGGATCCAGGGGCAGCCACAGCTGCTCTGGGATGTGGCACAGCCATGGTGCTTCAGAGCATTTTGGGATGCAGCAGTTTTGGAGCGATGGATGTGCCCAGTGGGATGCATCAGACACACTCTGAAACATGGCCACGTGCTCTGAGTATGTGCCCACACAGTACAGAAATGTTTTAGCTAAATTTTGAGTCTCTTCAAGTGTGCTTAACCCACTTATTGTTATTGTGGTAACCTACACAAGAGGGATTTCCTCCCCAAATTGAATGTTTATACTTATCATTGAGAGCATAGTGGGGTCAGCCAGGATGGATTGGAGAAGGCAGGCTGGAATGGGGCAGGATGGGCTGGACTGGGGCAGCAAGGATAGATTGGGCCACCTTGGACTGGGGCAGCCAGACTGGATTGGGGCAACCAGACTGGACTGGGGAAGCCAGGATGGAATGGAGCAGCCACGATGGATTTGGACAGCCAGGATAGATCAGATCAGCCAGGCTAGATTGGGACTGGATGGATTGAGGCATCCAGGATGGATCAGAGCAGCCAGACTGGATTGGGACAGGATGGATTGGGGCAGCCCGGATGGATCAGAGCAGCCAGGATGGATCAGAACAACCAGGATGGATCAGAGCAGCCAGACTGGATTGGGACAGGATGGATTGGGGCAGCCCGGATGGATCAGAGCAGCCAGGATGGATCAGAACAACCAGGATGGATCAGAGCAGCCAGGCTGGATTGGGACTGGATGGATTGGCGCAGCCAGGCTGGCCAAAGCTCCTGGAGGCTGCAGCTGAGCTGGAGGCTGCAGTGAAAGCCTTGCCCTTGCCCAGAGCAGTTGTGCAATAGCGGATGTTTGGGAGCAGATAGGTGATGCAGAAGACTTCCTTCCTCAGCTCACAAGGCAAATAATTTGTATCCTGATTACAAATTATGAGGGTTTGGAGATTGCAAGGTCAGGAGGGACCATGGTAATTATGTCATCTGACCTTCCCAAGGAGTGCAGCCTCGGAATGGCTCTTGGTGATTCCCACGCTGAGGCTGTTGGTCCTGGCTGTCCCACAGGGAGCCTCTTCCTACAGCCTGAGGCACAGGGGGTCTGTCCCTGACTGTGACCTGTTGGATTACCCCAGCACACAGAACACACAGCTCACTTACAGGTTTGAGCTTTTCTTGAAAGACTTTGGTCTAGGGAGATCATGGAAGAGAATGGGATGGGATGGAATGGAATGGAATGGAATGGAATGGAGTAGAGTCTTCTGAGCTCCATGAAGGGACCCACAAAGATCATCCAAGTTCAGCTCTTGGCCCTGCACAGGACAACTCCAAGAATCCCACCCTGATTCATGTCAGATTTAGGATCACCTGCCCTGACCAGCAAGAACAGTAGGATTATACAGTTTTTGGGGTGTCTCATTCCCACCAGGGCTGTGCAGGTGGCACAGGGAAGGTCAATTCAAGCCAACACCTGAGGCTTTGACCTCTGTGGGAAGTGAACACATTTGAAACTTGTGTTCTGATTTCTTCACTGTTTAAATCCCAGAATTCTCAGGAGGCTCAGAGCACAGAGGTCGGTATCAGTACAGAAACACCAGCCCTGGTCCCTCTGTGGTGCATCCTTCCCTGCCTGCACCCACCTAGCTTTGGCAGCCACAGCTCCTGGTTAATGCAAATAGCCCAGAACTGGTTTTGCATGAACAAAGCCACTCACACTCCATTATGATCATTATTAACGAGGCTGTTTATCACTGATATTGTGGTAGGACCCAGAGACCCCTGCACAAGGCTGGGGCCTCACTGCACAGTCATGGCTCAAATGCCATCACTCTGCAAAGTCCCTGAAGGCCAAAATGAGCAGAAATGAGCTGGGGCAGAGACCAAAGAGGTGCAGGGTGACAGCAGAACTAATCCTCACTGATTTGCTTGTCTGGAAGAGGGAGCACATCATGGCAAGTTTGTGGCCAGATGTTTGTGCTGAATAGAGCCCCACAACTGTGACCCGAGGGCAGGGACACTTCAGCCTTGTCCCCGTGTCCCTGCTCACCCCTTCCACTGCTCAGGCTGCACAGGTTTTGCTGCAAAAGATGCAGAGGTTGGGTTGTGCTGGAGAAAATGCACAGAACCAGCACTGTGGCACCTGCAGAGTTCTCAAGGCTTTGCCCTGCCTTAGGAGGAGGTTAAGCCCATTGTCAGTCCCTTCTCTGCCACTGTGACCCAGGTGGCACTGAGCAGGGACAGGTCCTGGGTGCTCTGTGCTGGGTCACAGCCCAGGGATGCTGTCTGTGGGCTGCCACTGACTCACTACCACAGCTTTGTGCAGCTTCTCAGCCCTGCAGCCTGAGCCCTGATGCCTCGGGGATATTTCCACACCAGGTCAGTCCCGGGAGGAGGGAAGCAAAGCGAGCTGGCCTTTCCCAGGCTGAGCTAGGCAGGGGTGGCGAGGGGACAGCGACAGGCCAAGGGCAGGCAAGTCAGGCCACACAGGGAGGAGCACAAAGAGCTGCTCCCCAGCTCTGTCCCTCTCCCACTCACCCTGTGCCAGCAGCTCTTTTACACCTTTTATCTCCATGGGCGCTTCCACCCTGGAGTTTGGAGCATTCTCCTTGTCCCCACTCATGGGACCAGCCTAGCAGGTGCCCCCCGGGCTGGGCAGGAGGGGTCACAGCCTGGCCAGCAGCAGCCCTGGCACCTGTTCAGCAGGGGACACAATGAGCATTAATCACCGCCTGTCCGAGACGCTGCCGTGTTTTTCCTCCGTCCTTATTTGCGTGCTAGCGCCTGGAAAACAGGATGGCGATGTTTTCCTGCCGCGCATTCCCCAAGACTAAACAAAGGAGCTTGGATTTCCAGCCCCTGCTGATCTCTGATAAATGTGGGGCTTTCAGGAATTGCTTGGGGAGCGCGGGAATGGGGGAGCTCAGGGATCTGCCCCTCGAGCTGGTCTCACTGCTCGGAGTAGAAAACCTCCGACCTCTGGAATGAGGGGGAAGGTTTTTCATCTCACTTTTAGGGAAAAGGTTTTTTACAGAAATGGTGTTAAAGTTCTGGAATGTTCTGCCCGGGGAGGTGGTGGAGTCACCATCCCTGGGTGTGTTTAACAAAGCCTGGATGTGGCACTGGGTGCCAGGGTTTAGCTGAGGTGTTGGGACTGGGTTGGACTCGATGGTCTGGAAGGTCTCTTCCATCCCAGTGATTCTGGGAATTCTGTGACTTCTGTGAAAACACTGCCTAAAGAAAGTTCTTGTGTGCACAGCCTGCACTGGTGGGCTCTCGTTAAGGTTTACTACTCATAATTTGTTAAGGTCTTGTTCATTTGAGGTGTGACCATGGGAGGTGCTTTAGAGTGAAGTACAAAGGAGAAACCAGGCTCCCTAAAGAAGAAGGAATGTTTGATTTTAAGAGTATAACCACCAACATCACCCTGGCAGGAGTTGGATGAGGAGTCCTTAGGCCAACTTCTGAAATGGAAGCTCAGCTGGGAACGAATCAGAGAACCAGAGAATATTGGAACAGTTTGGGTTGGAAGGGCCCTTAAAGATCATTTCCTTCCATGGGCAGGGAAGGGACTGGAAACTCTGCCCTCACCTGCTTGGAAAGCCCAGGGCTTTTCCCTGCCTGTCACACTGCCTTTCCCTTATCCCATTTCCATGGGATGCTCTGGTGCATCCACCCCTTACCTGCTGTTTTTATGTGTTTAAAGAGCTCCTCTCTCCAAACTCAGATGAACTTTGCCGAGCAAGCAATAATTGGTGCTTATGCAGCTTCTGGGAGACTTTTGGAGGCTCTTAAGATGTTACCTGAACTCGTAAAATGAATAGTGGGAGTCCTAATTCTGAACTGACGTGGGGAATTTGACCCCACCTGTACAATGTGCAGGTTTGGTGACTCTGCTCCCAGCACCAGGAGCACCAAAATCAGCCAGAGCCAGGTCTTGGGGTAGATGGACCAGGGAAAAAGGAAAGAGCTGAAAAATCTGTGTTAGAAGCCTTGGAGAGAGGCTGTGGAGGTTCTCCATGGAAATACCTCAATTTCCACTCAGCCTTGATGGGAAACACATTCCATCTACAGATCATCCTTCCCATCTAATCTGTATATGGGAACAGCTCTGTAACCAGGAACTTCTGATGACTTGGAGGACAAAGGCTCAGCACCTTTCCTGGCATTAAATGAGGAATAACCACCTGGATTTCTCAAATTCCTGTGATCATGGTGTGGGGGAATTCCCATTTTTCAGCTCTGCTTTCTGTGGCCCCAGAGCTGAGATGTTTCAGTCACTGAATCACAGAATCACCAAGGCTGGAAAAGACCTCCAAGACCATCCAGTCTTTGACTGAATCCCACTGTGCCACTTAACCTTATCACAAAGTGCCACATTCACCTGATGTTTGAACACTTCCAGGGATGGTGGCTCCATCACTGCCCTGGCCAGTTGTTCCAGGGCTGAACCACCCTCTCAGTGAAGAAATTTCCCCTAAAATCCAACCTAAACCTCTCTTAACAAAACCTGGGGCCATTTCCTCCTGCTCTGTCCCTTGTTCCCTGGAAACAGAGCCCAACCCCCATCTGCCTCCTTTAAAAATCCCATTTTTTTCTGTGAAAACTCAGTTTTAGGAAGTAGAATTGTGAGATATATATATATATATATATATATATATGTATGTTTTTTTAAATCACTCTTTGGGGAAACTGCTTTTCCCTCTGGTGACTCATGAAAAATATTGACCAAATGCACTCCAGCTCTGATTTGTGGTGTCCTCCCGTTGTGTCTCTGGGTTTGGCCCTGGATTTTCTGTCCCCAAGGCACTAAAAAGTTCCAGAACTGCCCCTCCCCAAAGTAATCTCGCTGGATTAAATCCTGAAACCTCATTACAGTTCTCAAGATAAGAGCTCATTAAACAGCGTGAAAGGAACCTTGGAAAAGGGGATTTCAATATCTGCCCTGAGAGGTCTGAACCTGAGGAATTGGGATGGGCTGGGTGATATTGCTGGGTGATGTTTATCTGTGTTATCCTCAGGAATTGTCACCTGGGAATCTCGCTGCACCAGGGAGCTGCTGCTACCAGGAAAAATGGGAAGGGCTGGCAGGAAGTTGTTTGCATATCTCTTCTTCTGGGTGGGTGACTCAGGCAAGAAATAAAGTGTAATATCTGTTAAAAATATCTGCAAGATCCTGAGGCAGGGGTGGTATCTTGGCAGCAATTTTGTGTCCAAAAAATCCCCCAAAAACATGGATCCTCCTGGACACTGGCACACCACAAACCACAGGTCTGGGCTGCAACAAAGAGGAGCATCCAGAAAGTCAAAAGGGAATGGGAAAGGGAGAAATCTCACCTGGAAACAGCAACAACAACAGAAATTACAAACTTGCTTCCCCCTTCTGCCCTCCCGCCCTATTTCTCAACAAAACTTTTTAAGTTACAGATTTTAAACCTGCTCTGAATGGATAAAAGCCTGCACCAGTGCCTGGGGAATGGCAGGAAGGCACGTGCTGTCATGATTGGAGCAGGGAGAATGTGCTAATTACATAACAGCCCAGGAATTTGGCAGCACTGATGCAGAAATAGGGCAAATAATCCTCTTTCCCCATCACCTCCTTCCCCAGCCCTGTCTGCTTTGCTTTTTCAGGATGGAAATTTAATTTTCAAACCCTTCCACACAGACTTTTAACCTGGCAAAAGTGGGAAAAACAATTTTCCCAGAAGCGTTGCCATACCTCAAGTCCAATTTTTTTCCCTTTCTAAAAAAAAAAAAAAATTAAAAATCTACTAAAGAGTCATATTTTGCTTGGGTGCTCAAGAAATGATTCCAGATCATGCCATAAACTGGTGATAGTTTTGCTTGGCCCCACTTTGCCTGTGGGCAAAGCCTTGGCCTGGAATAATTTGACATTCCTGTCACTGCCATAATTCAGCACTGTAGGGACACGAGAACATTGGTGCTTTGTCACTGAGATTGAGCAGGGAAGTGATTTTCCTGCTTGATGGAGGAAAAATGGGGACAGAATCGTTGCCAGTGCTTTGGGAGACACCCAAAGAGTGACTGAGTCAGAGCTGCATCTCACCAATGGATGTTGAGACAGGAATTCCCCTCACACTCTGGAATAAACACCTCCAGAAGTACTGAAAGGCTCTGGAGGCTGCAGCAGATCATCAAAGGACAGGTTTGGAGTCCTTCAGGCCTGCTCCCATCCAATCCCATAAAATCAGCCTCAGGTGCTCCCTGCTCCGGCATTCCCAGCTGTGGAAAGTGGAAAAAGCAGTCTTCAGACACTGCCAGTGCAGAGCAGTGATCCCAGAGTCACAGAATCACAGAATTCCAGAACCCCTGAGGTGGAAAAGCCCTCCCAGCCCAACAAGTCCCAGCTGTGACCCGTCCCCACCTTGTCCCCAGCCCAGAGCTCTCAGTGCCACCTCCAGCCCTTCCTTGTACACCTCCAGGGATGGGGACTCCAAACCCCCCTGGGCAGCCCCTGCCAAGGCCTGAGCACCCTTTCAGTGATGGCAGTGGGGCCTCCAGAGCTCCGAGAGTGTCCGTGGGCATCTCCACCCACATCCTCCTTCCCTTTGGGTGGGCAGCAAGGTGGCTCCCATGTCCAGAACTGAGTGCAGAGAATCCCACACTGAGTGCTTGGGTTGGGTTGGGTTGGGAGGGACCTTAAATCCAATCCCATCCCACCCCTGCCATGGCAGGGACACCTCCCACTGTCCCAGGTGCTCCCAGCCCCAATGTCCAGCCTGGCCTTGGGCACTGCCAGGGATCCAGGGGCAGCCACAGCTAGTCTGGCAATTCCAGCCCAGCCCCTCCCCAGCCTGCCAGGGAACAATTCCCAATTCCCAAGATCCCATCCAGCCCTGCCCTCTGGCAGTGGGAGCCATTCCCTGTGTCCTGTCCCTCCATCCTTGTCCCCAGTCCCTCTGCAGCTCTCCTGGAGCCCCTTCAGGCTCTGGAAGGGCTCTGAGCTCTCCCTGCTCAGAAGAAAAGGACAGGGCTTCCCAGAAATCCATGGGGATTTGTGCTGGTTTTTGGTGGGAGCTCAGGTGTCACTCTTGTTCTTTGTGGATCCATCAGTATAATTGTTATTCCTGTGTAAATTCCTGGGCTCAGAAACAAGCTTCCTTCCTTTCTCCACCTGGAAAGGGGATCCAGATTCCCCTGGAAAGCTGCTCCTGGGCTCAGAGGGGTCACTCTGTGTGCGAGGCATAGGGAGTGAGGACACTGAGGATGCTGCCCCACAATCAACCCAGCCACAAGGACTGCTCACCACGTCCCTCTGTGTGACCACTGCTCATCTCCTCGTGTCCCCTGAACCTCAGCCTGTCCCCACGTGTGACCTTGGTCAAACACAGCCACCTCCAAGGCCGTTATGGCAAAGTCATTCCTGATGTTTGGGCAGATTTGGAGCCACATCTTTGAGGGATGCAGGATGCTCCAGCACAGAGCAGGAGTGAAGCTCCATCCTGCAGCACAGGGAGATTCAGAGGGTTTTTATCTACCAGGCAGACAGCACGGGGTGTGTGGAGCTCATGGAGGACCTTGGAATGCCTGGGAATTCAAGGAATGTCAACCTCTTCTTCAGTGGGCTTTGGTTCAAGCTCCTGCATCATCCCCAAGTGAGAGCCAAGCAAAGCAGACCCGGCCCGTGGTGCTTTTTGCTGCAGTCAGCACCAAAGTGCCAGCTGCTGACAGCACTGAGGATCTCCAGGAGGGGCTGAACCTGCCCTCAGACTCCCAAAAACACCTGGGCATGCTTGCAATCCACTTGTAAAAATATCCAGTGTTCTAAAAGTGTGGGCTCAGGGCCCCAGGAATATTTGGGCTCATGGCAGGAGTTCTGGCATCCACAGCCAGGCCATGCAGAGCTGAAAATGGATCAGGAGGCAGGTTTTGTCCAAAAGCAGCACTGAGCCAGCCTCAGCCAGCCCCAGGAACAGGCACAGAGCAGCTGCAGCCCAAGCCCAGGTGCTCAATGCACACACGGACTGCGCTGGATTCCCCGGGGATTTTCATGAGGATCCTGCTCTGTTCTCTCTGCCCATCACCAACATCTGCCACTCCTGCAGGGACTGCACCATCTCCAGGAACTGCTTCACCTGCAGGAACTGCAACACCTGCAGGGACTACCACTCCTGCAGGGACTGCTACTCCTGCAGGGACTGCTACTCCTGCAGGAACTGCAGCACCTGCAGGGACTGCCACGCCTGCCTGCTCAGAGGGGAGCTGCAAGAAGTGAAAATTGCAGCTCATTTTCCACTCACTTGGCTGTTCTGGCAGTCAGACCCATGTTGTCCTGTGAATCTAGATGATGGATCATCAGGAGAAGAACTGGTTTCCAAAAATCCTCTCTGCCATTTGCAACTCTGCTGCTGTAGGAGGAGGAAGATGAGAAGGATGAGAAGGAGGATGAGGAGAAGGAGAAGAGAAGGAGAAGGAGAAGGAGAAGGAGAAGGAGAAGGAGAAGGAGAAAAGGAGGAGAAAGAGAAGGAGAAGAGGAGGAGAAAGAGGAAGAGGAAGGCTGCATTCCTTCAAAGCTGAAGCCCTTTGCACTAGTTGTGCTCAGGAGCAGGAGAGCAGCCCTGGATCCTGGGAGAGGCTGCAGTCGCTCCCTGGGCACGCTCCGCCCGTGGGGGCATCTGGAGACAGATCCCACAGGAGGCTCCCTGGCCAAGTGCAGGGATTCTGCAGCTACTTGCAGCCAGCCATTGTCGGAGCAGGGAGCGCTCCGGCTCCTGGCTGGTACCTGAGCTGATAATTGCTCAGAAAAATTAAGGGTTGGGTAATTCCTCCTGAAATTAATTGCCTCGCTGAGCTGCCGCAGGGCACGCGCCACGAGAGGGTTTGAAGATGATACAACTACTTCCCTCTTTATGATTAAACCAGGTGGCAAAAGCCCACCTTGGTCACAAAGAGCTTTTGGTTTTGGGGATTCCTTTTCTCTGATTTTTTTTTTTTTTTTTTTTTTTTTTTTTTTTTTTTTTTTTTTTGGCTTTTCTGCTGTTTCAGAAATGGCTTTGAGGGTTCTGAGGAGCTGCGGGAATTTATGGTCAGTGCTTTTGTCAGCCTTACCTGACACTGGCAGCTCAGTCCTCTGCAGCAGCTTGCTTTGCTCATTTTAACACCTCTTTTATAAGCAGCCACTATTCCTCACAGAATGTTTATAAACAGAGGCAGGAAACAAGAAGAGACTCAGGATATTCACAGTTGATCTAAAGTCAGCCTTTCTTCCCCTTCACACAGGTTGCTCTCAGTTTCCTCCTCTCGGACCGTGCAGCTGACTTGGGGTGAAATCTTTATTTTCCCAGCGTGTCTTGATTTTAGGGAAAACTTCTCATTCTCCCTTCTTTTTTCTTGGCTCCCTGGAGGAAAATTCCTCTAGGAAATGGATGCTCTGCCTGTGCTGCCTCCTTCCTTTACCTCCTTATGGGAAGAATATCCCTTTTCAGGAAAAGAAGCCACAG
The DNA here is from genome assembly GCF_017590135.1 of Pyrgilauda ruficollis. Lineage (NCBI taxonomy): Eukaryota > Metazoa > Chordata > Aves > Passeriformes > Passeridae > Pyrgilauda > Pyrgilauda ruficollis. Next base: position 1,655,484 of record NW_024526377.1, read on the forward strand.
ACCCATGGATTCCTAAAGAAATGGAGCTGGCACTCCCTGCCCAAGGCAGAACAATTTTATTTGTGTCTCTGCCCTTCTTAAACACTCCCAATAAAGAAGGTTTTACCACCCTCCAGGGAAAATATTCCCATACACCACTTTTTCACCCATGGAAATTTTCCCTTCGCTTTACCTTTATTACCAGCCCAAATCATAGAGGTTTTTTTTGTACTCAGTTCACACCTCCCAGACATGGGGATGATCTCCAAGTGCTCCAGAGCTCTCCTGGAGTGTCCTGGCATTTACCACAAAGGATCCTGCAGGTCCTTGCAGCTCCTCTTCCATTTACGAGAACCCAAACAGGACATTTGCCTTTACCAAACCTGCCCTGGGGATCTGCTGCAGCCTCCAGAGCCTTTCAATATTCCTGAAGTGTTTATTCCAGACTGTGAGTGGTATTCCTGTCTCCACATCCATTTGTGAAATGCAGCTCTGAGTCAGTCACTGTTTGGTGTCTCCAGTCACTTGGGAGGTAAAACCATAAGAGTTCATGTCCTCCAGGAGAGGTGTCTAAAGGCAAACACCCTCTGGAGACACTTTCCCCTCTAGAACAGTTTTGGGGTGGTTTTTGGTTGTTGTCCTTAGCTGGTGGAGTTTTTTTTTTCCCTAAAATTTCTTGAGTATTTTGTTTTTTGCTTAAATCTTCCAAGGTGTTTTCAGTCCCCTCTCAAATTCTTGTCATCTTCAGATTTGTGTGTTCCCTCCCTTTGCTGAGGACATGTGAAAACACTCTGAGCCATGCAACCATGGTTTGCTAAATCCTGGCATTTTCTGGTCAGCCTTGGGTGTGTAAGGACACACAGGAAGGAGAGTGCAGAGTCATCTGGGCTGAGGTTTGGATGTTTCCTACAGGTCTGAAATTGGGGTCAATTTGGACCTCAGATGGGAACTCTGGGGGGAATCTCAAGGATTTCCTGCTCCAAATGCACCTGTATGGACAAGCACTGGCACAGAGGACAGGCTGGAGAGTCTGGGGGTGCTCCCCTGGAGAGGAGAAGGCTCCAGGGAGAGCTCAGAGCCCTTGCAGGGCCTGAAGGGGCTCCAGGAGAGCTGCAGAGGGACTGGGGACAAGGATGGAGGGACAGGACACAGGGAATGGCTCCCACTGCCAGAGGGCAGGGCTGGATGGGATCTTGGCAATTGGGAATTGTTCCCTGGCAGGCTGGGGAGGGGCTGGGCTGGAATTGCCAGAGCAGCTGTGGCTGCCCCTGGATCCCTGGCAGTGCCCAAGGCCAGGCTGGACATTGGGGCTGGGAGCACCTGGGACAGTGGGAGGTGTCCCTGGGGTGGGATGGGATGGGATTTAAGGTCCCTCCCAACCCAACCCATTTTAATTCCATGTTTCAAGGGGAGTATGCAAGGCACACCAGAGGAACCAGCCCCCTGCCTGTCTGAGTCTGCACCCCCTCCTCCTCATAACTTATTTCAGGAAAAGGGAAGCCTTCCTAAGCCAGAGGAGCCCAGATTGGGCTCCCGTGCTGAGCTCAGGGCAGCAGGCACCAGCTCCATCGCGTGATCCCCTGCAGGTGCCTGCTCCTTCCCCTGCAAACCCTGAGCTCCTCCAGCATCCTGGCCCTGAGCTGAGCTCCAGGGAGGGCAGGAAACCCAGCACCACCAAAGCTCCAGCAGGGCACCAGCGCCAGCCCTCAAGGGCTGCCCTTGTTTTTCTGGCTCCTGTTTTGCTCCAATCCGGGGTTAATCACTGACGGTTCTGAATTCCACTTGTGGAGAGGGGAAAGGGAAATGAGCAGGAGGCTTGGGCTCAGCCTCTGCCTTGAGTCTCTCGCCTTTGCCCTCCCTCTCTGTTTCATTTGCTGCTTTTCCACGTTTGGAGGCCAGGCTGCTCGATGGCCAAGGCCAGGAGCAGTGCCCCCACTCCAGCTCTCAAATTCACTTTGCATTGTTCTCCTTTCCCCTCCTCTGAATAATAAAAGCTGCTTGACAGCACCAGGGCTGCAACTATTTCAAGCCTCAAAGTTTTTTCCACTCAAGTTCTTAAATCTGTTTAACCTTTCTCTGTCCGTCTGGCTATCAGGAGGGTGTAATCAAACCAAAGAATCTGTAAGATGGGAAAGGACCTTCAAGGTCATTAACTCCAAGAATCAACCAGTGCCACCAGCATAATCACCACTAATGTGTCCTCAAGTGCCACATCCACATCCATTTTGAACACCTCCAGGGTGGTGACTCCAGCCCTTTTGCAGCCCTTTCAATGAAGAAATTTTCCCAATATCCACCCTGAGCCTGCCCTGGCCCAGCCTGAGGCCATTCCCTCTCCTCCTGTCCCTGTTCCCTGGAGCACAGCCCGACCCCCCCGGCTGTCCCCTCCTGTCAGGAGCTGTGCAGAGCCACAAGGTCCCCCCTGAGCCTCCTTTTCTCCAGGCTGAGCCCCTTTCCAGCTCCCTTAGCCACTCCTGGGGCTCCAGACCCTTCCCAGCTCCGTTCCCTTCCATGTCTCCAGCCCTTTTCTTGTCATGAGATGCCCAAAATAAACCCCAGCCCTCTGAACCTTTCCCCAGCATGGCAGAGGGATGCAGTGCCCCAGGAGCCTCTCCAGGATTCCTTCCTGGGGTCTCTCCCAGCTGCTCAGGGCCCTGTGCCCTGCAGTGACTGTCCCAAAGCCAGGCTCAAACAGGAGCCCGTCAGAGCCCCTGGGTGTCCCCACAGCTCCTCTCTGCCATCCCGTGTGCCCCAAGCTGGGTGAAGAGGTCAGGTGTGCCCCAGGGACTGCCCAGGCTGTGCCCCATGACTGGCCAGCCCAGAACTGAGAAGTTTCAAATGACTTTGGGGTGGAAAAATTCCTCTCTAATTGGGAAAGGCCCCACAAACCAGAGAGGTTCTTCTTGTTGTGAACAGTCAGTCTGTTCATTTCTTCTGCCATCTTTGGGATTTCAAGTAATTTGATTTTAATCATTGAAGGGTAATTTTGAGCAGAGATTCAGAATTTTGATCCAAGTTGTCTGGGAGGTGGGAGTTTTGGGGACAGGTGAACCAGGAGGTGCTTTGTGGGGCATTTCCTGATAAAATGGGAATTGCTGAAGCACGACAGCTGCAGGTCCATATAAATCCCAGGGTAAAGGATTGGGAAAGGCAGAGTCCTGGCCAGGGAAGTGCCAGATCTCCCTCTTCAGGCTGCTGCTCTTGCCTCTGGAAGGTCACAGTTTATCTGACAAATGTCATTCACCTCAAACAACAATGCCTTGAGGAAGGAGAGAAACATTACTTTTGATAAAAATCATTCACTGAGTGAGGCTGCCCTGGGACTTTGGAAGTCTGTCCCGGAGAAAGTTTGCTGGACAAAGTGCAGAAAAGAGAAAAAAGGGAGATAAATGCGTTTTATCACCCAGGAATTATGTAATGAACAGGTGTATTGCCACCTTTGGCACCTCTGCACCCTGCCCTCCTCTTTCTTTTCCTAGGATTTACACTTTCCCACAGTTTTGCAACTCCAAAAAGCGGCTGGGTTTGCAAAGCAGCTGGAGCTCCACGTGTTTCCCTGTGTTTTTCTGACAGGATTTACCCAGAACACCCAGCCCACAGTCCCAGGCAGGCAGGGGTGCTCTATAATCCATTTCTCACTGCCTGGCTCTGCAAACCCAGGAGCTGTGCAGCTCCCTGGGATGCTGCATGGGCACTGTCTCCTCTCTCACCTTTGGGGTTTGGTGAGATGTTTGTTCTGGCAGCAGCTGGGGATCCCTGGGCTGGGACAGTCCCCAAGAGCTGTTACAGTCCCCAAGAGCTGTGACAGCTCTGTCATCCTGCAGAGGAGCTGCAGCTGGAATTGCACTTGGCCAGGAATTCCCCCAGCCTTGAAGGATTTTTAACAGGGAATGTTCCAGCCAGGGCTGATATCCTGGTTCATGCCTCAAAATGTGCCCTGCTGGTTAATATGAATTTTAAAAGAAATTATATTAATAAAATTACACCTGGAATGTCTTGAGATGACATCCAGCAAGATGGACAGAGATGGGGAGGGAATTCCTGAGCAGAACGTTATGGGGACAGACCCTCCTGCTGGGGCCTGGGGGTGGCACAGCTCAGTGATGGGGACAGAACCTCCCAATGGGGCCTGGGGGTGGCACAGCTCAGCTATAGAGACAGGACCCTCCTGCCTTTTCCTGAACAGTGTCAGCTCTGTGTGCCCAGCTCAGGAACTGCCCTGTTGTAGCTCACAAGCCATATCCATCCTGACTGAGAGAAATCAGGATTTATGAAGTGAAAACCTTGATAAAGGTTTCCTGTCTCAACATCCATTGGTGAGATGCAGCTCTGAGTCTGTCACTCTTTGGTGCCTCCAGTCACTTGGGAGATAAAACCATCTCAAGATAACAGCTGATGTCCTCCAGGAGAGGTGTCTAAAGGCAAACCCCCTCTGGAGACACTTTCCCCTATAGAACAGCTTTTGGGGTGGTTTGTGTTGTCCTTAGCTGCTGGAGTACATTTCATTATCCTAGAAAAGTTTTATTGTCTACTGCAGCCACCAGGTCTCACTCAGAGCTCGTCACCCAGCTGGAAGAGCAGTTCTAGGAGACCTTGGATCAGCTAGGGGGCTGAAGGCTCTGACAAAGACCCTGCAGAAGAAATCAATGTCTGGGAGGAACCAAGGGATTCCCTGTGGGGTTGGCTCTTGCCATCATCTGTCTCCTTTGGGGCACTGGGATTGCAGCTGGGCTGTCAAATGCAGGGAGCCCCTGATGCAGGGAGTGATTGGCATCTGACTCAGTGGTTCAGGAGGCTAAGCGACTGCTTTATTAATCTATTTATATTACACTAATACTATATTAAAATTATGCTAAAGAGATACTATACTATACTATACTATACTATACTATACTATACTATACTATACAAAAAGATACTAAAGAAAAACCCATTACTATCTGAGACAGTCAGGACACCACTTTGACCCAACTGGCCAAGGAAACAAAACAATCCTCAGCAGAATCCAAGTGACAAATTACTTTGGGTAAACAATCTCCATAACACATTCCACACGTGCAAAAACAACAGGAGCAGCAAGCAGAGATAAGAATTGTTTTCTTCTCTCTCTGCTTCTCCAGGAAAACTCCTGGGAGAGAGAATTATGTCTGTCTCTGTTCAGAGGATGTGAATGCCACACCTGGGCCAGCTCCATTCCTGGAAGCTCTCCCTGCTTCTCGTGGCAGTTTGGAGGAGCAGCACACGAGGAGCACTCACGGCTGCTGTGCCAAAGGGGAGGGAGCTGCTTTCCCACAAACGGCTCCATCAAGGTGCCCTCGGCAGGGGCAGGAGTCTGGGAAGGCTCTGAGCAGGAATTCTAATTAGCAGCTGACTTTTAAAGGTGGGGGAATCGGTGTGTCAGTCTGGGACTTGAGTTCACTGCACAAGTTGAGTGATTGTTGAAGCTGAGAAACTTCAGGCAGGACAAGGGAAAAATCAGACGTTTTCCTGTCTGGGAGCCAGACAGCTGGGGAAGGAGGCAGCGGGATCCTTCACAGCTCCCAACATGGGGAATGAAGTGGCAAAGCATCCTTTAGGAACCCAGGGCAGGGAGGAGAAGCCCCAGACTGAGCAGACACAGAATCACAGAATCAGGACAAACACCTGAAGCCTTTCCCCAGCCTCCTGTAGACAATGGTGTGTGTGCTGAAAAGGTGATTTAAAAAAAAATAAAACATTAAAAGACTATCACCTCTAAATCCTTAAAAGAAAAGGACTTAGAAATAATTAATGGAAGAAAATTTAGATAGATTGGACTGGATAAGATAGATTTGGATTGGATAAGATAGGTTTAGATTGGATAATAAGGAGGAATTCTACCCTGTGAGGGTGGGGAGGCCCTGGCACAGATTCCCAGAGCAGCTGTGGCTGCCCCTGGATCCCTGGCAGTGCCCAAGGCCAGGCTGGACAGGGCTGGGATCAGCCTGGGACAGTGGGAGGTGTCCCTGCCATGGCAGGGGTGGAATGGAATGGGATTTCAGGTCTGTTCCAACCCAAACCATTCTGGGATTCTCTATTCTATGAAAAGACAAAAATATTTGCTACAAGCACTGAGCCTGGGATCCTGTGGAAGAAAACCTGTTTGTGGTGACAAGGAAAGGTGTGACCACGGTCACAGTGTCAGTGGCAGAGCTGTGCTCTGCAGGAACACACACATCTCGCATGATTTGAGTTTGCAGCCTCCAATTTCCTTTGACTGCCTGGAAATTGTGCCCTGGAAAATGCAGAGTTTCCATCCAGCTCTGCAGGGCTCTGATCTGCTTGGGGAGGAGGAGAGGAGAAGAATCAGCTCAGCTGGGCAGAGCTGTGAGCAGTGGTTTAGGATTTACAGATCTTTGCTGAGTGAGGGTAGCTTGGTGTGAGGAGCCTCAGATGAATTCTCTTTATTTCTCTGCAGTTCTGACTTGGACTGACATATTTTAGTGCAGCTTCATCAGAAACAGCTCAAGGGATGGCAAGAGCTGCAAGATTTCATTATTGTGCAATTCAAGGATGAAAGCAAAACCATTCTTGTGATCTGAACTTCAGCCTTGTGCATATCATGTACAATGGGGAAGTTGTCAATCAGAAATTCCTTTCAAACTTTTTTTCTGTGTTCAGAGCTTCCCAGTTTTCTCACAATTCCCCTGAAGGGACTTGGTGGTCCCTAATTTGGAATTTAAGGGTGGGAAAACAGAAATGTGATTGAAAGTTGCAGTGGTGGCACACTGGAGACATGATTTGGGAAATGCCAGCATTGTTGTCCAGAGAAGAACATTCAGGTTGGTTTTATCAGAGTACCAGAAAATAGAAATAAACAGAGGAGGAAGAGCTGGACAAGGCAGGGCTGCAGAAAGGGGAAGGGTTTGGGCAGTGTGGGAATGGAAGCTCTGCTCTGCTCTGCTCTGCTCTGCTCTGCTCTGGGCTGGGCAGCCTCAGATCAAATATTATGAGCAATTTGGGCACCACAATGTAAGAAAGACATGAAATTATTAGAGGGCATCCAAAGGAAGGAAGCAAAGATGTTCATGGGCCTTGAGGGGAAGCTGCATGAGGAGCAGCTGAGGTCACAGGGAATGTTCATCCTGGAGAAGAGGAGACTGAGGGGAGACTCCTCACAGTTACCATGTCCTCTGGAGGGGGAGAGGAGGAACAGCTCTGATCTCTGCTCTGGGACAGGGACAGCAGCCAGGGCACGGCTGGAGCTGGGCCAGGGCAGCTCAGGCTGGAGATCAGGGCAAGGTTCTTCCCCCAGAGGGTGCTGGCACTGCCCAGGCTCCCCAGGGAATGGGCACGGCCCCGAGGCTGCCAGAGCTCCAGGGATGCCCAGGGTGGGGTTGTTTGGGGGTCTGGGCAGGGACAGGGGCTGAACTGGATCATCCTGTGGGTCCCTGAGCTAAGGAGATTCTGTGGTATACTCTCATCACACCATGATGAAATCTCATGGGACTTTTGATACAATTACAAAATGGCAAACCCCGTTTTATGGCTCCTTCCCAGCAGCAGGTGAGTGATTTATTGGCCTCCTTCCTGAAACCCAAAGCTCTGCATCATTTTTTGTCATCAGGACTGAGAGAGAGGAGGTCAGAGAGCCCAGTGGGAGCTGTTTGCGCAATCACAGAAAGTGTGGGGGCTGCAGCATCAAATTCACCCAAAAAGCCATCTGAGCAGCTTCTGCTCAAACGGGACTGAGAGTGGGAGAGGGAGGGAAGTTCTTGGTCCACAGATCTGCTGCAGAGGGAGGACTTGGACCTGGGGATGTTGAGATGCACCAGCAAAGCATCCTTGGAAGTGTCCCAGGCCAGGCTGGACGGGCTTGGAGCAGCCTGGGACAATGGAAGGTGTCCTTGCCATGGCAGGGGTGGGATGAGCTGGGCTTTAACTGAGCTGAGCTTTAAGGTCCCTTCCAACCCAAACCATTCCAGGACTCCCTGCAGGCTAATAAATGGAAATTTACAGGCATTAGCAGGTCCTTCCAGACTATCAGGTCCATTAGTTTATTTATCACTAAATAAATACCTCGGTATCAGCAGCTCCTGAGTGGCTCCTTCTGGTATCACAGTGCCCTACTTTGCCTGGCCTGACCCACGGGGCAGCGGGCTGGGCTGGGCTCGGCTCTGCTGGGCTGGGCTCTGCTGGGCTGGGAACGGGGCTTACTCTGTGCTCACCTGGCTCTCAGATCCTGCAGCTTTGCTCAGGCCCTGGGGTGCCCGGGAGGGCCTCACCTCGAGATAACCGGGCTGGAAAGGGCTGAGCAGGGATGGAGAGCAAACAGCAGCAGCACTGGGAGCTGGGTTGCCTCCAGGGGAAACTGCCCTGGTGAGCATGGGGAGCCCAGCTCCAGCCCTGGGCTGAGTGTGACCATCAGCCTGTGCTGGGGGCAGGCAGGGATGGACACTCAGGAGGAATTCCAGGGTTTTCTCCCTGAGGATGGCAGCTGGTGGTCCCCAGCCTGAGGGGCCCAAAGCTCCATCTCCATGGGACATGCTGGGCCTGCTGCTCCCAAGGGGACACCCGGCCGTGCCAGGGCTGCTGGAGGTGGAACCCCAGAACCACAGAACCCCAGAGTCACAGAACCCCAGAATCCCAGAATGCCAGAATCCCAGAACACCACAATCCCAGCATCCCAGAATCAGAGAACAGAATCCCAGAACCCCAGAACCAGAGAACGGAAACCCAGAACCCCAGAACCAGAAAACAGAACCCCAGAACCAGAGAACAGAATCCCAGAACCAGAGAACAGAATCACAGAATGAGCTGGGCTGGAAAAGACCTTTGAAATCATCAAGTCCAACCTGTGACCTGACACCACCTTGTAACCCAGACCATGGCACTGAATGCCACATCCAGGCTTTTCTTAAACTCCTCCAGGGATGGGGACTCCACCACACCCCTGGACAGCCCCTTCCAATGCCCAGTCACCATTTCTGTGGAGAAATTCCTCCTGATGTCCAACCTAAACCACCCCTGGTGCAGCTGTTCCCTCTCCTCCTGTCCCTGTTCCCTGGAGCACAGCCCGACCCCCCTGGCTGTCCCCTCCTGTCAGGAGCTGTGCAGAGCCACAAGGTCCCCCCTGAGCCTCCTTTTCTCCAGGCTGAGCCCCTTCCCAGCTCCCTCAGCCTCTCCTGGGGTTCCAGACCCTTCCCAGCTCCATTCCCTGCCCTGGATGTGCTCCAGCATCCCAAACCAACAGCTCCTGCTGCAGAAGTGCCAAGGCCAGTGAAGGTTCCCTTCTGAGAAGAGCTGACGTGTCCAACTGTGTCCCTGTCGTGCAGCCAGCCTGGGTTTGGAGCCTGGCTGATTTCTTCACGTGAAACACCAGTAAAGGCACAGAACCAAGGGCATCACTTCTCGAGTCACCCCAAGAAGGTTCAGAGTAGGAAAATAGTGAATGGTAGGGAGGAGGAAGCTGCCTAGGACTTGGCAGAGAGTGTTTGGCCATTGGAATGTGGGAATGGAACTGATTTGGTTTGGTCTGGAAATGACGTGGGAATGGTTTGTGCTCAGTCTGTGCCTCCAGGCGTGGGCTGGAACCCTTTGAAGGGTCATGGGCTCAGCCCTGGGGATGTGCTGGCCTGCTGGGGCTGAGCCTGGGCCAGTCCAATCCCTCGGGGCCAGCAGGAGCTGTGGCCTGGCTGGTGCCTGGTGTGGGTGAGCCAAGGAACCAAACCTGACACTGATCACAGCGTCTGCTTGCACTGGACACCCACAGAGGTCATTTCAGGAGAGACCTGGGGTTATACAATGCCCCAGGGCAGGAAATTTTACATTTCAGTGTCCAATTTTACATTTCAGTGTCCAATTCTACATTTAAGTCTCCAATTTTACATTTCAGTCTCCAATTTTACATGTCATTCTCGAATTTTACATTTCATTCTCCAGTTTTACATTTCAGTCTCCAGTTTTACATTTCAGTGTCCCCCATCTTGTTGGCTGCATTCTTGTCATGGCTTGGAGCGAGACATCTACACCAAAACATCAAACACTGAAGGGAAATCTGGTTATTTAGCACCACAAGTGAACAAAAAAGTGTGGAATAGATCAAGTTTGATTAATTAACGTGTGCAAACTGCATCACTCATGAGACACAGCAGGAGCTGGGGCACTCAGAGCTTCCATCGCTGCTGTCACCAGGAAGAGTTTCGGCATCCCAGGGCTAAAACCTCTCCATGGTGGAGTTTTAATGAAGCCCAGGAGCAGATTCCAGGTGAGGCTGAGGGCAGGAGCAGCTCTGTCATCGAAGGAGCTCCTCGCTCCCTGTCACATCTCTGGGACAGGCTCTGTCACACCCAACCAGCAGATATTCCTCATTCCTCATCTGCACTTGGAACTAATTTGCTGCCTGTGCTTTTGGGAAGTCCCAGTTGATTTTCCTGCTCCTCTGACACATCTGACATTTTCCCTGCTCTCCTGTTTTCTGCTCGTGCCACTTTAGCCTAATTTGAGTCAAGGTGCAGCCCACGCTGCTGGCACAGGGAAGGCTGCTCTGCTTTTCAGCATCTGTCCCACACATTTCATTTACATTTAACCCTCCCTGCTCCAGGGTTTAAAGTGGAAAGGTCACAGTCATTACCTGCAGAGAGCCAATTTATGGGTGGTATGAACACTGAGGTGTTTATGCCTCAGGCTGTCCTGTCCCAGAGAGAGCAGCTCTGAGCTGGGAGGAGAAGGAGGAGGAGGAGGAAAGGGTCATGCCTTATATATATAATTGCCTTATATATAAAAAACTGTATTATTATTATTATTATTGCCTATTATTATAATTATATTACTATTATTGCCCTATATATATATATTATTGCCTTATATATATTACTATATTATATTATTATAGTTGCCCATTATTATAATTATATTACTATTATTGTCCTATACATATTATTGCCATATATATTACTATATTATATTAATATTACCTATTATTATATATCACTATAATAATTATTACCTTATATATATTATTGCCTTATATATTACTATATTATATTATATTATTTTGCCTATTATTAGAATTATAATATTATTATTGCTTTATATATATTATTGCCTTATATATATTACTATATTCTAAAACCCCAAACTCTGAGTTTCCTACTTGTAGAGAGAGATGGGGCTCCATTTTCAGTGTGTTAGAGTGAAGTGCTGCAGAACTCAGCAGAACTGTGACAAAGATAAGAACTACAAACACCTGATTCCCAACAAGAAATACCATCTCACACATTTAATCCCAACCCTGTCAAAAAAGAAGCAAAGATTCCACAGGAGGTGTCCTGGAAGACTCAGGCTGTCTGTCCCTGCCTCCAAAATCAGGCTCTGGGATTCAGCTGGGCTCAGAGGAAACCATAGGAAATTCCTCAGACACAGAAAAATGAGCTCAACCCAGAGAAACCACAACTCATCCCTGCTCCCAGGAGAGGGACATCTCATTCCAGGATGTCTGGAGTGCTCCTTCATCCCACACCAGCCTCTTCTCCTTCCCATGGGAACTGGAGATGTGGAGTTGCAGCTCATGGATGTTGTGGAGGTCCCAGTTGTTGGTTTCTCTGGGTCTGGATTGAAGGCACCTCAGACAGTAGTTCTTGTTTGGACTCAGGTGTTTATTATTTCTTACCAGTAAAACAGGCTCACTACTGTGAGTTCAGCAGCTTGCCAGTAGAAGACACAAAATGGCCAACAACCTCTTGTTACAAGGTCTTTTAAAGCTAAACTATCCAATTAAGAACTGACACCTAGATTATTTTCCCTTTTAACCCAATAACTGATCCCAAAGAGCCCACAATGTGGACTTTTCCACCCAATTACAAAATGCTACCCAGACCCATGAAGAAGGGTCATGAAGAAGAAGCATGAAGGAGAAACCCAGGGCAGCACCCTGTGCCCTCCATCTTGCTTCCATCCACAACATACTAAAAAATCCCCAAACCTAAATTTCCCACCTAAGTGATACACCTACACCACTCTCTGTAATCTACTTCACACTTCAATGGATTCTAATCTATCTTGAAGTTTAGGAAACTTTCTCCATGGATGAGGGTCAAAGTCAGTGCTCCCCTGGGGGTCAGGGCACCACAGAGCAGACAGGGAAATATTCCCAGTGCTCTGGGTTTCCACAGATGTCATTGAGTGCTCGGAATCTGCTGTAATTACTGATTTGGTCCCTTTTGATGGGCCCCTTGGTTTGGAAGCTCCAGGACACAGTTCCTTGCCCACATGGCTTAAAACACATTCCAGGAGAATGCTGAGAAATAGAGTTGAGGAAGTTGAAATTATTTTATTCTTTATGAATAATTGAAACTGAAATCTGGAAAACATATGGAATCTGACAAAATCTCATTTCTCCAAGTCTATTTTAGCTTCAAAAATCTGTTAATAATGATGTCCAAGATTTCTTTTTTTCAATAAAAATACATAATTTTGGAAAAACTTACTTTATTAAAATTTCTGTGTTGAGGTAGTAAAGTAAAATCAGATATTTTACACTCAAGGTTTTTCTCTAAGTGGAAATTTTTTCTCTTTAAACTTGTGTTTTGAGGAAAAACTGAAGTGAGCTCATGGACTTCTTGCAGTAGTAGGATAAGAACAATTCCCTGGTGGCCTGGGGACTCTTTGGCTGCATCCATAACTCCCTCTGGCTCTCTCATTCCAGCAGGAGCTCAAAGTGGTGTTGATGGTTTGCTCCTTGTCTTCTCCTGCCACACCTCCCTGGGAGAGCTCCTCATTTTTTATGGTAAATTTTCCCTGTTTTTGAAGGCTGGGGAGTCCCCAGTGTCCCCAGGGGACCCCCAGTGACCCACCCTGGGTCTCGGCTCTGTCCTTCCTCTCCTGATGAGGCTCCTGTGACCCCTGACAGCCTTAGGCTCCCACCCAATTCTCCATTATCTCTTGGAAGGGATTAGAAGATGCTTGAAAATTTTATTCCTTAGTTCTGGTGCCAGCCTAGGCCAGACTGATCTGAGCCTTGTCCGGACTGATCTGAGCTTGTGGCACAAAGTCCCAGAATCTCTGAGTCTGGAAAGGGCCTTGAAGATCATCGAGTGCAACCTCCCCCAGCACTGCCAATGCCTCACTGACCCACGGCCTCAAGTGCCACATCCTTTAAGGGCTTTAAAATCCCTCCAGGAATGGTGATTCCAGCACTGCTCTGGAACCTGAGCACCTTCCCCATGAGGAAAATTTCCCTGAGATCCAATCCAAACCTGCCCTGGCCCAGCCTGAGGCCGTTCCCTCTCCTCCCGTCCCTGTTCCCTGGAGCACAGCCCGACCCCCCCGGCTGTCCCCTCCTGTCAGGAGCTGTGCAGAGCCACAAGGTCCCCCCTGAGCCTCCTTTTCTCCAGGCTGAGCCCCTTCCCAGCTCCCTCAGCCTCTCCTGGGGCTCCAGACCCTTCCCAGCTCCATTCCCTGCCCTGGACATGCTCCAGCCCCTCCAATCTCATGAGGGGCCCAAAAATGACCCCAGAATTGGAGGAGTGGTCTCCCCAGGGCTCACAGTGCTCCTGACCCCAAATCTGCCCCTTTGCTGCTGCTCCTTTGCTGAAGGTGAGAGCTGAACTCCCCAGGGCTGAACAGCAAACCTGGGCTCAAGCTCCTGCCTGGGGTCAGGATACAAAAATCAAGGATAAAGCAGCCCCTTCCATTCCCTCTCCTGAGCACCAGCCAGGCCTGGGAGGAGGAGAAGCACCAGCCCCTGCAGGGAAGCAGGGAGTGGGGGCTCCAGTTTGGGGCTGGTTCAATGGAAGGAGGAGCAGTTGTGTTCTGACAGGGAGGATTTACCCTGCCTGCTCTCCACCCTTCCATACTTGCCCCATTTTTCTCAGGTTGGTTGAGAGAACATCCCAGACACCCCCATGGGGTATTCTGGGAGCAGAGACCAGGTGATGCAGCTGCCCTCAGCAGAGTGAAAATGAAGCAAAGGTGGCTTTATTCTTTCTTGTCATCTCTTCCTGGGGCTCTGGAGTGCAGACAGGCCCATGGCGCAGCTTGGGAGGTGTCTGCAGTGACAGCTCAGCTCTTGATCTACATTTGCCACCCCTGTGGCCTTTCCACCCCTGTTTTAAACCATCACCAGGCTTGCAGAGCTGCAGTGACAGAGCTCTGTGCCCCTGCAGGAGCTGCAGCCTGCAGTGTGACCTCCTGGAGCAGCCTCCCCTGAGCGGAGCAGTGCCCGTGGCATGGGGCAGCGAGCAGTGACGGCTGGGCACGGCTCTGCCAGCCTCCAGCTCCTCTCTGCTGCCAGACCGCCTGGCTGGGGACAGTGACACAGTGACCAGGGGCACCACAGCTCTGGCTTGCCCGTGGCACCTGCCCAAAAGAATTAATCAGAGTGATTAATTCCTCCTCGGAGCCACGGCTGCTCCCTGCCAGCGTGGGGGGACTGCAGAAGGGGGGACTGCACACAAAGGGGACTGCAGACAAAGGGGACACTGTCTGGGGGATTTGTTGATGCCAAATGTGTTCATTATCTGTCTCTCAGTATCAGAGGAGCGTCTGGAAGGGCTGGTCAGCAGCCATGGGGATGGTGTTTTCTGGCAGTGTCTGTGTCCTGACAAGGGCAGAGGAGCCCTGGGGAGTTCAGTGAAAAGAGAAGACACTTGGAGAGCAAAGCCAAGCTGTGCTGGGACTGCTGTATTCCATCCCACAGCCACTGAGCCTTCCTTCCCTCTGCTGCCTGGCAGCTGGGATCTTCACAAGTGATGTGTCCTGTTCCAACCTCTCCACTCAGCTCCCTGCCCAGAACCGCTGCAAGAAAAGCACCTTGGGAGCAAAAAAAGTACCTTGGGAACAAGGAAAGCACCTTGGGAGAGAGAAAAGCACCGTGGGAGCACTGTCTGGATGCTCCCTGGCTCCAAAGCCTTACCCAACACTTCTGGTGGGGAAAGAGTGCAGGAGCTGAACTGACAAGGAGTTTCTGTTCCTGGAAAGTGGAATTGCTGCTGATATTCAGGTCTTTACGGAGGAAATGGAAAACCGGGCTCACCTGGAGGAAAATCAGCCAAAGGGACCTGATAGATCCAACCACTGAAAATGATGATGTTTATAAAAAATTCAGGAGTTTCTCTCCTGAAATCCTGAAACTGGAGTTCTCATCCTGAACAAGGATGTGTCACAGCCTCAGTCACTGTGCCCAGACCTGGAAGAAGAAAGGGGCAGCCAGAGCAATGAACGCCCCCCATCAGTAAATTTTAATCACAGTTATCTTCTCATCCCTGGGGCTCCCAGGTAACTGCCCCCAGCAGCCAGGCAGAGGTGTTCTGTGAGTTTTGGAGCCAACAAAAGCAGATGAATTTAAGGATTGTCCCAAAGTGCTCATCCCAAATCATTCAGGATGTGTTAAAGCATCTCCGGAATGCTCAGCATCCATGGCTCTGCTTTAAAGCCTTTCCATGAACAGCTGACCTGTGGTTGAGCAACTGGGGCAGCATCTGGAGGTCAGGACCCCCTCCCCTGCTCTGGCCACTTCTCAGTGTCCTCTCTGACTGAGGAGATGGCATTTCCTCTGTCTGCACCCTCATCCGGGTGTGGTTCCTCATCACTGGTGCTGCTGAAGTGTTTGCTTGGTGGCTGTCCTGGTTTAGGACACAAAGGTTTGGAAACACAAAGGTTTCTTAGGCCCAGGATGGTGTCTCTAGCAGGGTGTGGAGGGGATTATGGGATTAGTCACACCAAAATAATGCAGAGGTTTCAGCATTAGCAGAGGAACGTCCAGGTCAAGTCACAGCTGAGCTTCTTTTGGACCAGGAACTGGGATTTGTTCTTCTCCATGTGTGATGAACATCCCACCCACAGGCTGCTCCACAAGGAAGCAGTTACTCCACTGCATGGATGCTCCCTGGCTCCAAAGCCTTACCCAAGGCTGGGTAAAGCCTTACCCTTCTGGTGAGGAAAGAGTGCAGGAGCTGAACTGACAAGGAGCTGCTGCTCCTGGCAAGTGGAATTGCTGCTGATGTTCTGTTCTTTATGCAGCAAATGGAAATCAGGGCTCACCTGGAGGAAAACGTGCAGGAGGTTTTCTGATCCCCCTGAACTCGTCATTGCTTTTCTCTGGTAGCTGCACCCTGTTTTCTGCCTGTGCTGCACCATCCCCTGGATCCACTCATCCTAATGAGCTCCTAATTATCATCCATTAATCACTGCCTGGATCTTGTTTCACGGACATTTGGGGATCTGTGACATCGATCCTGCCCTTCCTTTACAAGAGCCTCAGTGCAGCCAGCAGTGTCTGGAGGTGACAGTGTGTTCAGCAAGGCCACCAAGGGCTCTCCCACATCAAAGAACCACCCTGGCAGCTGGGGCCTGCAGCCAACAAACAGCAGGACCCAGGAGAGCTCTGGTCATGGTGACAGGACCCCAACTCTGGTGCCAGCCCTCAGCTGGGTGAGGAGCCTGAGGCCTGTAAATCTGTGTGGATCACCTGAGACCACTGAGAGAGGCCAGCAGGAACTCGCTCTGTCTGTATTTCTGCACCCAAATTCTTTTTCCAGGTGTCAATTATTTACTAACAATTTTTTCTTGGTCACCACTGGCCTGGTGGCCTCCTTTGAACCTGATAGATCCAACCACTGAAAATGGTGATGTCCCTGGGATTGCACTGCCAGTTTTATAAAAACTTGAGGAGTTTCTCTGCTGAAATCCTGAAACTGAACAAGGATGTGTCACAGCCTCAGTCACTGTGCCCAGCCCTCACCTCAAGCAAGAACCTGAGCTAGGCCTGGGCTGTGTCCTCAAAGCAGCACATTCCTGTCTGAATTTCAGAGTCTGCTCCACTGCCTGATGGAGGAAGTGAATTCCACAGCTGCTGTGGAAAAGGCTCTTCTCCAGCCACCCACGGCTGCAGCCAAGCTCTCCAGCCACGAGGTGCCTGGGATGCATTATTTCTGGGAAGTGCTCCTCAGCTGCCTGTGGGAAACTTGTTTGCTGTGAAAAATCTCAGGTTAGGCAACCAAAAATGGACCTTCCAGTCTTGCATGGAAATCTTGGCCAAAGCCTGGGTGTTGCTACCCAAGATGTTCTCAGCTCATGTGCGAGCTCAGAAATAGCTCAGCTCCCATCCTGACATCAGGAATTTGATGAACCTTATGGATCCCTTCCAGCTCAGGATGTTCTATGACCCTGATTCTGCCACAGGGGAAGATTAGTGCTCCTTCCTTTGAAACAAAGTGCTTCCACAGAAAATCATCCCCAGCCCTGTCCAGAATACAAATCCCCAGTGCCCTTTGAGTGCTGGCAAAGCCAGTGCAGCTGCCACGCTTGGTGCTCACTGCTGGTGGAGGTTTGTTCAGAACAGCCTTCCCTGGGACTGAAAGAGTCACTTGACTGATGTTAATAAACTGACAGACTGGCAATGGGAGCAAACGAGAGGCTGAGCCTGGAAACGCTCACCAGGCTGCAGGAGCTTTGCACGTTGTGTCAATCCACTCCATTAACTGCAAGGAAGAATCCAATTTATTCCGAGGCCCAGCATGATGAATAACTCGTTTCCCAGGATGGGAGCAAGGAGGATTCCTCAGAACACACTGGACAATTCAAAGAGAGCCTTTTGGCATTGAATAATAAGTGTAGAGAGAAAAGAAGAAGGGGAAAAAAAATAAAGGTTCCATTTTGAGAGTGATTTTCTTCTCTCTGTTGAGCAATTTCATTTTATCTTTACATTGTAAGTCAGGATCTGGGTGTTTTGGGTTTTTTTCTTCCCCTGAAGAAAGGTGTCTGTGCTGACAGGAGCTGGTTTGGATCCCTCTGTGCAGTGTGGGGGCTGTGCTCCCTACCAGAGGCACTTCTACCAATATTCTGTGAGCAGGGCCTCCAACAGGCACAGGGGGATCCAAGGCAGACAATTTCTATGCTGAATCCTCACTGGCTGAGCCACTGGCTTGATAACTTTTCATACTTTTGACCCTCATGCCTTGCTCCCATCAAATAGGCAGAAGGGAAAAGGTTCCTGCTGGCTTTAAACACCACTGGGTGTCTGTCAGAGCTCTGTGGCTGCTCAGGAGGGCTTTGATCCACTGTGGGGTCCTGCCTTCCGTGGGATCCTGCCTTTACATGGGATCCTGATTTCAGTGGGATCCTGCCTTTACATGGAATTCTGCCTTTCCAGTGGGATCCTTCCTTTCCAGAGGGATCCTGCTCTTCAGTGGGATCCTGCCCTTCAGAGGGATCCTGCCTTCCAGTGGGATCCTGCCTTTCATTGGGATCCTGCCTTTGAACAAACAGTGACCTGTTCAAACACAGCCCTGTGTCCAACACCAGGTGCTGGCCCAGAGTGTGAATAAACACCTTCCCGTGCCCCTGAGCAGTGTGTGGCATTTGTCACCCACCTTGTCCCCACGAGGGGCTGGCAGTCTCTGCTCTCTACATCTTCCCTGGGAGAGTGGGAGGACCTAGCACGGGGTGCTCAGAACAGCTGTGGCTGCCCCTGGATCCCTGGCAGTGCCCAAGGCCAGGCTGGACATTGGGGCTGGGAGCACCTGGGACAGTGGGAGGTGTCCCTGCCAGGGCAGGGGTGGCACTGGCTGGGCTTTGAGGTCCCTTCCCACCCAAACCATTCTGGGATTCACTGATTCCATGATTCTGTGATCTTGGCTTGCAGACAAAGGGATGTCCCAAATGTCCAAATGTACTTAAATCTGGGAAATTTTGTCTTGGCTGCAGATTGACCCTGTGCCTGAGGGTTGGGGCAGTCACTGGGGTCAGGGGAGAGGTCACTTTATCCAAAGTTTAATGGTGAAGAAGCTCCAGTAACTCCTGGGCCAAAGCTTGGGAGCAGAGACAAATCTGCTGGAGAATCTATGGAGAAACACATTGAGAAGTACAAAAATTAACCTTGACCCATTCGAGAAAATCCCCAAATCCCAGAATCATGGAATGATTTGGGTTGAAAGAGATCTTAAATCTCATCTCATTCCAACCCAAACCATGGCCAGGGACACCTTCCACTATCCCAGGCTGCTCCAAGCCCTGTCCAGCCTGGCCTTGGACACTTACAGGGATCCAGGGGCAGCCACAGCTGCTCTGGGCACCCTGTGCCAGGGCCTCACTGCCCTCAAGGGAAGGATTTCTTCATGTCAGAAGTGGACACTGGGATTCTGAATGGGGCTAAAGCAGGTCCCCAGCCCCTTCCCTGCTGCCCAGCACAGCCCAGGGCAGTCCTGTGCAGGGTGGCTGTCACCTGGGGAGTCCCTTTTCCAGCAGGCTCCTTGCCCAGGAAAACTCAGGGCCACCCCAGCAGAGCCAGCTGCACGTGCACACCACTTCAGAGGTGATGTGAGCGACTTTTGCGTCACAGAAATTTTCCTAGCCAGCTTTTTAATGTGATTATTGCAGCTCCTGGGCCTGGGATTACAACAGCAAGCAGAAATGCAGAGGGGAGCAGGGTGTGCATGGACCAGGGCAGAGCCTCTGTTCAAACTCAGCCCAGCTGCAGTTTCAGCCTTTTCACACCCAGGAAAAAGGGAATATTGAGGAGTACCCGGGCCAAACCTGCACAGGGTGCACATTCCCTGATGACAGCTTTCCTGCCCTCCTTCACCCCTCGGAGCTGGAGCTGGGAGTGAACAGCAGCCCCAGCCCTGGCAGCCTCTGAGGGCACAGACAAGTTCCCTCACGCACACTCCTGGGTGTTTTCACCAGATCCACCCTTAAAAGGACATTTTCTCCCAAATGGCTGGGGCACAACAAGCTGTAGCTCTGCTCCCAGTGGCTGCATAGCAGCAGGAAGAGCTGTTTTGATGTGCAAAACTCATCTCCCTGTGCCCTTTATCGTCCTTCACATACAGCAGTGTTCAATTTATTGATGGATTATATAATGCCACCGCAGCTTCAGGCGTGTTTTGTCCCCATCCTATTTTTAACAGCCATCCTCTCTGTGTCCATTATTTCCTGAGCCAAAGGCCCAGGCCTCTCTGCTGCCAGAGCTGGGTGGGTTTTGCAATCTCCACTTGGAATTTAAAGCCATTCACCCCAGTGCTGATGGTTCCCTGATGAACACAGACGAGCTGTGGGCGCTGCATCCCTCTGGTCTCTCAGTACTGACCTGGGCACGCTTTTCCCCACACCACAGCTCAACATTTGATGCAGCACATTTACATGAAGCATTTCTATGCAGCACATCAGCTGGTGACAGGCCCCAGGAGGATTCAAGAGAGGCAGGAATATTTTTAAGCAATCCTTTGGGATGAGCCAGGGTTTCCTGCACAAATGTGGGGTGCTACAGGCACGGGGCAGATTTGACTCCAAAGGGATGAGTGATGCTGGAGGTCTGATGGAAATGGTTGTGAAATATCACTGGTTTTCAGAATAATGTGCGATAATGTGCTAATGCAAAAGAGATCGTGATTTAATCCCAACCCTGGCAAAAAGAAGATAAAACTCAATATTTAGTGGTGCCCTGTGTGAAGAGGACACCTGTCAGGGTCAGGACCTCCCTGAAGAAACAGAGATAATGAAAAAGCAGCTGGAAGCTGGAAAAATCCCCAGGGAAGAAAGATCATTGGCAAGGATCTGTAGCACAGCTCTGGATACCATCAGAGGGATAAAGGATTGATCACCAGCTGGCCATTGATGAGGGGCCAGTGACAGTTTGGAAATTCACACTGGGGGCACTGGTTTGGGGGCTTTTTGCCTTTTTTTTTTTTTTTTTTTGAGTGCTGAATGCCAGAATGTGGGCTGACCCTTCCCAGAGCTATGGGGGTACCCTGAGGTACAAGTCAGTGACCTAAAAAATGCTCTAAAATCATAAGAGCAGCTCTGCAGGTGGGGAATCACCTGAGAGGGGCAGAGGGGCAGAATCCCTCCTCACCTCCTGGCCACAACTCCATTGATGCAGCCCAGGATGATCAATGGGGGAATGGATTGGAAAGGATCAATGGATACAGAAAACTGGGAATGAAATCTGGAACTCCTCTGCAAGAGAAGTTCACTGAAACCACTGAGCCTCAAAACTTCTCAACCAAGGAAGATGTTTTTTGCAGAAACACTCATTTAATCATTGGAGAAGTCTGCAATCAGAGGTAAATAATATATTAATGAGGAATAAAGGAGAAATAGCAATGAATGTCTATGGCATGATATACATATTTTTAAAACAATAATGTCAAAGGCAGGTACAAGGAATGGGACAAAAAGTAATGTTTGAATCAAAAACAAGAAATGTGTTCAGGTTTTGAAAGCATCTCCAGAACAAAAGAAAGGAAAATATTTACATAACTGACACATTTTGTAGGGAAAAAACAATTGGAATCACACTTTTTTTCTCTCCTGATAATACATTGATGTTTTGAGGTGCAATTTTTGGCCTAACAAGCCAAGAGATGCTCTGGGAAAATCCCTTTCCAGGAAACAGCAAGTGCAAATAAAGGTAACCTGGTTACTAAGACATTCAAGAGAAAATAATTTGTGTGGGGTGGGGGTCAGGGAGCACTGGGAGAAGCAAATTCCTGAGGGCAGCTGGGCAGGGTCTCTACTGGGGACACCTCCCAGCCACGCTCAGGTTGTGACCTCACAGAGCATCACAAACCCTGCAGGCAGGGCAGGGAGGGTGAATCCCGTGGAGCTGAATCAGCCTCACCTTCTCTCCTTGAGCTTCATTAATCCATTGGATTTCCATGGGATTTCTCACAGAATCATGGAATGGTTTGGGTTGGAGGGACCTTAAAGCCCATCCCACCCCTGCCATGGCAGGGACACGTCCACTGTCCCAGGTGCTCCAAGTCCCAGTGTCCAGCCTGGCCTTGGAAAGTTCTGCTCTTTATCTAATAATTGTTTTGAGGCTATGGGAGCTTCTGTGTGATTCATATGGGGAGGAAAATTCAGTCTAATAATAGGAATTTCTTATTTTGGGAGGTAGGTGGGGAAATAGATTTATTTCCAGTAAGGAAAAGTGTTTATTTCTGCCATTACAGGAATATTTACAGGGAGAACTTGTAGGAGAGGGGTCCTTCAAGGAGACCTCTTGCATGGTGCTCACACTCCTGTTGTCACCCTGCACTGATCTGAAGCAAACAAAGAGAAACTAAATGGAAACAAAAAAAAAAAAAAAAAAAAAAAAAAAAAGGAAAACTGAACCAAACCCCCCAAGGTAGGATTGCTCAGTGTTTAGGAAGGGCACTGTCAGAAATAGGCCTCCAGCTCAGCATTTTGGAAACACCAGCTACAATCTGTAATCAACTGCATCATTTTATCACTTGTTTCTTCACTATTCCATAAAAATCAGGTCAAAACTGCTCCTGAGTGAGTCCCTGTGGGCCCACTCACCCAAGGGACCCCCTGGCCCACACTGCCCAGTGGCAAACTGGGAGAACTGGGAGAGAATTTGGGCAAACCCTCCCTGTGTCCAGCATCACTGTCCAGGCAAAGGATGCTCAGGTCAGAGCAGCAGTGCAGGAAAAGAGAAAATGGTTTGTTACCAGGATGATAACAATGAGGATGATTTGTCACCAGGACAATTCCTTTTCCAGCAAGCTGTCCTTATTTCCCAGCCATATTTACAGCTGAAAAATGTGGTTTTTCACACTGTGGTTTTTGTGGCAATTTCAATGTTGTGTACATCGAAAATATCAACAGGCTTGGGGCAGGAGGAGGTGGGGATGAGTGCAGGATGGTTTTAGGAAAGGCAGGCAAAGAATCACAGAATTAATGAGGTTGGAAAAGATCTCCAAGATCATCAAGTCCAACCTTCAACAAACAGCCCAGTGTCACTAAACCAAGTGCCATATCTGTTCACCTTTTTAACACTTCACAGAATCACAGAATTCCCAGAATTCCCAGAATCACTGGGATGGAAGAGACCTTAGAGATCATTGAGTCCAACCCAGCCCCAACACCTCAACTCAAGCCTGGCACCCAGTGCCACATCCAGGCTTTGTTAAACACACCCAGGGATGGTGACTGCACCACCTCCCTGGGCAGAACATTCCAGAACTTTATCACTCTTTCCATGGAAAACTTTTCCCTAATATCCAACCTGTATTTCCCTTGGTGCAGCTTGAGGCTGTGTGCTCTGGTTCTGACATTTGTTGCCTTCCAGGGCTGGTGACTCCACCACTGCCTGTTCCAATTACTTAACCAACCTCTGAGTGAACAAATTTTCCCAAATTTCCCACCTGACCCTCCCGTGGTGTGCCCTAAGCAGGCTGACACACTGGGTGAACAAGAGAACGTTCTCATTCTCGCTTCCCTGAGCATAGTTTTCTTTCAATTATTAAAAACTCCTATTAAAATGAATTAATAATAATTTAAATTACTAAAACCTCCTCCTGTTAAAGCTTCCTTGATCCCATTTGCAGACCAGACTCTCATGCTGGAGGATCCCTTTCTCCCCTGGGAAGCAGAGATGTGGCAGAGCCTGGTTCCAGCATCCCCCCACAGCTGGACCAGGACGGGCCCTGGCAGTCCCACCAGGGCAGGCTGGACCTGTGCCAGGCTGGACTGACTCCTTCAGGCACCTCATGCTGAGCTGCCAAGGCAAATTTTGGTGAGACAGAGGCAGCTGATTCAGGAGAGAGCCTCGCCTGCAAGCAGAGCTCCTCGGGAGCAGGGTTTGGGATCTCTTAGAGGGGAAATCTCCCGCAGAGAGCAGGCAGAGGCACCTCCCTGCACAGGGGCAGCTCTGAGCACACACGTGTTACCCCAGTAGCACCCAGTGGCTCCTCTCAGCACCCTGAGAGGGGTGGCTGTGCCAGGAGGCTGCTGGAATGGGCGTTAGTGCCCAGGAATGCTGGCTGAGGTAGCCAGGAGGGAAGGTGCAGCAGCATGAGTTCACAGGGAAGGTATGATGAAGTCACTCAGCTTTATGAGAGATGAGCAGGGCCCTGAGCTCTGAGTCACGGCTGCAAACGCACCTGAGAGGAGGGAGAGACCCAGGCACAGCCCTGGGCCTCCAATTTCTGCACAGAAACACCCCAGAGAAAGGGAAACTGAACCTTGAGAGGCAACTGAGCTGGAGGGACATGAGGATGGGGAAGGGTCTGGAGCAGCTGAGGGCTCTTGGTGTGTGCAGCTGGAGCAGGGCACGCTGAGGGCAGAGCTCAGGGATCTGCAGCTCCTCCCGAGGGCAGCTCCCATCTCTGCTCTGGGACAGGGACAGCAGCCAGGGCACGGCTGGAGCTGGGCCAGGGCAGCTCAGGCTGGAGATCAGGGCAAGGTTCTTCCCCCAGAGGGTGCTGGCACTGCCCAGGCTCCCCAGGGAATGGGCACGGCCCCGAGGCTGCCCGAGCTCCAGGGATGCTCAGGGTGGGGTTGTTGGGGGGTCTGGGCAGGCTCAGGGGTTGGACTGGGTGGTCCTTGGGGTCCCTTCCACCTCAGGATGTTCTGTGGCTCCAAGATCCTGAGCTCAGATCCCAAGGGAAAGCCCAGCTACAAGAGATAATAGCTTTGAGGAGCTCAGCACCAATGTTCACAAGAACTCCAGACTCACTGCTGGCTCCCTTTAGCAAATGTGGAAAATGAAAAGTGTTTCAGAGTCCCTCAGTTACAGCTGTCAAGGGTGGCTCTACAACAACCCATGCCCCGGCGCTGTCCTGGTTCCTTGTCTTGGAGGTAAATCCCAGTGCCCCACGAGCACATTGGCACTGCTGGCTGTGTGGCTGTGGCTGTCACCATCCCCCGCCAGCTGTGGACACTTTCCACCCTTTCCCACAAAAATCTCAGCCTCCTCCAGCCCTCAGCTTGACATACAGTGGAGGTAAGGTGCTGTGGGCCCGGCTGTGTTTGGGGTTTACTGCCAATCCGGAGTTTGGGTGTGATCCTCATCCTGTGGTTACGTGTGACAGAGGAGGATCCTGTGGGCAGCACTGGGAAAAATTACTTAACATGAAACCAGAATTAGGAGGTGTTTCCACAAAATAGTCCTGCTGAACCAGAAGAGATGGGAGCACCTGGGACAGTCCGTGGTCCTGGACTGAGTGTTAAAGCAAGGGATTTCTGGCAGTGGTTGATCAGCCTCAGTGTTCACTCCCTTCCAGTGTTTCTTAACTTGGTTTTAACCTCCAGCCACTGGAAATTTTACTTACACACTCATCTGCTCTAATGCATCACCAACCATCCCAATCAACCTTAAAAATAAACCAAGATTTGGGGATTGCTGGCAGCTGAACCTCCTTAGACCAAGATGGCACTGGAAAGTGCCTCAGAGTTACTTGAAAAGTAAATCTTTCAAAGACCTACCCCAGCAGTGTTGATTTGAAACAACTGATGCTGGCTGAGTTCCAGAGACCCAGGACATAATATCTCAATAGCCTTGGGATCCCTCCAGCACTGCTGGGTGACTGGTTCAGCAGAATCATTGAAAAACTTGTTTGGTGATGTGGGAGAACCTTGGCATGAGAAACCAGCCCCTGGCCACTCTCAGCCTTGGCAGAGGCAGCTCCCAACAGGGCTCTGGGACACAGCAAAGATCCTGTGGGAAAGACTCTCTGAAGGCCTGGAGCTCAAGGGAAATTGTGGAGCAGAGGGTGTGTAACAGGTGAAAAAAAAAGATCTTTAGAGAGGCAACAGAAAAAATTAAAAAGTATGGGAGCAGCCCACTGGAAACAGGCTCAGTAGCACTGCAGAAGCTGGGGGTTGTTGAGATTATTTTTCCTGGAGTGATCTCGGGGCCATGGGACAAATCCAAGCCTCCCAGCTGGAGGGTGGCCCTGGGCTGCCCCTCCCTGCCCTACTGCTGGGGAGGATTTTCCATCAGCACCAGTGCCCTGGAGCTGCTGGAATCAGAGAGGCCAATAAAGGTACACAACCATGGATGGATGGATGGATGGATGGATGATGGATGGATGGATGATGGATGGATGGATGGATGGATGATGGATGGATGGCTGTGGTCAGCAGAGGCTTCCAGGGACATCTCCAAAGGCATCCCATCCCCGTGGGTTTAATTCCAGGCTGGGTGTTGAAATGGGAAGCTCTGTGGGCACAGGGATGGCACCTGTCCCTCCTGCACTACTTCCCCCCAGGACTCTGGGCTCTTTTTAAGGTGTGAAATGATAAAAATGTTATTTTTGTGAGACAGGGAGCTTGAGGTATCAGCTGAAGTCACCTGAGACACAGCAAGGCCTGGGAAAGTCTCCAAAATTGTGGGGCCACAGCAGGGGCAGCAGAGATGTCCCTTTGTCCCCTGTGTCTCTCTTGTGGCTGTGATGGCTCAGGGGACAGTGTTTGTTGCTCTGCCATGAACAGGGACAGAGAAGGAAGGTCCCTCCTCCCACAGGAGATGGTATCTCCCCTTTCCAGAGAGAGGTGGCAGGATAGAGGAAAATCCTCTTTTTTTTGCACATTCAGAGCAAAGATGAAGCCAGGAAGGACAGAATCCCTTCCTCTCCTTCATCTGGGGTCTTCTCTCACCGAAGTGGGACAGCGTGTCTTCTTTAGCCACGAGGAGCAGATCCTGGGCCTTCTTTAGCCACAGTGGTGGAGGAGACAAAGCAGAGGAACCTGGGATGAGCCCCGGCTGTGCTGGGGGCAGCTGCTGCTTGAGATGTGACCTTATCGAGGAGCAGCTTCTGCAGTTGTGGCTCATCTCTAGAGTGGACAATGTTTGTGGGAGAGATGCTGTGGGAAGCCTCGTGACCCTTCTGGGAGCCCCAGAGAGAGAAGGTGGCCAGCTGGGGTGCTCTCTTCTGTCTCGGAGGCAAAAGACTCCCCAGATTTTCCTTGGCAGCTCCAGCTCCCAGTAGCTGGTGGATCCAGGTGTCTCCTGGAGGTGAGATGATGTCCCAGGAACCTGAGTGAGATTTGGGAAAAGCAGATTGAACAGAGGGTCCCCTCCGATCCATCACAGGCAGCACAAAGCTCAGGTACCTCGGAGAGAGGGAGAATTTCCAAAGAGAAGCCAGAGTCCTCCACAACCCACTCAGGACAAAAGCATTCATGGAATTTCATGGATGGTCACCTCCTTTCTTTACCTTCCTTTCTTCCCCAGTTTTCCAAAGAGATTTCCAGCTCCATTCCAGACTTTAAAAATAAAAAGGAGAGAGGATCTCATCTCCTGTAAATTCGGCATGTCTGCAGTCTCCACGAGCAGGACTGAACCCATCTTTACCCAAACTTCTGGGACGTTTCCCCCTCTGCAGGTTCCAGGGACTCTGCTTTCATCCCACACTGCCCTCTCATGGAGCAGCTCGGCTCTGCCGTGCCCGAGCTCCCCTCGGAAGGGCAGCAGGGATGAGGGGGATTCACTCTCTGAGGGCTGTGGGGAGGTGGTGTTGGAGTGGAGGGTCCTTGAGCAGATGCCACCAAGGGAGGTGGCCCCAGCAGCTGTGTTTCCATGCCTTTGCCACAGTTCCTTCAGCTGTGTTTTGTTCTGGGAACAAGGACACCAGGACAAGGACGGGACAGTCCACTGGGACTGCCAAGGGCTGATAACAGATGAGAATCACCTGAAAGATGGAAAAAATTGAGAAGGAAGGTCCATATCCTGGAGAACACAGGGGAAGGCTATCAGAGGTGTTGATCATTTGCGAGGCTGGAAGTTCCTGGGCACTGCAAACATGTTTGCTTCCCTTTTCCAAGAGAAATATTCCTGTGCCAGGAGATCCCTGAGCACAGAGGTGGCCAGAGACAGCAGGAAAGAGGAGGGGATGTGACACCTGAGCAGGACATGGGGCTGGAGACACCCAAGGTCCCTTCCCATTGGACTTATCCCCCATTCCCATGAACTGTGCCCACAGTCCCTGCACTGCAAGCCTGGCATCAGAGTTGGTGATGTGACAACTTTCTGGGGGCGTAAAATATTTTGTGATGTTTGGGAAAGTTTGAGGCTTTGCTGGGAACAAGGACAGGGCCAGGTGGACACTTGGACACTCAAGGGACAGCAAGGAACAGTGAGTGGAAGAATTTGGTTTGCAGGTTCCAGCTGATGAATAATTCACTCTTGTGCAGGCTCCTTCCTCTTGCTAAGGCAGGACAGAGGAGACCTGGCAGAAAAAGCTGTAAAGGCAAACAGACTTAGTTGAGAAGATGTGAAGTTTTCTATTCCTACAATCACTAAATTAAATCAAACCTGAAGAATCTATATTATCTTTGATTCCTGTGCTTTGGACAGCACAATAAATTCCCTCATAAATGTTAGTTCATTTTAAAAAAAAAATAACACTTTTACTGTTTAGATAATTTAGTTTCTCTACACATGGACAAAAGTTGAATATGAGAATATTCCTACAATAAAGTGAGTCGCAAAGGAAACAAAGGTATAAATTATAAATATATGTATAGATTAGAAATATAAACTACATGGCAGAAGAAAGGGGAGAAATGAAAGGCTCTTCACTCAGGGCTGGTCAGGAGTTTTTCTTTTATTGGGAAGGGTTCAAGAAGCTCTGGGAACTCGTGGAGCTGGCAGAGCAGCCCCTGCTCTCCCAGACAAGGGCTCCAAGGGCTGTCAGCTCTCAGCTGGGCTGGGTGTAGGAGAGGAATTTCAGCTGCTCTGAGGAGAGGATGGATTCCAGGGCTCCTTTCCCACTGGGGTCGGAGTTTTCATTGATGTAATGGGAAAACTTTTCCCCTTTTTAATGCCTCCTGTCTCATTCCATCACAGAGGCACAGAAATGAGGGATGGAAAGCACCTCTCGAGGTCAGGAGGCTCTGCCTGTGCCCATCAGGACCACAGAGCGAGGCAGATCCAGGACATTCCTGTCATGTTTCAGGCACTGGCCACGAGTCCTGAGCTGCAGTCAAACAAAATCAGCAGCTGGTGCCGAGGCAGTGGAGCTCTCCTGGACTGCCAGGGGCTGTCCCTGCCCTGTCACCCCTGTCACGCCTGCCACTGTCCCAAGCGTTCCCCCTTCTGCCCAGAGGCCAGGTGGGGTTGGAGCTGCTCCCATTCTGCCCACACCTCACTCTGCCATTCCTGGACATCCCTGTTCCCATCAGCTCTGCTGGCCCACAAATGTCTCTCCCTCAAAGAAACCCTCCCTTGTACCCTGTTCTCCAGCACAGATTGTGTTTGGGCAGATATTTATTCTTATCAATGCTCTACAAACTCCTCTGCCTGCCCTGAGCACCATCCCTGCCCCTTTTCCCTCCAGCCCCTTGTGCCAGGGCCAGCGTGGTGAGTCTGGCACCAGCCAATGACCTCCGAGTGAGCAAAATCTCCTTTTGGGTTTGGGCTCACCTCAGACTTCTGCAGAAATGAATGCCAGTCTGGGTTTGGCAGGAGCCAGCCCTGGGAACAGCTGAGTGTCTCAATGAGGGAATTCCACCCGGGAGCTCAAAGGTGAGGCCATAAAGGAAACCTTTGGCTGAGCTCAGAGGACTCAGGAGCCAAATCCTCCGGATCACAGAGAGACAGGAGCTGCTCAGTGCAGCTGTAAACTCTTCTGGAAAGGACGTTCAAAGAAAGCATCTGGAAGATCAAAGCTGGAGCCATAAATGCTGAACTCTGTCCCCTGTCCCAGCCTTGGCCGGGTGCAGACAGAGGGAGCACTCAGGGTGAGAGATATCAAGGAGAGAATAAATTAATTAATATTTATTCACCATCTGCACCCCCCTGTGCCCCCAGAGGAGCCCTGTCTCTCAGAGGAAAGCTCTGTGCACACTTAGGGGTGCTCTGGATTCCTGGTGTGTCCTCCACAGGGAGCTTCACCCTGCCCACCCTGTCCCATCCCTGCCCCAAGCTTGTTCCCTCTGCATTCTGGGGGGGAGTTTCCCTTGATTTCCCTTGATTCTGGGGGGAATTTCCCTTGATTTCCCTGATTTACCTTGATTCTGGGGAGGAATTTCCTGTGATTCTGGGGAGGAATTTCCCTTGATTCTGGGGATTCTGCTGCTGGGCTCTCCCACCCTGTGCTGCCCTGCTGTGGGGAGCAGACACAGGACCAGGTGTCTCACTGAGCACCTCGAGTGATGCAACACCTGCCCGGGCAGGACTGTGCCCCTGTGCTCCTCAGAGAATGCTCTCAGCAGCTCCCAGCATCATTCTGGATGCCACACATGTGAGTGAGGGACTAAAAATACCCAATTCAAATGTGAGATGGTGTCAGATGGCACCTCCAACTGGTATCCGAAAATCCAAAGCCAACAGTGCTGAAGGAGACAGATTTGCCATCAGGAGAGAAGGGACTGAAGTCTGCTGCCTCAACTCCCACAGAGCCCAGGGAAGGCAAAAAACACTTGAAAATACCTTTCCAAAGAGAGCCCTGCCTGTAGATGCAGCTCCTTGTTTTCCAAGGCTTCTCCTGAAGCACAGACATGCTGAATGTTGTTTTTGAGATGCAAATTGCATTTAGCTTCCAGAGTAATTTAAATACATAAATACTGCTGAAGAAAACATAGACAAAATGTTGTTTTTAAGGGTGTCACAAATAAGCATTTTCACCACCTGGACATGACGTTGAACACATATGAACATGGAACTTTCACACAAGCAGGTGCTGATGCTTCCTGGGACAGGGACAGGGACAGCAGCCAGGGCACGGCTGGAGCTGGGCCAGGGCAGCTCAGGCTGCAGATCAGGGCAAGGTTCTTCCCCCAGAGGGTGCTGGCACTGCCCAGGCTCCCCAGGGAATGGGCACGGCCCCGAGGCTGCCAGAGCTCCAGGGGTGCCCAGGGTGGGGGTGTTGGGGGGTCTGGGCAGGGACAGGGGTTGGACTGGATGATCCTGTGGGTCCCTTCCAGCCCAGGACATTCTGTGATTCCACAATCCCTGAGCCCTGGCTGCTGGAACCTCCCAGTGTAAGGTGCCCTCTGCACTGAAAGGCAGGATCCCATTGAAATCAGGATCCCACACTGGAAAGGCAGGATCTCTCTGTAAAGGCAAGGATCTCACTGAAATCAGGATGCCAGTGAAAGGCAGGATCCCCCTGGAAGGCAGGATCCCTCTGAAGGGCAGGATCCCACTGAAATCAGGATCCCACTGAAGAGCAGGATCCCTCTGGAAAGGAAGGATCCCACTGGAAAGGCAGAATTCCATGTAAAGGCAGGATCCCACTGAAATCAGGATCCCATGTAAAGGCAGGATCCCACTGAAGGCAGGACCCCACAGTGGATCAAAGCCCTCCTGAGCAGCCACAGAGCTCTGACAGACACCCAGTGGTGTTTAAAGCCAGCAGGAACCTTTTCCCTTCTGCCTATTTGATGGGAGCAAGGCATGAGGGTCAAAAGTATGAAATGTTATCAAGCCAGTGGCTCAGCCAGTGAGGATTCAGCACAGAAATTGTCTGCCTTGGATCCCCCCGTGCCTGTTGGAGGCCCTGCTCACAGAATATTGGTAGAAGTGCCTCTGGTAGGGAGCACAGCCCCCACACTGCACAGAGGGATCCAAACCAGCTCCTGACCCAGGGACTTGTGCTTGGTGACAACTTTGTCCCCTGTTCCATTTGCTGGGACAAAGCTTTCCCCACACCAGGCTGCCAGGGTGTCCTCTGTGAGTGCCCCCAGTGATGGCAGGGGCAGTGCTGGACATGCCACCAGGACCTGCCCCAGAGTGGCACCTGCAGTCCATCCAGCACATCCTTGTGTAGGAACACCTGGAACAGCCCCCAGTGATGGGAACCTGCAGCTGCTGTGGATTCCTGACTCCCCATAGGTGCCACAGGGCATTTGGGTGCCTCAGAGCTGTGTCCAGGCACCTGCTCTGAAGATGCCCAGACCTCACATTTGGGGACATTTGAGAGGGTGGCAATGAAGGTGTCACCATCCTGTGGGACAGGGCCAGCCTGCCCTGAGGTTTCTGTGTGCCCTGCACACACCCACGGTGAGGAAGAGGAGCAGGAATGTGGGGAACACCCCGTGGGGTGGCTTCACCCAGCAGGAGGGGCTGAGCTCCCGTTCCTCAGCAGATAAGATTGTGCTCCTTGGCACCATGGCAGTGGCTGCTCTGCCCGGCGTTCCCACCCTGATAACAGCCCGTGCCCTTTGGCTCTCTCCTTCCCTTCATCTTCGCTGGAAAAAGGCATTGTTGTTGTTCCTTCCTCACCCAGGAGGGTGCTGAGGGCTCTGCTCTGCTGAGGGCTCTGCCTCCTGAGCCCCAGCACCCTGAGCTGGTGCCCAGATCAGAGCTCTCCATCTCTGATGGGCTCCCAGTCCCAGGGGCTCCGCTTGCTCAACCCTTTCCTCACCTTCAGGGAGAAGTGGAGCTCAGTTCTGTGAGCAAAAAATGGCATTGGGGATGAAATATTAAATTATTTCACTGGGAAATCCTGTGTAAAGTATTTCAATAATTCAAGTCTGCCGGACCGGACTGGGTGCACCAACACTCATCCATGGAATCCCAGAATCCCAGACTGGTTTGGACTGGAAGGGACCTTAAAGATCATTCAATCCCACCCCTGGAACGAGCAGGGACACCTCCCACTGTCCCAGGGTGATCCAAGCCCTGTCCAGCCTGGCCTTGGGCACTTCCAGGGATCCAGGGGCAGCCACAGCTGCTCTGGGCACCCTGCTCTGTTCCCTGCAGGTCCAACGTGTTCCACCCTTCCTGGAGAGAAATATCTCAGCCACTGATGGACAAGGCTCATTTCTGAAATCTCAGCAGCATTTAGAAACCAACTGAAGGCAGAATTCCCTTTGAGGCTTTAGGGCCAGGGATGTCTGAAAACGCCCTGGAGGTCGCTGTGTTTGGTGCCACTGAGGTCTCCCAGTTGTGGACTTGGTACAAGAGCCAGTGGCTCATTTCTAACGTTTGACATTACTCCACAGCCTGACAGTGTCCCAAATATGCTCTGGCTTCTCTTCAGAGGGTTCTGTGAAACACCAGTGAGCTGGCAGCAGTCCACTCGTGTGGGTGTGAGGATGGCCCATTCCTGGCAGTGCCCAAGGCCAGGCTGGACAGGGCTTGGGGCACCTGGGACAGAGGGAGGTGTCCCTGCCATGGCAGGGGTGGGATGGGATGGGATGGGATGGGATGGGATGGGATGGGCTGGGCTTTGAGATCCCTTCCAACCCAAACCAGGCTGGTTTAGACAAGGCACATTTTTAAAACCTCTGTGATCCCAAGGAAAGCTCTCATTGCCATTAAATCACATCCTGATTCCAGAACTTTCCATGGCCATGCCAAGGCCTGGCTGGGGCTGATGGGAACAGACCCATTCCCCACTGGCCATGACCTGGGCATGGGGAGCTGTGGTGAGCCTCCTTTGTTTCCACTGGGCTCTCAGATAAGTAATCTCTCCTGAGACCTGATAAATATGATTTAAAATGAGGGAAGGAGCTGAAAATATTTTCCCTCACTGCAAAGTTCAAAGGCTTTGTGTGGTACCTCAAAGGTGCTGCTCAGTTTGCTTTGAACCCAGAATAGGAACCAAGAATGATCCCATGTTGATTATCTTGAGACTTTGTGTCTCCATCCACTGGCTCTGAGTGCCTGGAGTTCTGGACTGACTTTAAATGAGAAAACTGAGGTTGTAGGAGCAAGAATTTGGGGCTGGAGGTCACTTTACTCTGCGCCATGGTTTGATGAACTGACCCACACTGTCAGGATTATAGAATATCCCTTGAGGAAAAAAGTCATTCTAAAATGAAACCTCAAAATAAATCACTGAAAAAAAATGGGCAAATGGGCAAAATTCCACCCAGAGCAGCTGTGGCTGCCCCTGGATCCCTGGCAGTGCCCAAGGCCAGGCTGGACACTGGGGCTGGGAGCACCTGGGACAGTGGGAGGTGTCCCTGCCATGGCAGGGGTGGCACTGGATGGAATTAAAGGTCCCTTCCCACCCAAACCATTCCAGGATTCTATGAACAGACCCTGACTTTCCAGGAATTATTTCCTCTGAGATACCTTTGCCTCCCCTAGAAACATTTGCAGCCTTAAATCTCAATTCAAGCATAGATTTCTTCATGGATTTACTGGGTTATTTTCCCACTCGGACTTGAGAGGGGGAATAAGAGAATATGATTTTTGAAGAAAAATGCTTGAAGATTTGCTTTCACACCTTCCTGGACTGAGAAGAAGGGGTGACACCATTCATATCCCCCAAAATAGATCTGTCCTTGTGGCTCAGATCAGGGGCCCAGGGCTCTGAATCTCAGTCCAGGCTGAAGGAAGACTTTTCCCACTCCTCCAAAGGCAGCTTTTCCATCCTCTCCAGCCTTCCCTCCACCTTCCTCTGCCTCAGAGTCAACCTCTCTGTGCTCAGCCTGCTGCCCCTTAGGGGACAGCATCCTGCCAGGCCAATTCCTCCCGTTCTGGCAGCATTTCTGCTCTTTTTGGGAACTCCAGGCCTCAAAGGCTGTCACAGTCTCACAAGCTGTGATCTACAGCACTTCACTCTAACACAGTGGAAATGGAGCCCCATCTCTCTCTACAAGGCCTTTTAAGGATAAACTGTCTCCAATTAAGAAATGACACCTAAATTATTTTCACTTTTAACCCATGGCCTGCAATGGGGACTTCTTATCCAATTACACAAAACCACCCAAACCCATGAAGAAGGGGAAGAAGGTGAAGAAGAAGGACCAGCCTCTGCCCCAAAACCTCCATCTTTCTCTACATATATTACTATATTCTAAACCCTTAAACTCTTAAGTTTCCCACCCTGTGATATCACACACTTCTATTCAAACTCCACACCCACAATCCCAATTCTAGCATTCCATTTTGGAAGCTTCTCCACAGCCTCAGGTCAGTGCAGTGTTCTCCTGGGGGTCAGTGCCTGGCAGCACAGAAAGTCTCAAATTCTCAGTGACCAGGGCTTCAACAACTTTTGGCCACCCACACCCACAGGTCCAGCCCAGCCCAGCCCTGCCTGGCCGTGGGGGACTCCTGTGGGCCACTTTTGGCCACCCCACCTGAGGGCTCAGCTCAGCCCAGCCCCAGTGGCCACGAGTGACCTCTCAGGTCACTTTTGGGCATTCTGGCAGTGCTGGGCTCAGCCAGGACAGGATCAGCCCATCCCAACCCATAAACAGCTCTGGCATCTCCTGCTCCATCCTCTTTTGTTGTTGATTTTAAGCAACAAAATTTGTTGCTTTAAAAAACCCACACTGCATTTAAAAACTAAAAAATGTTCTGAGGAGGCAGAAAAACAGTTTTTCTGGCCTCATCTGTCTCATGTTATTTTGAATCTAATGAGGTTTACAGATGGATCTTCCTGTGACAGATGAAACTAAAGTGACTGAGAAACCAGGGCCAAAACCCACGAGGAGCAAATTTTGTGAGGCATTTCCAAAATCATGTCTGTGCTTTCCTTGAGTACCTGTTATCTTTGCTTAGGACAGGGGACACATGAAATATGATTTACAAGGGGCACTTTGACAGTGTACCCCAATAAAATTTGAAGACATGAGAGAGCTTTTTAAGCTCTTTAGGACTGGATTTTGCTGTTTCTCCATTTATAAACCCAATATGGAGCTGCCCCCACTCCCACTGAGGATTTGCTGGGTTCTTTTCTCCCCCCAGGGTTTGTTGGTTCCTGTCAGCACTCAGATATAACCCTGAGAACATCCCACCTGAAAGTGAAGGATGCTCTACTGCAGCTGCAGGGGAGCAGAAACATCAACGCCAGAACTGTTAAGGTTGGAAAAGACCTTGAAGGTCACCAAGTCCTACCACCACTGTGGTCACTGTGTCCCCAAGTGCCACATCCATAGGTTTTTTGAACACTCCCAGGGATGGGGACTTTACACTTTCCTGGAAAGCCCATCCCAATGTTTTACAGCCCTTTTCGTGAAGAAATTGTTCATAATATCCAAACTGAGTCTCCCATGGCACAGCTTGAGGCTGTTTCCTCAATCTGTGACTAAACAACAATTTTTCATTCAGCCCAGAGCTCTGAGTGCCACATCCAGGCCTGCCTTGGACACCTCCAGGGATGGGCACTCCAACCTTCCCTGGGCAGCCCTTGCCAAGGCCTGAGCACCTTTTCCATGGAGAAATTTTTCCCCAATATGCAAAAATGGAATTTTAAGGACTTTCAGGGCTCCTGTTCTGTTGTTGGTGTGAGGGGTTTGGAGCTGTGGGGGAACAGGAAATGTTCCCTGCCAGAAGGGGCTGGGGTAGGGACACCTCTCCTGCTGGGGGTTGCACTGGGTGGATATTCCCTTTTGGAAAAAGCCTTTGGGATTCTGGTGTTCAGGATCCCAGGAATGAGGTGGGAGAAGAGCTCCAAGGACATTGAGTCCCAGCTGATCCCCACCTTGTCCCCAGCCCAGAGCTCTGAGTGCCACATCCAGGAATTCCTGGGACACCCTCAGGGATGGACACTCCAAACCTCCCTGGGCAGCCCCTGCCAAGGCCTGATCCCCCTTTCCATGGGGAAATTCCTGCTGTGCCCACCCTGAGCCTGCCCTGGCCCAGCCTGAGGCCGTTCCCTCTCCTCCTGTCCCTGTTCCCTGGAGCACAGCCCGACCCCCCGGCTGTCCCCTCCTGTCAGGAGCTGTGCAGAGCCACAAGGTTCCCCCTGATCCCCCTTTTCTCCAGGCTGATCCTTGCAGAGCTCAGCTCGGGGCTGGGGCTGCTGGCAGAGCAGGAGTTGGAGGGAACAATCTGTTCCATCTGCATCTGTCGGAGCTGAGCACTTTGATCATCACTCGTGGTTATTGGGAACTGGCCTGGCTGTTCCTTCTGAGCTCTGCAGCCAAATAATTCACCCTGCTGCAATATTGACTGGCACTCACTCCTCCGTCCTGATTTCTAGGAAATCATTTGTTATTCATAACGACTTGATGATTATTGGGAGTGAGATGATGCTCTCTGGAGAAAGGTGCCAGATTTCAACACTGCCAGAAATGTTCTCCTTCCTGCTGGGATTTGGATGTCAAACTGTCAGAAATGCTGCTCCACTCCAAGGTATGAGAGGTAGATCTTCTTACCCACATGTGCAGAGGGACCCTTGTCCCAGTAACTGGATCACGCCAGAGATCTGCTCCGCAGCAGTCAAACACCCAGATGAAAGTTGGAATAATTTTAGCACCAGAGATTTGGCTTTGACATTGATAAAAGCTAAAGGTTGCTGTTAAGCAGAGTTATGTGACTCAGAAAGCAGCAAGGAACCCACACTGTGGATGTGGAACAAGTCTGCCTTGTTCCTCTCTGCCTTAATCCCCTTTTAATGGGAATTAAACCAAAAAAAGCAAGACTTTTTTTTTTTATTTTTATTTTTGGGGAGGGGGTGATATCTTTCCTGTGATAAATGGGCAGAAAAAAACTTGTCAGCTCTTGGACACCCAGGCTTCTTTCACGTCTGCTTCCGTGTCTGAAAGTTTGTCTGAATTTTCTCCTGCTGCTTTTGGTCTAATTGAAGATTTTATCTGTCCTGACAAACCTCGCCTATCTTGTACTCTTTCGCCTCCTTATCTGTAGAACAACTTGCATTTAACAAGAACAAGAAACACGGGCATCCATACCTGGCATTCCTGAGAATAATAATGGCGCTTTCTAGACAAATACATTTTTGGATAAAGGGCTTTGCTTGGCCAAAGTCTGGCTCTCTAGACAAGACCAGCAAACCTTCTGTGGTGGCTTTGAGAAAACATCATTAATCAGCAGAGATTAGCAGTCAGCAAATTCCTTGTTCAGATAGAAACTCTGGGCTGTGAATGTGCCCATTCAGGGCTGGGGGGCTCAGCTCGCGGCAGGGCTGTGCCTCAGCACCTCCTCCTGCATCTTTCTAGAGCTCAGCAGCTGCTCAGAACCAGGATTTAAACCCCAATTAGAGCCTGTGTAAAATCCCCCTTATTTAACTCCGTCATGTCTAATAGGCTCAGCTGGGATTGCCTTGTTCATCTGGGCTCTTTTTTCAAATACCATCCTCTTTAAAATCCATTTAAATCCATTTCCAACAAAGCCCCTCTGTCTGAGGAGGTGCTGGGGGACAGGGCAGGGCTCTGCTCAGCCCCTGGAGCCAGGTGAGGCCTCAGGGAGGTCGGGTTTGGGACTGTGCTGGGTTCATCCCCAGCAGGCTGGAGGGGACCTGGCTTTGGTCAGCCTGGTTTGGGTGGCACAGACGAGCTCTGCCAGCCTGGGAGTTGCCCTGGGAGCTGGCCAGGGGCCCTCAAAGCTGCAGTCTCATTTCTTCATGGCAAGGGCTGTCAAGCATTGGAACAGGCTGTCAGGGCAGAGGGCAGTCCCCAGCCCTGGAGGGGCTGAAAACCCAGGTGGATGTGGCACCTGGGGATGTGGGTCAGTGGTGGCACTTGGGTCAGTGGTGGCACTTGGGGATCTGGGTCAGTGGTGGCACTTGGGTCAGTGGTGGCACTTGGAGACATGGGTCAGTGATGGCACATGGGTCAGTGGTGGAGCCCAGGGACATGGGTCAGTGGTGACACCTGGGATGTGGGTCAGTGATGGCACACAGGTCAGTGGTGGCACTTGGGTCAGTGGTGGCCTTGGCAGTGCTGGGGGAATGGTTGGACTGGACAATCCTAAAGGTCTTTTTTATGATTCTAGGATTGTTGTCTCCCAACAGGAGAAGGGGAACCCAAAATCTTGACTCATTCAGCAGAACAAAGACACAAATCTTGTGTAAATAAACCAGGGGATAGAAGATCAGGAAGGTTTGCAATGTGATGAAACTTGAGGACTGCAGTGATGCAAGATGAGCACAAACACCTTGGAGACTCCAAGGTTTCCTTCCCTTGGGTGGTGAAGGAGTGGGGCAGGAGGTGAGGGACCCAACTGAGCCAGACCTCGACTGGTTCCTGCAAAGGATCCTGGAAGGAAAGGACACAGAAGAGCTGAGCAGGTCCTGGAGCATGGAGACCTCACGGGAGAGGAGACAATGTCCATGTGGAGTGGAGATCTGCTGCGGTGAAGCTGTGGTGGTGTCTCTGTGCAAACCAGGGTGGTGAGAAATGGGGCACTGAAAGGTCAGGACTGGCACAGGCTGCCAGGGCAATGCTGGGGTCACCAGCCCTGGAAGTGTTCAAAAAGCCACGTGGAGGTGGCACTTGGTGGGCTGCTTCAGCTGGGATTCAGTCAAACATTGGACCTTGGAGTCCTTTTCCAATCTTAATGTCCCTGCAATTTTTTTGAAAGCCAAATTATTTGGATTTGGATATCCCTGCTTTCCCTTCTTGTCTTTTCAACTCCCCACCATGCAGATTTATAACATGGAAACAGCAGAGCTCAGCTCTCCACACCCCCACAGGTGAGAACTGAAATGCAAAAGAACAGAAATTCCTTGCAAGAGATTTCTCTCTTTTCCTGCCCACTGAAACAGGGATTTAATTCAGCAAAAACACCACAGGTGAGAACAGAAATGCAGAAGTTCCTCACAAGTTATTTATCCCTTTTCCAGCCCACTGAAACAGGGATTTAACCCAGAACACCCCTACAGGTAGCAGAGCACCTGCACTGGAGGTGGAGAAACCTCCCCAGCACCTCTCAGAGACGTGAGCTGGCTCAGAGATTTCCTTCTCACTGCACCCAATCCAGGCAGGAGTGGGAATGTCTCAGGGCCCCAGACTGATGGCAGGAAAAAGGGGTTTTTAGGGAAATTAAATGCTAAATCGATTACACAGGCTTAGCTGCTTTCCTAGGGCTAAACATGGAAACAGAAAAAGCAAAGTGGTCTTAATGACTTAACTGAGCAAACATAACAAGAAAGTGATGAAATGTGAGGAAGATAAGACAGAATAAATAAAGAGAGTGAACAGGAGCTTGCTGTGCACGAGCAGCTCTGCAGCAGGGAGGAACCTATTACTCATCCTGTCACAGGTACAGCAGGTCTGGGGGCCCATCACAGAACACTGAGGGGTTTGTTCTGCCACTCGTGGAGAAAAAAGCAAAAAAAAAATTGTAAAATCCTGAAAAAAAATCTACAAGAAAGTGAACGGGGTTCTCCTCTCTTTGCTGTAAAAAGAGTGCTGGGTTGGCAGTTCAAATTAGTTCTCTAGCTTCACAAAGAGTGATGAAATAACAAAAAAAAGACCCTTTCAATAATGTTTTCTGAGGTCCACTGACAGCAGAGCAGTCCATGGAGGAGGAAATGAGGAGGTTTTTCCTTGGGAACCCAGGGGGGCAGTGGGGTCAAGGTCTGACGCTGGGAATTCCTGGTTTTCAGCTCATTGTCACAGGAGTGCTCCCCCTCAGTAGGGACACAGAGATGATGACAGCTTTATTCTCTTTATTGCCCATCACAGGAGGAGGAGAAGCCAGGCCAGAGCACAGGGCTGTGCCTCAGGCCCTGCTGCAGAGCCCAGGGGATTCCAGTTCCCTTCCAGGGCTCTGTTTCACAGCTGCTGAGGGGCTTGGAGTGTTCAGAGCTCTCCAGCAGAAAATCACCTCTCACTCAGCTCCTGGCAAATTGTGACTTAAAGTGTCTGAGGCACAGGCACACTCCTGCAGGAACTGAGCTCTAAATTGAATATTCCTGCTTATGTGGGTGAGATAAACCAGCCAGGGGCTCTCCACCTGACCAAGCACCTATTTCTGCCTTTTTAACTGTCCTTGGATATTTTGCTGGTTCCTATCCAAGATGAAACTTCAATAAGGCAGAGAAAAGCACAGGGCAAAAAGGAGGAGCTTTTTCAGATCTTCATCCACGAGAGGGAACGACACAGATTCACCAGAGCTCTGCTCTCTCCCTGCCATGGGGAAGAATTTCAGCATGACAGGAGTTACAGAAAGGTCACTGTGGAGAAGGAAACAGGTGAAATTCCTGTTGAGAAACACCAGTTCTGCTTTTCCTTGAAGAGTGGACAGCAGGCACAGGTGTCCTTTGGGGAAGGGAGATTTCCCCCAAAAGATAAAGACAATCAGAACTGTGTTGTTCCATTTTTACCCCTTAAAAGGAAGGAAGGAAGGAAGGAAGGAAGGAAGGAAGGAAAGAAATAGGGTCACTCAGCAGAGGAAGAAAGGAAAACTCTAAAACCAAAGCAAAAACCCTGCGGGGATTCAGAAGGAGGAAGACCCCCAAAGTGTGTGAATTACTATGAGACAAAAGGAAGAGAAAAAATCCTGATTCCTTTTCACCCTGAAGATCCTGAGGAACCTCAGGTTTTGTGTCAGACACCCAAACTGTCTCACAGAGGAGTCCTTGCTGAAATGCAGAAGAACAGAAATTCCTTGCAAGAGATTTCTCTCTTTTCCTGCCCACTGAAACAGGGATTTAATTCAGCAAAACCACCAAAGGTGAGAACTGAAATGCAGAAAAACAGAAGTTCTGATTCCATTTACAGTCCTGGTCCTGCTGGGACTCCTGGGCCACCTCTGCTCCCTTCCTCCTCACAGGGGACAAGGAGTCAGGAGAGATTTAACCAACCCCATCAGAGGCTCGAGTTTGCAAACCGTTCCATGGTTTCCTTCAGTGGAGTTATTTATGTGTACAAAATCCTGAGAGAAATGGGTCAGCCTGCTGGCCCAGCTCGCCCAGGGCTCTGTCTCTGCAGCAGCAGTGGCGTTGCTATTTCAGGAGAGCACAGAGCTGCTTTCTGCTGCCCACTCCCCTCTGTTCACCCTTCAACTGCTGCAGCAGAAACCCCTGACAGACATCCCTGCCCTGTCCCTTTAAATATGTGTTCAGGGACTTGCAGCCCAGGAATAAATCTAATAAATAAATATAATTCTTTTCTGAGCCTGCTGACAGTGGCTCCTGCACAGCCTGGAGTGGCAGTGACACCAATTTGACCCCCAGCAGGACAAGAATTGCTGTCTGAGTGAACACC
Organism: Pyrgilauda ruficollis; assembly: GCF_017590135.1. Taxonomy (NCBI): domain Eukaryota; kingdom Metazoa; phylum Chordata; class Aves; order Passeriformes; family Passeridae; genus Pyrgilauda; species Pyrgilauda ruficollis. The sequence goes on from NW_024526377.1 coordinate 1,697,004, forward strand.
AGTCCTCTGCCACTTCCAAACCTCTTCTCCTGGAGGATTTGGTCAACAACCCACATCAAATATTGCTGTGAATCTCCACAGACCTGAGCCCAGGACTGGAAACCCAAAAAACCCATCTCCTCTTCACCTGTGTTTGTGCAGTACCACCCAACAGGATGCCCTGGCTTTCCAAAAAGTTGGGAGTTGTTGGTTTTTCCAGCTTTTATAGAGATGGAGCAAGTGAGATGCATTTTAAAAGGTTTTATTCCATTTTCAGTCTCGATGAATAGTGAGACACAACAGATTTAAAGCTCAACATCATTCCATCAGAAGCTAAATGGATTTTAGCTTTCTGCATTTTTTGTAAAATTCTTTACAAATCCACGTCCCACAGGGAGTGATGCCATGGGGGATGTTTTTGGGGAAGGAATGCATTTTTCCATGCATTCACTGGAAATGGTGTTGTTGTGTGGCTACAGTTTGAGATCTGGCTTTGCTGGCATCGGTGTCTCACAGTGGGCATCTGTATCTGCCTGGATAGAGGCAGAGAGATCTCCCAGGAAATGCAGCTTAGGGAAGCACAGCACTGCTCCTCAAAAAGGTGATTTTGTCACTAATCAGAGCCAGCAGGGTGCCACACCTGAGTCCCTGTGAGTGACAGCAGCAGGGAACAGACAGGGCTAGGTGGGAATGCCAGGGCAGCCAGGGACTGCCCTTCTGCTTCCAGTGATGCCTGGAGGGGCTCCCTGGAACAGAGGCTGGACAAGATTAAGAGAATAAAACCCATGGCACTGCTCATTTATCACACAGAGGATTTCTTTAGCGTGAGCCCTCAGTAAGGCTCCTGCAGGCCATGAGTCACTGCTGCCACATTGCCATTATTATTATTAATTATTTTTATTATTATCATTATCCTATTTTTATCACTTCTAGGAATCCACCAGCAAGTCACGGGGTGGAACTCCCAGTCAGGAATGAGCCTGTGGTCCCTGAGCAAGGCTGGGTTTGTCAGCTGTGCTTCCCTTTGGCTGTGTGAGTTCATGGAGAGCTGCCTGGCTCCTGAGGGAGACAAGAACAGGCCGTGTCTCCAGCCCAGTGCTGGTCATGCTATCCAATTACCCGGTAATTCATCTTGGAATTACTCGGTAATTGGGAAGATAATTACCAGGTAACCTGCGCAGACCTGCCCCAGATTCTGCCTGGGCAGTGTTTGCATGACATTGGCTGGGTAATTACAGAGCAGGTCGCTGGCTGGGGGAGCTCCGGGAAATAAAGGGATGCCTGAAGTGTGACTAAGAGGAATGCAGAGTTAAAGCTCCGAGGAATATTGGATGTGTCATCTGCCTTGACTCCTGGCCAAATCCAAACCATTCTGCTCTGCCCTCTGAACCTGCCAGAGTGAAATCCACATTTCTTTCACCTCCACTTGAGAGAAGCAGAATTTCTCAGTGGGGCTGTTGGTGGAGGGAACCACCCAGCCCTCATCACCAGAGGGACCTGATTGCAGCTCCCCACAGCAGATCAGAACCCCACAGCTCCTGTCAGGGCCTCAGCTGCTGCCCTTGTGCTGGTCTGAAAAGCTTCTCACGGCTTCATCCCTCCCCTGCTCAGCGTCTGCGGTTCAGCAGAATCCCAGAGCCACTGAGGCTGGAAAAGAGCTCCACAAGCACCAAGTCCAGCCTTGGACTGAATCCTCTCATGCCCACTAAGCCATGGCATGGGGTGCCACCTCTGCTGGGTTTCTGAACGCCTCCAGAGCTGGTGACTCCAGCACTGCCCTGGGCAGCCCCTCCCGGTGCCCAACCACCCCAGTGAAGATCTTCCTGTGCTGGCTGGAACCTCCAGCAGACTTCTGTGAGGTGCCCAAACACTGCCCTCCCCACACCTCCTTGGAATCACAGAATCATGGAATTGTTTGGGTTGGGAGGAACCTTAAATCTCACCCAGTGGCACTCCTGCCATGGCAGGGACACCTCCCACTGTCCCAGGCTGCTCCAAGCCCTGTCCAGCCTGGCCTTGGGCACTGCCAGGGATCCAGGGGCAGCCACAGCTGCTCTGGGCAATGCTGGTAAAGCCTGCTCAGATTTGGTGCAGAAATCAAGCAGCACAGGCAGCAGCTGAACTGACTCCTGGCCCCCCTGTGCTCTTTGCCAGCCCAGATTTGTCTGTGGCCTTTTCTGGGTCAGCTTTGACCAATCTGAGGCAAGGACCGGCACAGGGAGGTCCTTGCTCATGCAAGAGCTTATCTGACAATAATAAACTCAATTGAATACACACATTATCTAAATTTAACAGCCTCAGCCATGAAGACTTATGGACTTTTCATTTTATGAAAGGGAGACTGTAAAAATTATTTGCCACAAATAAATACAGCCAGGCCTTATCTGGTGCTGATTCAGAAAGGCTGCTGTAGTCACGATGACTTTGAGAAACAGCTTGGATGGGATCATTTTCCTGAGTCAGCCTCTGCTCTGGATCTACACACAATCACCACGATTTTCGAGGTGAATTTCAGGAGAAAGCTCTGCCCAGGCCAGCTGGTGTGACCCCAGCTCTCGCCCAGGAATGGCTCAGGGATGGTTCCTGCAGTCCCAAAGGAGCGGCTGGAGCTGCTGCACTCGGGGGATGCTCAGATCCTCAGGGAGTCAGGGTGACTGCAGGGACCTGGGGGAACGTGCTCCGAGGAGTTTGGGATCCCTTTGGAGGGGCAGTGACAGCAGGATGCCTCCCAGCCCTGGGGGATGTGCTCCAAGGGGTTTGGGATCCCTTTGGAGGGGCAGTGACAGCGGGATGCCTCCCAGTCCTGGGGGATGTGCTCCGAGGAGTTTGGGATCCCTTTGGAGGGGCAGTGACAGCGGGATGCCTCCCAGTCCTGGGGGATGTGCTCCGAGGAGTTTGGGATCCCTTTGGAGGGGCAGTGACCACCACTGAGGCACCTGGGGGCACCGAAGTGGCCAGGGACAATTGGGTAACAGGGACAGGTCACTGCCCTCTCCACCTCCTGCATCTCCAGCAGGGAGCAGGGTGCTCCCAGGTGGTCCCAGCAGTGTCCAGCACAACCAGGTAGGAGCAGAGAACTCCAGGCTTGGCCATGACAGGAAAAACACAACAGAAGAGTCAGAAAGAGGCCAAGGAAGGGCACTGCAGAAGCAAAGCCCTCAGGTTTTCAAGCCTTGCTTTACTCTGGGTGTGTTTGTTTGTGTCTCTTCACTTTATTAAAAAATATTAAATTATTAAAATTTTTAGTTAAAAATTACTTTTAGAAATATAATTTTATAGCTTACAGTCATAGAAAAAATCCTGACGATCTCCAGTGGTCATTAGCACTCACCACACGTTGTTTCCACTGCCCCCCAAACCACCAAATCTGCAAATGTTGCAGTGCCAAACTTTTCCTCAGTGGCCCCACAGCCCTCAGAACTCAGTACTGAGTTCTGTACTACTAAAGATTTGTTATTATAAGATTGCACTACAGTACAATCTTTTAATAACAAATTAAAGATTCATTCAGTGACATTTGAGTAAGTTTATAAACTATTTCCCTGGGGGCCATTGATCAACTTCCTTTTATTCCAGATTTTTTGTGCGTTTTGTGTTTTCCTCATTCTCATCAGGAATTTTTTCTCCCTTAGAATCTCATCCTTTGAATAAACCTTGAGCAGTCCTGAGCAAAAGGCATGAGTGGAAATAAAAATAACCCCCCAAACACCCTAATTGTTTAACTGACTCCATTTTCAGGTAGTGGACAGGGGGAAAATCATGGTTATGATTTTTGGATATGAAATATGATTATGTGCAGGGGGGAACAATTTCTGAAAGCAGAGCCAGCCACAACGAGGAATTTTCCACCACTTATTTTGAATGAATGATTTTTTTGTTTTGTTTTGTTGGAAATCTGTCATGGAATTTCTTCATCCAGTGCCCTGAATCGGAGATTTTCCTGTTATTGTCCCTTATCTCAATCCCAGAAGTATGAAAAAAATAAAAATATCTGAAACAGACGGGGGTTTTTGGTTTGGTTTTTTTTTTTTTGTTTTTTTTTTTTCTTTTTTCATTCTTTACCTTGAAAATGTTTCAGCTTGGCATTTCAGGGAGGCCAGGATGTTTTCCTGGCAGTGCCAAAGGCATCCTGTGAGGCTCCAGGCTGGCAGGAGGGGATTCAGTGTACCTGGATAGAGCACATTTGTGCTTTATTTGTGTTTTTATTTGTGCTGGATAAAGCACATTTGCTCAGCCCTTTAAAGCCAAGTGGCACCCCCTGCCCTCCCCTTCCCCCTGCTCTGCCCTTCACCTTTTCTCTGATTTCCCAGGGCACATTTAGTAAATCTTGGGAGGGCTGTTTTGGAGAGAATTTGCTGTTTCTGGAAACATCCACAAGAGCAGAAGCCACTTGCTTTGAAGCAGCAAAGTGAGAGCAGACTTCAGGGACACAAGGACTTTGTCCTCTGGGGACAGGCCTGCGAGGTGGGAGAGACTCTGGGCCTCGCCCTTCAAAACCTTTGGGTTGCCCTTTAGGATGGGCCCAATCGGCCCTAAATCAGAATCATGGAATGGTTTGGGTTGGAAGGGACCTTAAAACTCATCTCATTCCAACCCAAACCATGGCAGGGACACCTCCCACTGTCCCAGGTGCTCCAAGCTCCATCCAGCCTGGCCTTGGGCACTGCCAGGGATCCTGTGCCAGGGCCTGCCCACCCTCACAGCAAAGAACTTCCTCCTTCTTAATTCTAATCTAATCTAATCTAATCTAATCTCTAATCTTCCTCCTCACATCTAATTTTGACCTACTTTATTTCAGATTGACTCCATTCCCCCGGTCCTGTCAAATCCACCTCACTCAGCAGAAGCTGTCCAGTGTTAATCACCACAGCGCCCTTCCCCTCAGGGTGTGGCCAGCTCACTTCTGGTACTGATTTATTGGCATTTGAGGACTGCAAATCCTTCTGAAAATCCCTCCCTGGCAGGCTGGGGAGGGGCTGGGCTGGAATTGCCAGAGCAGCTGTGGCTGCCCCTGGATCCCTGGCAGTGCCCAAGGCCAGGCTGGACATTGGGGCTGGGAGCACCTGGGACAGGGGGAGGTGTCCCTGGGGTGGAACTGGGTGATCTTTAAAGTCCTTTCCAGTCCAAAGCATTCTGTGACTTTTGAGTTTTCTTGGAGCAGCTGAATCTGCTCTGGGTCAGGATCTTCACCTGGAGCTGAGGCGCTCAGTGAGACCCTGCCCCTCCTGAGGGCTTCTCTGGGGCGTGGAATTTGCTCCTGTGCTTGATTCCTGCCCAGGCTGCTCTGCTGGTCCAGCAGCTCCAGACTCCTCCATGCTGAGCACTCTTTGGTCCTCCTCTGGAAAGCTGTTCCTTCTTTTCCTTCTTCCCACGGAGCCAGAGCCTCCTCAGGCATCCCCAGGCTGGGAATGTTGCTGCTCACCAGGGTCTGAAGTGTTTTCTCAGCTCCATTCAGAGCTGAACAATGCCCAGGGCAGACATTTCGATCATCTGTGTTTGCAGATACCAGGAGACATTTTCCTGCCTGGGCTGGGGAGCCCTGGCTCCTTATCAGGCAAGCCCAGACATGGAAAAACAATCCCATCCCTGGTGCAGTTCCCTTGCTTGGGGAAGAAGACACCTTTGCAAAGTGTGCAGCAGCTGGCAAAGAGCCCACCCTGCACCCCAGGGCATGTGCAGAGCTGTCCTTGTCACTGAGGAGAGTGACTTTTAGAATATTTCCCAAAAAAGAAATCTCATCCCAGGCATCCTGGCACCGTGCTTCCAAGCAGGATTTGCTGATAATTGCCAGCCAAATCTTCACTCAGCTCCTCTTCATTCACATGCAGCATTTGATCAAGTGGTTTCTGCTCAAGTTAATGGTACTTTTGCCTTAATTAAGACCTAAATGAGGACTTCAACTGGTCTTGTTGTGGTTAATCTCTACATGGCACCGTGGGGTGCTTGGTAGGGAAGCTGCAAAATCCTGCTGGGAGCAAGTGCATCAATCCAACCCTGGGAAGAAGAGGGGACAGGAGGACAAAATACAGATTGGGGGAAAGTTTTCAAGTTTCTGGGAGCACCTGCACGCTAAGGTGACAGCAAGGTGAATCCTGAATTAATCCTGAGGAATTCACATGGAAGGTTTAGGTGGAGCTGCTCAGACTCCATCCTGCTTTGGGATATTTCTGCCCCACTGGGATAAGCATGGGCATCTGTTGGGTTCCAGGCTTCCAGAAGATAGGAGCAGCAGGTTCCTTCAGCCTGGGGGTGTCCATAGCTTCTCCTTCCTAGAGGAATTCCCCCCATCCAGCTGGGGTTGCTGTGGCCAGGGCTGCACCCGTGGCAGGAGCTGTGGGGCTGGAAGCAGCAGGGACAGCTGGCATGGAGCCAGGCTGTCCTTTGGGTCAGTGGGCACAGGGGGGTCTGTCAAAGACTGGACTCAGTCTTGACGCCTTCCCCAACCTTCACATTCTGTGGTTCCTGAGAGAGAGGAGAGGGGTGTTGCTGGTTCCTGCTCTCTGGTCGCTGAGCATGGCCCAGCCACCCTGCAGCTCTGCAGGCCTGGCCAACCCAGCTCAGGGACTGGTACTGTGCTCAGTAACTGCTTCAAAAAATCACCTGGTGGCCCTTTCCTGCCTGGGAAAGCCAAACCCAACTGCTCTGAGTGCTTTTTCTCCATCCCACTGTGGAAACTCAGAGCACCGGGAATATTTCCCTGTCTGCTCTGCGGTGCCCTGACCCCCAGGGAAGCACTGACTTTGACCCTCATTCATGGAGAAAGTTTCCTAGACTTCAAGATAGACTAGAACCAATAGAAATAATAAACACCTGAGTCCAAACATGAACTACTGTCTGAGGTGCCTTCACTCTAGACCCAGAGAAACCCACTACTGGCACCCCCACATCCTACAATCTCCTGGGCATGAATGACACCTGCGAGAAGATGCAGCAGAGCTCTGGCTCAGGAGCACTGATGGTGACGAGCCCTTTGCAAGGACAGTGACAGCAGAGCTATGATGGATGGTTGGGAGCAGCCCTGTGCTGGGACAGGGGTGTATGAGCCAGGCTCTGGCAGCCCTCTCCTCTGCCACAGCAGGCTGTGCTGATCTCAGTGCTGGAATGAGGCTGGAGACTGCCCAAGGCACGCTCCACCAGTGAGGGGAGGATGTGAAATCCCAGCCCAGCAGCATTGCATCCCTGCTCTGTGCAGTGGTAATTAACCAGAGGAGCTCCCCCTGTGCTTGATTGAGGCAAAGCACTCTGCTGAGCTCCAAATAATGATCAGCCAGAAGAGGGGAACAGAAAGTTCCCCAGAGCAGGAACGTTTGTAGCTCCCAGTGTTGGAGAGAAACAGCCCAGCTCTCTCCAGAAAACAGGAACTGTGACATGTCCTTGTCCCAGGTGACACAGCACAGGTGGGTTCCCAGTCACAGGGACCAGCACCTGAACCTCCTGCATCACCAAGGGCAGGGCTGGATGGGATCTTGGGAATTAGGAATTGTTCCCTGGGAGGATGGGGAGGGGCTGGGATGGAATTCCCAGGGCACCTGGGAGGTGTCCCTGCCATGGCAGGGGTGGGATGGGATGGGATGGCTTTTGAGGTCCTTCCAAGCCAAACCCTTCCATGGCTCTGTAGTTCTTCACATGTCAGGACTGTGCAGGAGAAGGAGAGAATGCTCTGGGCAGAGGATGTGCACACAGAGCTGAAGTGTGCAGGAGAAATGTGTCCATCCCACTAAAGCCAGGCTCAGCAAGGCAGGACCCACACTGAGCTCAGCAGGCACCCTGGGAAAGCCTGAAAAATGAAAATGAAAAGTGAAAATATGCTGTGAGTGCCCCATCCCTGCATCACCCCATGGAGATGCCTCTGCTCCTCAAGGGATTCCACAGAAACAGAGGATCACTGAGGTTGAAAAAGAACTCTAGGATGGAGTCCCATGAACTGCCATGTCCCCATGTCCCCAGCACAGACCCTTCAGCCGAGGCCAATGAACCCCCAAGGACGTGTCACAAACAGGGACATGTGCATGGGGGTGCCTTAACTGGGAGCTGCCACCCATCCTCAACAGCAAAATATTTAGGGAGTAGAAAAAAAACCTCAATCCCCACGTGCAGAACAATTTAGAGCTGTTTAGAGATGAAATAACCATTGAGAGCTTGCTGCTGAGTATTTTCATTTTCCCTACAAATTCTAATGGGGTAAAACTGCTCAGGTGAGCACAGTTCACCCCTCTGTTCAGACCTGAAGGGACGGAGAGCAGGTAAAGGGATTTCAGGCAGCCCTTGTGGCCTCTGCAGCAGAGTACCCACAGTTTTAGGATTGCAGGTACAGGGGTGAGGCTGTACAAGGATCAGGACTTGAAGAGTGAGTGTGGTAGGTTTTGGTCCTTTTTAAAAATCCCATTTCATGTCTGCCAGAGCTCCAGGAGCATTTGGGCAGGGCTCCAGGGATGCACAGGGTGGGATTGTTGGGGGGTCTGTGCAGGGCTGGGGGTTAGACTGGATGATCCCTGTGGGTCCTTCCAGCTGAGGAAATTCCCTGGTTTTATGAATCTACCATGATGAGACTTAAACAATCACTCAAATCCTCGACGAAAACGTCCCTGTGAGTTGTGTGTCTGTGCACAACCCCTGGGAGCTCCTTTACCCTCAGCAGAGCTGTGATTGGTGGCTCAGCATCTCCTCTGCCCCACTTGGCAGGCTCCTGGTGCTCTCCTTGCTTTCCTTTTGGAAACCCTTCCTCACGTTTCCAAGTGAAATCTCTCCTAAGGAAACAATTGAGAATCGAGGCTGCAGTGCCAGAAATCACAGAGCCCTTCGAGCTGCTGCACAGGCAGGAATGAGCGTCATCCCTCCAGCCCTGCTGCTCGGGCATCACCTCCTGGAGGGGGCCCAAAGCCTCCTCACATCAGGCCAGAGGCAGAGAGCGAGGCCAGGGCTGTGTGGCATTCACATTCTCTGAAAAATCCTTTTGCCCAGGATTTTTCTCCTGGGAAGCTGAGAAGCCTCAGAGAAAAGGAAAACAATTCTTATCTCATTTGCTTCTCCTGTGCTGTGCTCATGTGGAATGTGTTTGGAGATTGTTTACCCACAGGTGATTGTTTCAATGGATTCTGCTGTGAGTTGTTTTGGCTCTTTGGTCAATCAGGGCCAGGCTGTGTCAGGACTCTGGAGAGAGTAATGAGTTTTCATTATTATCTTTTTAGCATTCAGTAAATATCCTTTCTGTATTCTATAGTATAGTATTCTTTAATATAATATAGTATTATAAAGTAATAAATTAGCCTTCTGAGAACATGGAGTCAGATTCATCACTCCTCCCTGCCACGAGCATCCCTGCAAATACAATAGGGCTGTTCCAACCATCAGCAGGGTCAGAGCAGGGCTGAGAGGAGCTGGCAGAGCAGGGATCCAGCACAGCAGCTCCACAAGCTCATCAGCCCGAGAGAAGGAGGCCAGCAGGAAACACAGGGGAAAGGCCAACAAATACAACTGTGCTGACTGGGAGGAAACTGCTTGGAAAGGAGAAATGTAGGGCTGGAGAAACGTGCCCAGTGGCCTCCATGACCCCAGAGCTGCAGGAAGCACAGCCTGGCCAGCCCTCTGTCCCTGCAGACCCCAACCAGGGCTCCTCGGGAGCTCAGGGCTGGCTGGGAGCAGCTCCTGCCCTGCCCTGGGCTCTCCCCCCGCAGGAGCTGGGGGTTGGCAGTGCCCAGCACCCCGAGATCCCACACTGCTGGTGGATCAACACGTCCTGGGTGACAGCCACGGCCTGGGGGCAGCTGTGGGACAGGAAAGGGACAAACCCCAGGATAACAGCACATCCCTGAGCACTGCTGCTCCCCAGGCTGCTCTGGCCTCTGCAGAGAGCTCCTGCCCTGGAGTAGTGCTGGTTCCATTCCTGCTCTGCACAGGGGGTGCTGGAACCCAGAGCTGGCACCCCAGTGGGGGCACAACCTCTGGGGGCTGCTGGTGACACTTCACAGGGACAAGGCTGCAAAAGCTGACCTGGAAAATACAGACAGGGAGCAGCTCTGGGGTGTGCAAGACCCAAAGAGGGGAAGGGAAGAGAAAGAGAAGAGAATTTCACTTGGAATCATCATCTAATACCAGGTCAATATTTGTGGACCTAACAAGTATTTGCTTTTAAACACCCTTCACTCCATCAGGCAGGAGAGAAACAGGACCCAGAGTGGGCGGAACTGGGAACAGGACCAAGCTGGAGCAGGCACAAGGCACAGCTTTATATGGAGAGAGGAACTTCATGACTTTAGCTAAAACAATTATGGACCTAGAATTTTGGAAAACCACTTTGATTTAAGCTCAGACATTACCCAGGGAGCAGGAAGGACCTCGGGGCAGAAGTTCAGAAATTATGCCCTAGATCTTCATCATGACCTCCCCATGGAGGAGGAGAGCACACCCAGGGCAGTACCTGCAGGTCCTGGGGCACAAACGTGCAGGTATTTTCTTTTTCCAACCCTGCTGGGACCCTGGATCCCCAGGACAGTTCATGTCACTTCCCTGGGACACACTGAGCCACTCAGATTTGGGAACCACTTTGGCTGTGTGAGAGAGGGAGGGAGGCAGCATCAGAGAGCCTGCAGAGCCCCAGCCCTGTCCAGGCTCCCCTGCCCCTTTTCTGAGCTGGCAGCTTCAGGAGCTCATGCCCAGCCCCCCGGGAGCATTTCCCTGAGTGTGGGGACAGCACAGTCCCATTTCCCAGCACAGCAGCCAGGTCCCAGTTAATGACAGGCTCATGTTGGGGCGGTGGCTCCCAGCCCCGCTGCTCTCCTTGCCCCAGGAGCTCGTGTTTGTCTCTTCTGATGCCACGACTCTCCAGCCCATGGGCTGCTCCCAGCCCTCTCAGTGCTGGTCCATCAGTGAGGGAGCTCTGAGGCAGGAAGAGATTAATTCATGACCCTTTCTCAGCCCAGCTGCTGCTGGCAGGGCTGGGAGCAGGGGCAGGTCCCAGGGGAGGGCACAGCTGGCCAAGGTTTGGGACCACGAGGAGTGTGGGGGCTTGGGCAAAGCCTCTGTGTGTCCTGCTCCTCTGCCTGTGGAAAGGTGCAGGGATTTCCTGGATTTCAGCCTGGGTGGGGGAGCCAAACCTGGAGGCCTTGGATCCAAATTTCTTCTGCCAGATCTTGTGGAGAGCTTCCACATTTCCCAAAGCACTGTCCATGAACAAGGAGCTCCACAGCCCTTCAGGTTCTTCCTCCTCCTCTGCAAGGCATGGAACAGAAATCACTTTGTTTTCTTGCCACATTTAAGCCTCGTTCCCCCTTAGCTTCCTGCTTGTTCAGACTGTTCCCTCTTTATCTCCCCAGACAATCTCCATTGCCTTTGTTTGGCTTCCAGAAAATCCCTGCTCTAACCAGGCAGGAGGAAAAGCAAATTCAGCGGCTTCCTCTCACAAAGGAGGAGTTTGGAGGAGGCAAAGCCCAGGGCAAGGCAGCTCTGGGGTGTTTTGCTCACACCATGAGCCACAGGAGATCCAAGTGCTCAAACCCACCTGTGCTGCATCCAGAATGTTCTGTGGGGTGGGAGGAGGGAATCACACCCAGGAGAGGCTGCCTTGGCCATGGGCAGAAGCAATGGTAGCTTGTGGGTTTTTTTCAAGAATAATTCCTGTGTTGGCTCTTCTGAGTGTCTCTGAGCGACCCCCAAAGACACTCACAGGTGACCCCAGGAGTTCTCATCCTCACCAGCCCCCTCGGGGTGGAAATCCAGGAGAGCCTGGGATCCCTCCTGACTGCTGGCACCTCCTTTATTGGCATGGTTAATTCCCAGAGCTGTGTGGCCATTTCACCCTGGAGCCAGGAGGGCTCTCCCAGACTGTGCCTGGGCACGGCTGAGGTAGCCCAGAGCAGGTGCCACCCCCAGAGCTGTCCCCTCGCTCACCTGGGCTGAGCACAGGTACCTGTGTGGGTGCTCAACCTCTGTGAGCTGCTGCTGACACCTCCCAGCGACCTGTCTGCAAAACCTGACCTGGGAAACACAGACAGGGAGCAGCTCTGGGGTGTCTGAGAGGAAAGGAAAAGGAAAAGGAAAAGGAAAAGGAAAAGGAAAATCCTTCCCTATTGCTCCAGGGTCTCACAGTCCATGTTTGTCCCTCGCCTTCATCTCGTTTCTCCTTGCCCCTGACTCCCAGTGCTCTCCTCTTGCCCACCCTCTCCATGGACAGCCCATCCTTTAACCCCATCTGGTGCCCCACCAGCCCTTCATGCCCTCAGCCATGGAAAGGGCCAGGTCAGTGGTGGGGAGAGATTTCCAGGGCTGGGAGAGCAGCAGGCAGGATCTCCAGGACTGGGAGAGCAGCAGGCAGGATCTCCAGGGCTGGAAGAGCAGCAGGCAGGATCTCCAGGGCTGGAAGAGCAGCAGGCAGGATTTCCAGGGCTGGAAGAGCAGCAGGCAGGATCTCCAGGGTTATCTCCTGGAGGGCTGGCAGGAGCTTGGTGGGCAGGGAGAGGTGCGGGGGTGTTGTGATATTGTAATTATTTTTCTGGTTTCCTCCTAATTACCGCCACGTGCCTGGTGCTTTTCTGAGAGATTCATTAACTCTGTGCTTTAATCCAAATAAACCATCACCTCCTTCTGCCCCTCCCTGGACCCTGACACCTTTTTATCCTTGAAAGCTCCTCAGGCAGGAGCAGCACAAGCCCCTCAGCTCTTGGGGGAGGCTGCCCTGGCTGTGGCTCCCCTCTTAGCCCAAAGGGAAGAAATAATGATGGAATTTACCAGAGACACATGTGCTGAGGGATGTGAAGGGAGACACTTTGTAATATGGAAGCAAAACAGGGCAAAATTACCATCTTAATTGTATTAATGTTGCCAATTATAGGCAGAGCCCGTGTCGCTCAGCAGGAGCATTCTGGGAGAGAAGGAAAGACAAATTATCTGCAAACTCCTTATTTTGTCTTTGTGAATTACCACCCCAAGGTACGTAATTGAATCTCTAGTCCTGATCAGTGAACATTGTTCAGGGAGTGAATTAAGGGAAGGCCCTAAAGGCCTGCTCTGTTTTGTCCCAATTAACACAACCACCAGATTTCTTTTTTTCTTTTCTTTTTTTTTTTCAGGTTTTTTTTTTTTTTTTTTTTTAGTTTTTTTTTTTTTTTTTTTTAGTTTTTTTTTTTTTTTTTTTTAGTTTTTTTTTTTTCATTTTTTTAAACGACTACATAGTGAAGAGTTAAGCTGGAGTAGAGAACCTGGGTTTAAATAATTTAATTTCTGCCTGGAGAAATAAATTAAAGAATTTAATTTCTGCGTTGGGTGTGTGGATGTCACTGTGCAGGCTGTGCCACCCCTCTGAGCACCACCAAAATGGGACAGAGCAGCTGAGAGCCCTGTTGGGAGTGTGGAACCCCCTGGTGTCCCCCAAGGTGGGGTCCTGCTGTGTCCCCATGCAGAGGGGAGGTCACAGGGACAAAGCCTCCACTCTAGGGTAGGATGGGACACCCCCACCTGGGTGCTGCTGACCCCAAAATCACCTGGAGAGTGGAAGAGCTGCCCTTGGCCGAGCCCTGTGGAGTTGGGTGCTGCTGATATTGAGAGTTTTGTGCAATAAAAACACAGAGGGGACAGAGCTGTGCCACCCTCTGAGCCAGTGCCAGGGACAGACACCAGCCCTGAGCGTGGGATGTGCCTTGTCCACTTCTGACTCTCCTCACATGTGAGAAATTTAGGTAGTGCTTAGCTCAGAGTGACCAATTTAGAGAAAATTCCCAAAAGGACAGTCCAGCTTGATCAGTCCTTTTTGATTTTGCTGCATAAATTTCTGTGTTCCAGGAATATTTTCAAGTCTTTGAGTCTGTTTGTTCTCTTATTTAATAAAGAGAGGAAGCAGTCACAGGTGAGTTTTCCTGCATGCTGCTGGATTGCACCTTCAGCCTCTGGAATGCTTTGAGTTTATTGAGCTTTTAAAATACAATGTTTCAAGTGGAAGAAGGGAAATTTGGCTTGTGACTAGGGGAGAAATCCTTCCCTGGCAGGGTGGGGAGGGGCTGGGCTGGAATTGCCAGAGCAGATGTGGCTGCCCCTGGATCCCTGGCAGTGCCCAAGGCCAGGCTGGACACTGGGGCTGGGAGCACCTGGGACAGTGGGAGGTGTCCCTGTCATGGCACGGGTGGGATGGGATGGGATTTGAGGTCCTTTCCAACCCAAACCATTCCATTCTGTGCCTAATCCCAGCCATGTAATTCAGGGTTAGCCCAGTCTTGTGTTGCTTTCAAAATTACAGTGTTAGAAGTAGAAAAAAAATTTTTAAAAACAAATCCCAGATATAATAGGTTATACAGAGGCTGATTCCCTGTGTTTTACTTTGAAAAGATGAGCTGGCTCTGCCCCTGTTCCACACTCTTGGACTGTGAGGAGCAAGGATTTGGGATTACAAGGAACTGACTGTTCTGACTGGGGCTGGGTTTTGTTCTGGGGATTTCCTGCTTTCCCCCACAGTGTCTCGAGCCTGCCTGGGGAAGGGCTGCACGCCTGCCAGGGCTGTGGTCAGGAGAGAGCCTGGCTTGGCTGGGGAAAGGGCTGTTCCTCTGGAGAGAGCTCTCCAAGAGCATTCCCAGCCTCCCTCGGTGTCCTGGTGTGCCTTCTGCACTGTCAGTGTCACTTGCAGGAGCAGGGATCATCCAGGAATGCAGGATCCAGCAGGTCCTGGCCTGGCCAGATCCTGAAGGTTCATTTATAACAATTCCAGCAAAGTGCTCAGCACTTCTCGTGCAATGCCAGGGGAGAGGTGACCTGCAGGAGAGCCCTGGGTGGGATTCCTGCAGAGCAGGGGATGATCCTCTGGAGCTGAGCTCCTGAGTGGCCACAGGCACATCTGGGAGCCCTGCTGAGGGTGTGCAAACAGGCACCAGGGGCAGTCCAAATAAACCCCGTGGAATTCTTTCCATTGTGTCCCACTGAATGCAGAAGCTTGGATGATGAAGCCACGAATTCCAGAGCAGGGGCACCTGGAACGGCGCCTGCGGGGAAGGGGAAAAAATATTGTAAAACATAATGATCAAACAGTGGGGGAGAGTGAAGACCGTGAAAACATCAAAAGTCGTGGCAATTGTTTTGGATGAGAATGTTTTTAAGAGTCCCTGTTTGTGTTGGACAGGAGAGTTGGCTTTGAACAATGGGTGAACTTTGCAAGGCAGGCAAAATCCACTCTCCTCACCAAGAGGAGCTGCTTTTCTTGTAAAAAATATATACAGATATTTATAAAAATGGGGGGAAATGGGAAAACAAGTGTCTTATGGTTTTGCTGTCTTCCCCTGGTGTTTCTCTCCCACTGTTGGGGACAGGGCTGGTGAGATTTGCCCTTTGTTGGTTGTGTGGATGAATTCCCTGGGCTCGTGATCCCCAGGTTCAGGCACAGCACACACATGGCACCAGGGCCCAGACCCTGTTCCCTGTGCCACCAGGGTTCCCTGGCACACTTGGGTAACCCATTGACTGATCCCACACTCCTTCTGGGTTTCTGCTAATTTTGAATATTATGAAGATACCCAGGACACTTCAGATTTGCATTTGTGTCTTACCAAAACATTGCCATGCAGAGATTTGGCCCCGTGGGTGAGGAATGGGATGACTGCAGCCAAAACAGGCTGGAGAGGCACCACTGCCCCAAGGAAATGCTGCGGCTCTTGAAGCATCTCCAGGGATCTGATGAAGGCACCTCCAGTTCTCACTTTTGCTGATGTGGGCTGGGGAATGCTCTCACAACAGTCTGCATTTCACTCCCTGCATGGATTTGGGGTGCAGCCAGGTCTGTGCTGGGGAGCCCTGGGGTCTGTCCTGGGTGCCTGTCCTGATGTGACACAGCAGAGAGGAGATGTTCTCTCTTCCCCTTCCATGTTCACTCACAGGATGAGCTCAGCTCAGCCTGCATGGTCAGGGTGCCCCCTCTGCCATGGAATCAGGGATGGTTTGTGTTGGGACCTCAAAGCTCCACCCCATGTCATGGCTAGGGACACCTCCCACTAGCCCAGCTTGCCCAGGGCCCAGCCAAGCAGCCAATCTTTGGTGACAGCAGTGGCCAGGCCAGGCTCTGAGGAGCTGGGACACTGGTCTCAGCAGCAAAACCTCTGCCTGAGGGTGGAGGGTGAGCAAAGACCTCAGAGCAAGAGAGACCAGCCTGGTGATGTCACCAGCGGGCCAGGCTGGCCAGGCAGGAGGTTTCTGCAGACAGGGATGGTTCTGGGAATGCAGAGCTGCCCCTGGTGCTTCCCACTGCACTCAGCTGAGCTGCTCCACCCCGAGCACACAGCAGGACCCCCCATGGCATCTTCTGCTGTTCCCTGTGAAAGAGACAACCTGGAGATGCTCCACGGGCTGGAAATATTCTCCAGATGCTGATAACTGTGGGATGTTTATGGTGGCAACCAGCAAAGGATGCAATCTCCAGAACAGCCCAGGCAGAATTTTGTGCCTTTTTGTGCAGGTATCACAGAAAAGCAGCACCACCCTGGGCTGCAGCCCCTGAACTGACTCCTTCATGGAAAAAAGCCTCACCTTCACCCCTGCAAGGACCTGCTAGCCTCCCACCAATGCTGGGGCAGCCTGGTGGCCCTGCAGGACAAGGACTGGTGAAGAGGACTTTCCCCCATGGCCTCTGGACAATGTTGAGCTGTTCCTGGAGTGCCCCATACATTCCAGGATGCATTGGCCTCACAAGTTAAATATTTAGTCTTTCCTGAACCCAAATACTTCCCCAGCTCCTGGTTTTGTTGTTTTCACCCACTGGGCTTTGTTTCTCTGGACTGGAGCGGAGGGGTTTGGAGATAGGGACTCTATTCTTGGCAGAAAGGGGAGGATTATGAACATTCCTTATCTCGGGAGTGGATTTTATTGTGTGCCACTGCTCAGGGTAACCTTAAAATAAAAGCCCTGCTCTGCCAGTCTGGGCAGTGTTTTGGCTGCCAGCCACCTGCACAGGGCTGGGAGCAGAGACACAAGCCCGGGGTTATTGGGGCCACTTCCCCTCCTCCCCCAAACCTCTGCCATGCACTCTCAAAGGATCCAGCGCATCTCTGGTAGGATTTGGAGCTTGGTCTACAGCAAACCAGGGGTTAAAGCCCTTTTGGTTGCTCCTCCAGCTGCAGGGAAAGGAGTAAAAATTCAGGGGTTTCAGAGGGAAAAGCAGTTTGCATTCCATGCAGAGAGTGTTCCCTAATCCCTGTGTTCCCAGAATGTTTCTCAATCCCTCTGTTGCCAGAGTGTTTCCTTATCACTGTGTTCCCAAAGCCCTCAATCCCTGTGTTCCCAAAGTTCTTAATTCCTGTGTACTCAGAGTGTTCCCCAATCCCTCTGTTCCTAGAGTGTTCCCAATCCCTGTGTTCCCAGACCTCCCAGTCCCTGAGTTTCCAATCCCTCTGTTCCCAGTGTTCCCAATCCCTGTATTCCCAATGTTACCAAACCCTGTGTTCCCAGAATTCCCAGTGTTTCCTAACTGCTGTGTTCCCAGAATGTTTCTCAATCCCTCTGTTGCCAGAGTGTTTCCTTATCACTGTGTTCCCAAAGCCCTCAATCCCTGTGTTCCCAAAGTTCTTAATTCCTGTGTACTCAGAGTGTTCCCCAATCCCTCTGTTCCTAGAGTGTTCCCAATCCCTGTATTCCCAGTGTTCCCAAACCCTGTGTTCCCAGAATTCCCAGTGTTTCCTAACTGCTGTGTTCCCAGAGTGTTCCCAATCCCTGTGGTCCCAGAGTTCCCAATCACTGTGTTCCCAGAATTCCCAATCCCTGTGTTCCCAGAGTGATCCCAGTCCCTGTGTTCCCAACCCCTGTGTTCCCAAAGTTCCCTTATCCCTGTGTTCCCAACCCCTGTGTTCCCAAAGTTCCCTTAGCCCTGAGTTCCCAATCCCTGTGTTCCAAGAGCTCCCAGATTTCCAGAGTTCCCAGTCCCTGTGTTCCCAGAGTGTTCCCAAAATAACCTATCAGGATGTTTTTTGCAGCACATCTCACTGCAGAAGTTATGGCCTAGGAGTTGAAGCGTTTGAGATTTTCACAGATTTCAGCTGGCTGGTCTGTGCACACAGGGATTTTCCCTCTGAGCAGAGCAATAGGGCCTCCCATCCTCCCCTCGATCACCACGAATTCAGAGCTATAAAACAACCAGTGAGCAGAGAATTTGCACTCCAGGTACAAAGCACCCAAGGCAGGGAGGGAAAGGAGCAGCCTGTGTGCTGAGAGGGGCTGAGAGGGTGAGGTGTGTTTTGTACCAGTCTGAACGCCCCTTCCCGATCTCCTTCAGCCTGACCCAGCCTCTGGGGAAGAAGCAGAAGGCTTCAAGAGCCTTCAAATAAATAAATAAATCCCAGATATAATAGGTTACACAGAGGCTGATTCCCTGTGTTTTACTTTGAAAAGATGAGCTGGCTCTGCCCCACACTCTTGGACAGTGAGGAGCAGGGATTTGGGATTACAAGGAACTGACTGATCTGTCTGGGGCTGGGTTTTATTCTGGGCATTTCCTCGTTTCCCCCACACTCTCAGGAGCCTCTGTGATGGGCAGGTGACCCCCCAAGAGCCCGTGCAAGCCCCAGGGCAGCCCAGCTCCTGATGGACCATCCCAGTGTGGCCATGAGAGCCCAAAAACACCTCCCCATGCCAGCACAGAGCAGGTCCAGCCTGAACTCCAGGTAGACAACGACACCTGAAGGCAGCAGGCTCGGAGCTGGCAGTGCTCCCCTGAGCCACCCTGGCTGTTTACACTGCTCTGCCTCTCCTCTCCTCCTGCCAGCAGCCCACAGGCACTCTGGTTAACCTTCACAGGAGCGTGTTAATAATTAGCAGAGCTCAGGAAAAGCTTGCTCGCAGCTCTGGTGCGTGAGGAGGTGTTAACAGGAGCGCACGAGCAAGGAGAAACGCTTGGCGCCCGCAGCAGCTGCAGGATGCTCCAGCAGCACCTCCAGGGCTCCAGGCTGATGTCACCAGTGCCTCCTCTTGCTCTCTGCTTTGCCACCTGCCTTCTGTTCTGGCCCTGAGGACAGCAGAGCAGGCTCCAGTGTGGAGGGGACAGTCCCCTGAGGCAGGGAGCTGCTGCTGGCTCAGCCTCCCCTGCTCGTGCAGGCAGCCCCCAGCACAGCCTGGATTTGCCTTTTATTGTGAGAGTCACCCATGGCATTGCTCATCTGTCATCCTGGTGTGCATTTCCAACTGTCCTGCTCTGGTGGGAGCTTCCCCACAGGGACATCTCCTCCTGTGTGTGACATTGCCCAGAGCTCTCTGAGCTTGTTCTGCCCACCTTGGCCTTGCTCCCAACCTGTTGGATTAAGCTTTTCTTTGATTTAGAGATGGGGTAATTGAGAGGTGTTTTTTTCTATTTTTAAAACCTTTTATTCTATTTTATTTAGTCTATCTTTATTCTATTTTTAGTCTTATGAGAAGGATGAGACAATAGAGATGTTATAATTTACATTATTACAATCAGAAGCTACTCAATTTTTAATTATAATACATTATAAGTGTTTCTTGGCTTATCAGTTTTAGCTACACTATGCTGTAAATGCTTTAAAGCTAATTATTTAAAATTACTTTTTGTGGGTTTTACTACAATGTATTTTTTATAGTTTTATTTCTCTAAAGTATTTCATTTTATTGGTAGGGCTATTTTTTGCAGCTTGTTCCTAGTTCTATTTTTCTCTTAAGAATGTTTGTCTTATTTTATGGCATTTTAAAGCCAGCATTTCTTACCTTAAGGTTTATGTACAGATGTATACTACATGAGTTTTCTGTTCTGAAATCATCATCTCTTCATTCTGCCTATCCTGGCATTAGGGAGCATTCCCAGCTGTCCAGGGGAGCTCTGGCCTTCCCCTGTCCCCTCACCCACCCTCCTGGCAGTGTCCCCCAGTGACCAAGGTGTCCCCAAGAGCTCCGTGGCCCTGGGCTGCAGCTCTCTGGTGTATCTGTAGAGGCCAGGAGGGGTCTGGTGGCTCGACCCAGATGCCCAACCTTCCCAGAGAGAGGTCCCACAGGAGAGAATGTTCCAGGGTTCTCATGCAGTCCTTCAGCCACAGGGTAACCTCAGCAAGGGGCAGGCAGCTCAGCTCTGAGCAGTGATTTCAGCTCTGAGCAGTGATTTCAGCTCTGAGCAGTGATTCCAGCTCTCAGCAGTGATTTCAGCTCTGAGTGATTTCAGCAGCTCTCAGTGATTTCAGCTCTCAGCAGTGATTTCAGCTCTGAGCAGTGATTTCAATCACAGAATTCCTCAGGATCATCAATTCACACCATCCCTGTGGTTCCTGCAGCTGCAGTTTTGGGGTGTGAGAAATTATGCTCATTTTCAAAAATGTAAAAGGTTTATTAAAACCTTATCAAAAACACAACAGCAGACTGAATAGAGAAAATATTACAGCACCAGGAGCAGAGGATTTCCCCACCATGTGCTCACCCACACCATGGAGGTTTCCCCTTTTAACCCTTTGGCCCCTCCCAAAGTTCTGTCCATCGACTCCTCCTTCCCTGCCCAGTGCTGAGATCACTGCCTGACACCTTGACTGGGGGGCAGCTGTTACCATGGCAACGAGCCCACCCTCCCAAATGTCCCAAACCCAGGGCACACCTGATAACAACACAGGGGGGTAACACATAACTATAAATCTATAAAACTTCTCCTGACATAGATACAGGATATTTGCCTTTTATTGTGAGAGTCATTCATGGCATTGCTCATCGGTCACAGTGGGAAAGGAAGGAGCCAGACCCTGGCATCAGCAGAGGCACAAGGTCATTTCTGCTCCCTGTGTGGGGTGGGAGGCAATGGCAGCCCCTTTGGGAATGCTGGTTTCTCCTGGGAGACAGCCTGTGGAGCTCAGGGAGCACCTCTCACACCTAGAGGGACCTGACGCAGCCCATGGATGAATTAAATGTCAGCCCACGCTGACAACAGGCCAGTGGTTGATCAGAAGTGGGAGCAGAGGGGATGGATGCTCTCCTTTGCACCCCCAGAACTCCTCCCCCACACCAGGAGTGAGGAGATACCATCACCACCCTCCATTACTGGATGCTCCTCACATCAGTCTCGTTGCTGCCCAGGAGAATCCAGCCCCAGGACTGTGTTCAGCTGGCCCAGGTTTGTCCCTGCAGGAAGGGTGGCCAAGCAATGTCCACGTGAAGATTGTCCACTCTCTACAGCTCCTGAAAGGTGCACAGTGATTTCAGCTCTGCCCTGTGAGGAGTCCCCAGGCCAACACAGGCACAAGGAGACAGGAGCACCGTGTGGTTGTTCCACAGAGTTCCTTCATTCCAGCACCCTGAGAAGGACACCAGTGACAGCAGCTCCCCCCTGAACAGGGCAGAAACTGGGGGTTTGTGGGGAAAAGCAGGGTGGTACAAAGGGGGAAAACCAATCATTCCCAACAAATCTTCACGGGATCTCTATGCTGGGACTCACCATGACCAAGGAGGATTTATCAGTCCATGAGAGTTTGAGAAGATCTCATCCCAGCCCATTCAAGGGATGCCTCTCCAGCACAGAGGGCTGGCATGCCCGTCTGTCTCCCCCTTCTGTATTTAATAAAAAGTCACCCCCAACAGCTCTTTTAAAGTGACATAAAAGGCATGAGAACATAAGTAACACAATAAAAATCACAATAAAAATCCATAAAGTACCCTTAACCAAAGATGAAACCCATCCAGTTTATCCCCATTGTCCAAAAAGTTCATTAACCCAGTCAGGGTTATTCTCCATTTTTATGTCTTTTACTTGTTCCTTCCCAGTTATCCACTCCATCAATCCCTTTCCTTGCTTATTGTCATCCCAACTTCATCTTCCTCCATGTCATCCCCAACCTTCCTCATTCCCAGCCCATTCCAGCCCGGCTCCTTGTGTTTATGTACATTTGTTGCCAACCTTCAGCCTCCTTCACACTTCCCTTTGCTTTGCTTTTATGGCCTTTTATGATGTTTGTGTTACATCAAGGCCCTTTCCCTTTTCATCCCCTTCCCGCCCCTGGATAATTATTCCTCCATCCATGGCTTTTATTGCCTGCCTTTATCACCAGTGTTTCTGAGGGTGACAGGAGTGTCTGGAGCCACGGGCTCTGTCTGGCAGCTCAGGCACGGGGCAGGACTGGATGGGCTTTGCTGTGGGTTCTGCCCTTTTCCTGATGGACTTCCCCGTGCAGACCCTGAACCCCCTGAGCTGAACACCCTGAACCCCCTGGGCTGAACACCCTGAACCCCCTCAGGTGAACACCCTGAACCCCCTGAGCTGAACACCCTGAACCCCCTGAGCTGAACACCCTGAACCCCCTGGGCTGAACACCCTGAACCCCCTGAGCTGAACACCCTGAACCCCCTGGGCTGAACATCTTCCCCATCCCCCTGCCTCAGCCTCCTCAGGAAGCCATGGCACCTTCAGGTCTGTCACATCCTGGGTTGGAAGAGGTGACAACGTGCCCTCAATCACAGAATTCCTCAGGATCATCAATTCACACCATCCCTGTGGTTCCTGCAGCTGCAGTTTTGGGGTGTGAGAAATTATGCTCATTTTCAAAAATGTAAAAGGTTTATTAAAACCTTATCAAAAACACAACAGCAGACTGAATAGAGAAAATATTACAGCACCAGGAGCAGAGGATTTCCCCACCATGTGCTCACCCACACCATGGAGGTTTCCCCTTTTAACCCTTTGGCCCCTCCCAAAGTTCTGTCCATCGACTCCTCCTTCCCTGCCCAGTGCTGAGATCACTGCCTGACACCTTGACTGGGGGGCAGCTGTTGCCATGGCAACGAGCCCACCCTCCCAAATGTCCCAA
>NW_024526377.1:1720539-1916515 GCF_017590135.1 Pyrgilauda ruficollis
AAAGTTCTGGAATGTTCTGCCCGGGGAGGTGGTGCAGTCACCATCCCTGGGTGTGTTTAACAAAGCCTGGATGTGGCACTGGGTGCCAGGGTTGAGTTGAGGTGCTGGGGCTGGGTTGGACTCCATGAGCTTGAAGGTCTCTTCCAACCCAGTGATTCTGGGAATTCTGGGAATTCTGTGATTCTGTGAAGATGAGCTGGAAAAGTCCCAGGACAGGGTTCTGTGCTCAGGAAGAGTGTCCACATGGTCAGAGCAGGGTCACTCCACTCTGCAGTCATGGCAGCCCAGGAGGTAGAAGAGGGAAATGATTTTGGGAGGAGAAGGAGCCCTGATAACCTGTGAGAAATCCAGCATGCCACCATGGAAGGGTCTCAGCACAAAGATGAAGCAGCCCCTGAGGTGTTAGGAAATCAGCCCTGCACAGGTACCAGGGCAAGGCACAGTGAAGGTTCTCAGGTCAGAGCAGGGGTCCCAGGTTAGAAGGTGAAGGTTCCCTGGGACTGAGGGTTTCCTTCCCAGGTGAAGGTCCCAGGATGGAGCAGGGCAGGGGGCACAGAGAGGCTGCAGGAGGCACACCTTGGTTCCTCCTGCACAGAAAGCCACCCACCACCCCCTCAGCAGGAAAACCAGAGGCACAGAGCAGTGGAATCTCCTGAGAGAAGGTGAAGGTTCCCTGGGACTGAGGGTTTCCTTCCCAGGTGAAGGTCCCAGGATGGAGCAGGGCAGGGGGCACAGAGAGGCTGCAGGAGGCACACCTTGGTTCCTCCTGCACAGAAAGCCACCCACCACCCCCTCAGCAGGAAAACCAGAGGCACAGAGCAGTGGAATCTCCTGAGCTGGGAGGACCCACAGGATCATCAGTCCAACCCCTGTCCCTGCCCAGACCCCCCACCAACCCCACCCTGGGCATCCCTGCAGCTCTGGCAGCCTTGGGGCCGTGCCCATTCCCTGGGGAGCCTGGGCAGTGCCAGCACCCTCTGGGGGAAGAACCTTGCCCTGATCTCCAGCCTGAGCTGCCCTGATGGGGACTGTCTGCTTCATCACTGTCAGGACTTCCAACAAAAGCCTGACCACCCCCCTCCAGCTCCCAGGCTCTTTCAGATTTCCACCAGCTCTGCTTCCCAGTCTCTCTGCCCTTTCCCCCTTTCTATGTTGGAGTAATGGAATTCCATCTCAGTGCATCTAAAACAGCTTTATTCCCACATCATCCCTGCTGTCCTTATTTATTTTCATTTCTTATCAAGAAAATCCCATTTTTCCTGCTGTTGCTGGAGCCTTTGTGATGATTTCAGCTCAGTCCTGAGCTCTGGTGTCCCACCAGGCTGGTATGGAGGACTCAGTGCTGATAAAGGGAGAAAGGATCTTCCAGAGATCTTCTCCTGCTTTCCTGACCTGTAACCTTCCCTTTCTCCCTGGATGTTTCAGTGACCACATTCCCCTGGGAAGCACAGCAGGAGCAAACACCTCCAAGCAGGGGCTGGTAGCACTGTCAGATAAATCCCCAGTGCTCAGGGGACTCAGGGAAACCACAGAGGGATTTAGAGCGGGATGGAATTGAGGAGTGAGGCACGGGGCAAAGGTTTGGTTTTATTGCTGGATCAGCTGATGAACATAGGGGTGGGATCTGAATAAAGGCAGGAAGAGGCCTTAGCAAATCCTCCAGAGGAAAACAAGGAGAGGCTGGGTGTGAAAAACTCTGGTTTGCCATTTTTCCTTGGCTCAGCCCCTTCACACAGGCAGCAGCGGCTGCTCCCCCTTCTCCGAGGAGCTCAAAGCTTGGCCCAGACCAGGGCTCAGGCTAAGACAGGGCCAGGAAACACCTGACAGCCTTGTCCTGGGCTTGCCCAGGTCTGTGGGAGTCCCAAGACATCAAATGGTGCTACCCCTCATTTTAGCCCAATGGAGGATCCCACGTGCAGCCAGGAGAACCTCCCAGCTCCCCCACACTCCCCCTCCGCAGGGTAACAGCCAAACCCTTGTTTTTCTTTCTGTCTCTTGTTAGAGCTTTCCCTGGCAGCTGCTGGAGTAATTTAATTAAATTGTAATGCTCCTCTCTGGCTCCTCTCCAAGGGTAGGACCACAGCTTGTCACCTGGAGGGCACAGCTCCCGGGGAGCCGGCACACAGCCCCGGGAACACGCTGCTCCCGGCTCGGGAGGCTCCTGATGACAGCTCCAGGAGGAGCCCCAGCGTGTGTGAGCAGCCCCAGGGGCAGCCCCTGCTCCCCAGCAGCTCCGAGGGGATGCTGAGCTCTCCCGAGATGTGCTGAGCTCCCTCCTGTGTCTGGCTCCAGCCAGGGAGCAGCAAACCCTGTCAGCTCCGGGGAGAGGAGCCAGGACGGTGCTGGGCAGCCTGGGGGAACCCAGCAGCATCTGCTGGTACAGGAGGGATGGGAGGAGTGGGGGTTTGATGGTCTCAGCAGGGCTGGATCACAGCCAGAACTGAGCAATAAATCCTGTGCTCAGACCCCCCAACACCCCCACCCTGGGCAACCCTGGAGCTCTGGCAGCCTCGGGGCCGTGCCCATTCCCTGGGGAGCCTGGGCAGTGCCAGCACCCTCTGGGGGAAGAACCTTGCCCTGATCTCCAGCCTGAGCTGCCCTGATGGGGACTGTCTGCTTCATCACTGTCAGGACTTCCAACAAAAGCCTGACCACCCCCCTCCAGCTCCCAGGCTCTTTCAGATTTCCACCAGCTCTGCTTCCCAGTCTCTCTGCCCTTTCCCCCTTTCTATGTTGGAGTAATGGAATTCCATCTCAGTGCATCTAAAACAGCTTTATTCCCACATCATCCCTGCTGTCCTTATTTATTTTCATTTCTTATCAAGAAAATCCCATTTTTCCTGCTGTTGCTGGAGCCTTTGTGATGATTTCAGCTCAGTCCTGAGCTCTGGTGTCCCACCAGGCTGGTATGGAGGACTCAGTGCTGATAAAGGGAGAAAGGATCTTCCAGAGATCTTCTCCTGCTTTCCTGACCTGTAATCTTCCCTTTCTCCCCGGATGCTTCAGTGACCACATTCCCCTGGGAAGCACAGCAGGAGCAAACACCTCCAAGCAGGGGCTGGTAGCACTGTCAGATAAATCCCCAGTGCTCAGGGGACTCAGGGAAACCACAGAGGGATTTAGAGCGGGATGGAATTGAGGAGTGAGGCACGGGGCAAAGGTTTGGTTTTATTGCTGGATCAGCTGATGAACATAGGGGTGGGATCTGAATAAAGGCAGGAAGAGGCCTTAGCAAATCCTCCAGAGGAAAACAAGGAGAGGCTGGGTGTGAAAAACTCTGGTTTGCCATTTTTCCTTGGCTCAGCCCCTTCACACAGGCAGCAGCGGCTGCTCCCCCTTCTCCGAGGAGCTCAAAGCTTGGCCCAGACCAGGGCTCAGGCTAAGACAGGGCCAGGAAACACCTGACAGCCTTGTCCTGGGCTTGCCCAGGTCTGTGGGAGTCCCAAGACATCAAATGGTGTTACCCCTCATTTTAGCCCAATGGAGGATCCCACGTGCAGCCAGGAGAACCTCCCAGCTCCCCCACACTCCCCCTCCGCAGGGTAACAGCCAAACCCTTGTTTTTCTTTCTGTCTCTTGTTAGAGCTTTCCCTGGCAGCTGCTGGAGTAATTTAATTAAATTGTAATGCTCCTCTCTGGCTTCTCTCCAAGGGTAGGACCACAGCTTGTCACCTGGAGGGCACAGCTCCCGGGGAGCCGGCACACAGCCCCGGGAACACGCTGCTCCCGGCTCGGGAGGCTCCTGATGACAGCTCCAGGAGGAGCCCCAGCGTGTGTGAGCAGCCCCAGGGGCAGCCCCTGCTCCCCAGCAGCTCCGAGGGGATGCTGAGCTCTCCCAAGATGTGCTGAGCTCCCTCCTGTGTCTGGCTCCAGCCAGGGAGCAGCAACCCTGTCAGCTCCGGGGAGAGGAGCCAGGACGGTGCTGGGCAGCCTGGGGGAACCCAGCAGCATCTGCTGGTACAGGAGGGATGGGAGGAGTGGGGGTTTGATGGTCTCAGCAGGGCTGGATCACAGCCAGAACTGAGCAATAAATCCTGGAGCAAACCCTTCTTCCCTGTCAGCTGAATGCTCGTTTGCCTTTGGGTCTTCTGCCTTCCTTCCTCTCAGCATCTCCACCCTTCTCCAAAGACAGGGAGAAATCCCTGCTCATGTGCTGTCTCCTGGCTGGGACAGTCCCCAGGCCCTGGCAGAGCTCCCACTGGCCCAAAGACAGCACCCCCTCAATCCCCCAGAGCCTCCCCAGGGCCTCTCATGGAACCAGAGCATCAATAACTTTGGAAAACACCTCCAGATCTCCAGCCCAACCCTGGGCCAAACACCCCCATGCCCATTAACCCTGCCATGAAGTGCCACATCTGCTTGATTTTTGATCACTCCCAGGGACGGTGACTGCACCACTGCCCTGGGCACCTGTGCCAGGGCTTGATCACCCTTTCAGTGAAGAAATTCCTAAAATCCACCCTGAGCCTCCTTGGCCCAGCCTGAGCCGTTCCCTCTCCTCCTGTCCCTGTTCCCTGGAGCACAGCCCGACCCCCCCCGGCTGTCCCCTCCTGTCAGGAGTTGTGCAGAGCCACAAGGTGCCCCCTGAGCCTCCTTTTCTCCAGGCTGAGCACCTTCCCAGCTCCCTCAGCCTCTCCTGGGGCTCCAGACCCTTCCCTGGACATGCCCCAGCCCCTCAGTGTCTGTGCTGTGGTGAGGGGACTCCCTTCTCCTGCATGGGTCTCTGCATGTCTGGAGCTCTCCATCACCCCTGCCCACACACCCAGGCGTGCAGCAGTCCCTCCTCTGCCACCAGGAGGTTCCCAGTGCCCTGTCCTTTGCCTGCCCTGTGCCCAGCATCCCCAGCATCCTCACAGGGAGGCCTGGAGCCAGCAGAGGACACTTTCCATTTCTATTCCCTCCTCTCTGCTGCTCCCACTCTTTCTGCCTGCCCCAGAGGCATTCTGTGAGCAAACACCAAGGGAAGTCTCAGATCCTTTGGAATGGAAGAATTCTGCTCTGGAAGAGGCAGTGGCACAGGGCACAGGGACAATGACACAGGGAGCTGCCCCTCTGCAGCAGGAATAAAATAAACTGGCCTTGGCACCAGTGGCTGCTCCGGGCACACCAGCAGCAGCATGGGACAAGCAGGGGTGGCAGAAGAGACAAGTGAAACAAAACCTCCCTCTGCTGTTCCCCTGTAAGAGTTAAACTCAGTGAGAGCTGGTTTCCATGCATTTCTTGGAAAGCACAACTTTTAGGAGAGTTGAGCTCCTGGAGGCGATCCCAGCCATTATCAGACAGAGACAAACCCATGAGGGACAAAGTCCCATCAGAGCAGGAACAGGATTGTGTCCTGGTGACTGCCACAACCACTCTGGGAGGGCTGGGAGAGGGGACAGGGAGCTCACAGGAGCCCTGGGGATGTTGGGAGAGGGGACAGGGAGCTCACAGGAGCCCTGGGGATGTTGGGAGAGGGGACAGCGAGCTCACAGGAGCCCTGGGCACAGCTGCACGCCCCAGGCAGCCGAGCCCTGCCAGCCCCCAGGGCCCCTGTGCTCCAGGCAGAACACAGAAAGCAGGAAAAGCCTGTCTGCAGCACCAGCAACAGAGACAGGGGGAAATGTCAGGATATTTGCACAGCTCTGGGAGTGATCAGGCTCATAAATCACAGCCCGGCAGTGCAGTCTCACAGCTGAGGGGTGTCACCACTGAGTCAGGAACAGGCAAGTGACACAGACTCTAGGTCAGAAGGCTAAGAGGCTAGAAGTGCCGAGTTTATTGGAACCCCTTCTTTTACACACTGTTCTGATAGAGGTGGACCTGACTGATCATTTAATCAACACATTTCACATGATTGGTTAATTAAGAAGACAGCCTTTGAAGTAAACATCTTATGAGAAAAACAACTTGTTGAAACCACTCTCTGCAGATAGTTTACCATTTGTTTACTATTTTTTCTCTCTGCCTCCCTAAAACTTCCCAGACCAATTAATGGGAAAGCTTTTCTGGCTTTCTCTCTGAGCAGACTGTCATCTCCACAGAGGGGCTCCTGCTCCAGCCCCTCACAGAGGAGAGCTCCCGAAGGAAAAGCAGAGCTCCAGGTGAGCTTGGGTGAAATCCTGATGCCAGGAGCGAGCCAGGATGGCTGAAGGAGGGCTGGCTCTGCTAAAGGAGTGTCCACCAGCACAGCTGAGGGTCGGTGGGTGTGCAAGGGGGAGTGGAGGAAGGAGTGAAGGTTTCTGTGGTGGGGAGGGCACTTTAGGGAGGTTGGTTCTTCCCCAGCTCTCCAAGAGCTCTTTCCAAAATGCACCTTGCTGCCAAAGGACATCATTCCCAGGGGAGAATGTTCCAGCAGCTTCTTTTTAAGTGCTCTAAGGGAATATCTGGGAAAACTCCTCAGCACTTTGCTCCTGGAGTTATCCCTGCTTTTTATTCCATGGCACTTTTAATCTGCGGAGGAGGAGGAAGGGCAGAGGACACCCTGTGCTGGGCTGGTCCCCTGCCCCAGGGAAGGATCCTTCCCACCCCTGTCGTCCCAGCCCTCCAGCTCTTTGTCCCAACCCTCTTGGGGACAGTCAGGACAGGGACACCCCTGAGAAAGGGACCAGAGGGGGTCCCTGTCATGGCTGTGTGGTCTGGGATGGACCAGCAGGGACCACATAGGGACCATCCCAGGCCACAGGGATGTCCCTGTGTGGTCTGGGATGGACCAGCAGCACAGGTAATGGTAACAGACTTAACACACTGGTTTTGCCAAGGACTGGAAAATCCAAGGGCTGGGTGAAAGGATCCATCAGAGCCTAACCCCATTCCAAGGCACAGAGACACCTCATTTTAACAAAAATCTCACCCTTTTAGATGTCATCACAGGATTTCTGCCAGTTTCTGCACAGCTCTCCTGCATTCATGCTGGTGGGCAGTGCCCCAGGACATGGGTGAAGCCAATCACCAGAAGAAATCCTAGGGAAATCACTTTCTATGTAAATAACTCAATAAGAATTTCTGTCTTCTTCAAAATTCAATTCTTACAAGGCAGAAGAGCAGAAAGTCTGGCCTAGAGTGGATATCAGGGTGTGGGTGGATTTCCTTGCAGGGGATTGTGCTGACTGTCCTGGATAAGAACCATTCTTAGTTTGACACCTACTCAAATCCTGCCTGTGAGAGCAAATCAATTAGAGAGAAAGACTCGTGTTGAAAAATCTTGGGTTGAAATTCAGTGTCACCAGGGTGGGATCCTCTTCCCAACTCTATGTGGCCTGAAAAGAAAGGCAAGGAGTAGAACATGGAGAAGATATCCCAGGAAGATTTGAGGTTTTATTGGATGGATGGGAAGGGATGGAGGGATGGATGGATGATGGATGGATGGATGGATGGATGGATGGATTCCTGCCTGTGTAGAGGGAGTAGAGTGGGGCCCACTGCCTGCCACATTCATTCTGAGTCCCACTCTCAGGCTTCTCCTATCTCTAAGGAAACTCTTTGGGTTTATTTATATCCCTGCCAAGATGTAAAAACAACAGCCTGCTAAGTTATCTTCCCCTGTTATCTTTATTGTTTGCACAGTGCAGATTTCCCTTGGTGCACAGAGCAGGGGTTTTATTCTCCCTGGAAAACAGCCTGGACTTGGGGAAGGGAGCACACCAGGCACTGGAATGCTCTTCTGGAGCTTGTTAACCTCCAGCTCCCCTGCTCTGCCCTGGTGACCTTCCTGTCATCACTGGGGACCCCCATTAACTGTGAACCTGGGCAATTCTTCATGGATCTGCTCGGGACTTGCTTTGAAGTCAGATTTCCCATTCCACTGGCAGGGATCTCTTTGGGTCTGAGTTAAAAAGAAAACAAAAACACAGGAAAAGGTCCCCCACAGGATAAATGAAATTCTCCATTTTGATATAATCTGGATGTTTGGGTGCTGCTGCAATTCTGGGCTTCCTCATGAAAGGAAATTCCAGCAGCTCTGGAGTGGAGCCCTCTGACCTCACCCAGATATTTTGGTTCGATCTTTTTATCCAATGCTGAAATTTGCCAAAAGCAATTCCCTGGAGAAAAAGTTCTGCTTTGATGTGTAGACAGTTTCCAGAAGAGATATTCTCCATTCCCAAACATTCCCCAGCCCTAATCGTAGTGTTTCACAGGATGTTTTCACTGAAGCCCAATTTTCCAGGCAGCAGATGTGTCACTAACTTGGAGATAACCTGGATGGATGATCCCAGAAAGGCAAAAATTACTCATGCACAACACGTTTGGAGAGGATCAGATGCTTGGTTAAAAATCCAGGCACCAGGACAAGGTCCAGGAGAATCAGGCCTTGTACCAGGCTCTAAAAAAGGCAAAAAATCCCTGAGAAAGTGGGAATGTCAGTTGTTCAGCAGGTTCATTTTGTAATCCATGGGAAATCAGGGAATAATCTCATGGGGAATCTCATCCCAAGGGCTAGTCCAGCACCTCTCCAGTGTAGCCTCAAGGTGTCTTCTCCTCCTAGTGACACAGCCACAAAGTTTCATTTGATTTTAGCAGAAACAACTCCAGCATTGGATCACTGACATCCAGAAATTCCCTGTTCCTCCTGATGTCTCATTCCTCCCACTGTGAGGTCCTCTTTGTGTGTGCAGTGAAAATCCAGAGCCAAACAGCCAATTCCCATGGGCATCACCATATTTTCTCTTCCAGGCATGCCTCATCAGAGGATCTCAGAACATTTCCAGCCATTCCTTAATAAACCAATTACCTGCCTTGGCAAACGGGCAGAGTTATCCCTTGTCAGAGAAGTCAAGGACAGGGACATCAGCTGGTTTGCCAGAGGTTGTAAAAACCTTTGTCCTTGCATGCCCCTGTGCTCTGCAGGCGATATCTGGCACAAGGTTTTGGAGAATTGTGCAGGTGCAGTGACTGACACTCAAATAAAAACCAAGCCCTGTGGTGTTTGGTTGGTCTTCCAGCATTTCTGGAAGATCTTCTGCTGCCTCACGCTCTGGGGAGAGCACGGTGAGATGTAAAAACCAGCTGGGAGCTTTTCCTCAGCCTCAGCAGCAAGAAGGGGAGTGTCCCACTACAGGGAGGGAGGGATGAGTTTGTTCTCATGTTCTTTCTCACTGAGGTGGCAGTGCCTTGGAGAAGCACAGACTGAGCTGCACTCAGAGTCTGCCTCTTCCTTCCTCCACACCAATGTCTGCTCTGAACACAACACCAAGTGATGGACATAAATACCAGGGGATAATTAACATTTCCTTTCTCTTCCAAGCTTGGGAGCTGTAGATGATCCTTTCAAGTTGCTCTGCCTTTCCTGTTCTGGTCATCAATGCCCTGCTGGGCTTGGCATTGTTCTCCTCAATAACTCATCTCAAATATTCTTGGTGCTGCTTAAGATTGATGATGTTTTCTCCTTTCCTTTCTCTTTATATTGTCACTTAACTGCTCCGACTCACAGAGCTGTTAATCTTTCACACACATGCTTACGTTAAGCTGCTTAAGAGCACTGCAAACACTTTATCCTCATAAAGATTGAACTGCCCTGATATGAAACTTGTAGCCCCGGAATAGAACAAAATTTACGTACGCAAATAAAAGCTGAAGGTCAGGGACAGACAGAGAGGCTGTAAATATTCCAGGGCCCAGATTTCAGAGGATTTCGAGAGAGGGGATGGGTTGGTTTGCTCCCAGCTGGTTCTGTGCCCTGAGTCAGCAGAAGGTGCAAGGAAATAGCCACAAAGCTCATGGCCCAGAGAGGTCAGCTCTAGACCTCTGGGACTCATCCCATCCCAGCCTGGTGGGGCCATGCTCTGGGTTAGAGAGGCTCAGGACAATTCCTGAAGCTTTTTCTTCCTGGGATGAAAATTTAAAATGAAAATAAATCTTGAAAATTAAAAATGAAAATAAATCTTGAAAATTAAAAATGAAAATAAATCTTGAAAATTAAAATTAAAATTAAAATTAAAATTAAAATTAAAATTAAATACAATCTTTCCTGATAAAAGTACCAAGGTGAAAACCCTGGGGTGAGCTAAGCCATTGGCTTTGCCCCTTGGTGGGCACCAGACAGAGCCAGGGCTGCACCACAAATCCTGCCTGGGCTGCAGCTCCTCCCTGCAGGGCAGGAGGAAAGAGGCACCCATGGCCTTGGCTGCAGAAGTGTGTCAGAGGTGGCTCTGCTGGGAGGTGAAGTTTTGGGTCCCCTTGGCCGTTTCTTCTCCTGGGGATTTGGGCAGGAGCACCACTTTGGTAGCTTTGGTCTCTTTGGTGACTCAGGAACCGCAGATGCTCCCTGCTCACCGTGTCCTGCCCCAGGGGAGGCTCCTGGCCAGTCCCCTGGCCCTCCCTGGCTGCTGCAGCCCTGGCTGCTCCCCTGGCTCAGAGCTGGCACCTGGGGAGGGGTGACCAGCCACAGGAGCCTGAGAACAGCAGGGACAGGACCACTAAAAGCTTTCCAGAACTTTCTCTCAGCCTCCTTGGAGCCACCAAGGCTTTGCAGGTGCCAGCGTGGGCCCAGTGAGCCCAGTTTGGGGCCCAGTTTTGGGGAGAAGGATGCAGGATTGCTCAGGGTGTAAGGGCAGCTCCATCCCAGAGCTGATAATGGAATATTGGCACAGTAAACTTTAAACGGTGTCATAGGAAAGGTTTATGGCTGAGATGGGCCCAGCACATTCCCCAGCACAAGGCACATTAATTACTGAAGTGCTTTATTAAAGGTTTCACTTAATTGACTTCATTAACTAGACCTGGTGCATTTGTTCAGATTTTCTCGTGGTCTTCTAGAACCCCAGAGTGCTGGGGGTTGGAACAGACCTTAGAGATTCTGTAAACCCAACTCTGTGCTGGGTTCCACTGTCCCAGGGTGCTCCAAGCCCTGTCTGCCCTGCCTTGGACACTCCCAGGGATGGGAGGGGACACTCCCAGGCAGCCACAGCTTCCCTGGATAACCTTTAAAAATGTTCCTCCTGGAGCACAGGAGGTGGCCAGAACAGGCAGCTGCTTCCAGGCCTATTTCCAATGGCTAAAGCCAAGACAAGATGTATTTATTCCTGCTCTGTTTTTGAAAGGTGTTTCTCTCTGAGGACAGTTTGGAATCGCTCCTGGCTCCATGCCTGGCAGCAGGGGTTTGCCCTCTGTTCCCTGTGCTGCTTCAGAGCAGCAGCACAAACCCCAGGCAGCCTTTTGATGCCAGGATTAGGGATAGGCCGGACTCACCCTTGGGACAGGATTTAACCCCTTGCATGGCTGGGACAGCTCAGGATGCCTTAGGGGCTGCAGGAGCAGGGGCTCTGTGCCCAAAGACAAGCCCTGTCACAGTGAAAGGCTCTGGGACCTTTCCCAGTTGTGGTTTCATTAATGGAAGTGATTTCTCTGTGCTGGGCTGCTCTGCTGTGGGGAACCATCCCGTCTGGTCCTTGTCACCATGCCCCAAAGCTCAAGGTCCCCAGTGCTGCACCCCTGGGTCACTCTGGCCCTGACTCCACTGGCTGCCCAGTCCTGCTGACATTTATTTCCCAATTCCAGCTGTGCAAAGCTGAAGAGGGAAAGAAGAATAATATGAAGAGTAGTTCTGAGCAGGTGACACATCCCAGTGAAGGATTTGGGTGCAGGGCACCTTCAGCAGGTGTGGCATCACCTGACCTGTGCAGGGCTGTGCAGCACAGGATGGACAAATCCAGCAGATCCCCCAGTCCTTTTCCTTGACTTGCAGCTCCCTGCCAAAACTTGATCCCATTTCTAGGAAAGCCCTGGTGTAAACAGGAACGAGGCCACTGAATCCCTCTTTTCCTCTCCAATATTTCCTCTCAGCTCTCTCCAGCAGCGATTCCTCTCTCCTCTTTTCCCTTCCTGCTGGGAAAGCGCTGTCAGTGAATCCTGCCTGCCTCAGGGGGAGCAGTGAAAGGGTTAACCTTTCCCAGGGCTTGTGGTGGGGATGCAATTTATAATTGTGTTTTCCAGGAGAGCCATAAACTTGTCTGCTATCAGTTCTGTGGCTGAGGCGGCGGCTCATCAAGAGTTGCATCAGGGATGAGGTATAATTCAACCAATTATAACTGGCAGGTTATGCTGCACTTGTAAAGTGCGGATTTTAGAGCCTGCAATTGCTGATAAACAGGGCTGCAGGCAGAGCACAGCAAAATCTGCTTCGGGGAAAGGAGAATTCTATCCTTTAACCCTTTCCTCCCAGGGCATTCAGGTGTTGCTGCCAGGGATGCTCTGCAGGTGTCGTGGGGAGGGTGGGCACCTGTGGAGGGGCTGCTCCAGGGGAGGCAGAGGGTTTGGGCTGGAGTGCTTGGGGTTGGGAAAATCCATCTGCAAAAGAGGAACCTTCCTGCCCTCGGGTCTGCAGCCTTTGTGCAGCACAGAGGAGCCCTTGGGGAGCTGTGTTGTCCTCTCCTCCTGGTGCCAAAGCTGTGTCTTCTCATCCTCCATTTAGATCCAAAATTCAGTGAACTCAGCAGAAATCAGTGTAATCTCACTATTGGATATTTGTCCTTTAGTCTGGGTGCAGCTCCTTTGAAATTACATGGAATTCCATCACGGAGGTGGGAACAGGCAAACTTGAGCCAAACTTCCATAAATGCTGGGAGGGGACAGCAAACATTGCCTGGACTGCAAAATAAATCCCTTTCCCTGCTGCTACAGAGGCTCCAGCTCCCCAAAGCCACTGCTTGGCCACTGAAGCTCCTCAGAGCCACCGTGGGAGACAGGAGGAGGAGGAGGAGGAGGAGGAGGAGGAGGAGGAGGCAGCAGCAGCTGAGCCGGGCATCACAGGCAGTGAACTGTGCGCAGTTTAGGGGGTGAAGCCCCTCTGTGAAGGAAAGGGTTAAGCAGATCCGCCTCCTGTTACCGTCAGCCCCAAATGCGTGACCCCAACAGCTGCGGGACATCCTTGCCCTGCAGCCGCAGGGACATTTGGGGTCAGGGCCACTAGAGGGCAAGCTGGCATTGCCACAACGCTGGGCAGGCAGCGCCGCAGCCCTGCCAGCCCCTGCGGGTCCCGCGGTGCTGCCGGCTCAGAGGCTCGGGAAGGCGGCAGGAATCTGCCCCTCTGGAATTCTCCAGGCTGCCGTGAGCCAGCAGCATTCCTCTACACACGGCTGGACGTTTTTGTGACTGTGGTGGGCTGCAGGAAATTCGCTTCTACCCTTCGTTGTGTGGAATAAAACATCACCCACCGTGGCTGGGATGGGTCTGGTGGCCCTGGAAGGGACAGCTGGGGCAGGAAATAGGGACACTGTGTCCACACCTGTGTGTGAGCTGCGCCCAGCAAGGGGATGGGACAGGGAGGGCTCTGTCTTGGGTGCAAACAGCACAAAGCCCAGCCCTGCTGATGCTCATGGAGCTCTCATTTTCTCCAGACTGGAAGCAGGGCTTTAATCTGGAGATTTTCTTCTCGGTGCTCTGCCCACAAACTGTCTCCAGCCTTGCACTTTTCCATTTGTTGCTCTTGGCTGGCTCAGGGAGCAGAGGAAGGAACCTCCTGGCTGGGGGATGCTGCTGCTCCTGGGGCACTCCGGGGGAAGGCAGCGGGTCCACGCTGGGCCAGGCAGCTCTGATAAACGCAGCAGTGCAGCAGAGATGCCTCTAATACACCTGGGAGGTATTTCCTTAATTTCTGATATTCCCAGTGGTAGAAACTCCACATTTTCCCCAGTGCTCCCTTATCCATCCTGCCAGAAGCGCTTTCCAGGAATCTCCCCTGTGCAGCCTAAATTCCTTTCCTGCTGCCTGAAGCACCCCAGGCACACACCGCACACCCTTGTCCTTGCTGTAGCAATCCTGTGCAAGCCCTCAGATCGATGCTGTGCCCAAGTTAACACGCCACCTCTCCCTCTCTTCCTTTGGAGAATGTCATCCCAGGCCTCTGATCATTCTTGTCACTGTCCTCAGGGTGATGCCCAAGTGCTTCACAGCTTCCTCGAAGAAAGGAAGAGCTCAGATCCAGTGGAACCAGGGCTGTGACCCCCTGCTCCACCAGGAAGGGCCAAGAATGCAGATTTTTTATGCTTTGGCCTGAATAAATGTGAAGCAAGCAGAGAGCGATGGCACAAAAGCAGCATCTGAGCAGCCCCCGCTGTCCTCAGCCGAGATAAGGCTGGGAAATGTTATCAGGGAGCTTAGGGAAGAAAGGGCTGGGTGGCTGAATAAATAAAAATAACATCAAATGCTGCTGCAAGTCCTTTTCAGTTAATAATCCCAAGTATCCGGGATTAAGCATTTCCCACAAAACCTTAATGTTTTCAGTCATTTTACAGAGAGACAATATCACAATAACAACATGCCAATGGCTTTGTGAAAGGACAATGCACACACAGCCCACACATGAGCAACAGCTACTTTTTGCCAATGAATTTACAGTGAATTGATCCAAAAAAAAAAAAAAAAAAAAAAAAAAAAAAAAAAAGAAAAGCGGAATGGATTTCCTGAAGAACTTCTAAAGTTAAAAATCAAACACTTGGATTCAACAAGAGAGGGAAATTAATGGTGCCCACTGCACATCAACTGTGTTGATTCAATATTGAATATAAATGTAGGGGCACAACTACAAATTGTACAGAATCAAAAAGTCAAGGCTGCAGATGGGCCAATGAACTTGTTCATGTTTCAGGTTCATAAACAGAGACCAGGCAGCAAAAACTTCCATTGTCTGAGGCTGGGTGTGTGTTCTGCCCCCCCCCCGTCAGAGCTGGGCAGTTCTCAGCTCCTTAATTCCAAAATTATAAGAATTCAGAGGGAGGGAGTTTGCATTTTCCATTTTATGTGAGGCTCCTGCCTTCCTTAGCAGACACCCGTCTGTTCAAATCAAGAGATCCATAAATCCCATAAGTCCATAAATCCCTTCCACCCAGTCCCCAAAGAGCCAGCACCAAGGGGTGCTGCAGTCCTGCCCAGGGCTGTGCCCTGCAGACCCCCTCACTCTGGGCTCTGGGCACACGTGGGGGTCAGCAGAGCTGGCAGGAGTCTGTGCCTGCCTTTGGGGGGTTTGGGATGGGTGGTGATGCCCTGCCTTCACTGCCTGGCTCTAAGGTCAGCTCAACCCCTCCTGTGCTGCCTGGGCCTCTGCCAAAAAGTCATGTAGCAAAACAAGGGCAGTGAGAGGAGAGAAGGGACAGCTCGGTGCTCCCAGCACTAATTACCAGCCGTGATAGCCTCACTAACACCTTCCCAGGCCTGCAGCCACATTTTCTCACTTGCTCCTCATCCTGCTGCTGCTGGAGAAAGGAATGGAGTCTAGCAGGCTCCTCGGAGGGATGTAAGACAGCTTCCATGCTGCAATTATCGTGTAATGCAGCAGGGGCTGGGGTGTGAGGCCCTTTCTCCGTGAGCTGGTCTCTGCTCCTGGGCACAGCCAGAGCCACCAGCTGCTCCAGCCTGGCCCTGTAGCTGGGCTGGGCTCCAGCTTGAGGTGCTGAAGAACAACCAATTCCATCTGCCACTAACTGGGAGTGATCCCGTTCTGCTTGGATTGCTTCATTTCCCTGAGACAGCCAGGCCAGAGCCTCACTGGCCCATTGGAGGGCTCAGGCAGGGATAAATGACTTGGATGGGCTGTCACACTGCTGGGGGACTCCAGACAACTCCTGATGGCAGCAAGGCTTCCCCAGCCCCTGTGGCAGCAGCTCTCTGGTCACAGAGAACAGCACAAATTTCCCAAGCATCATCCTGGGAAAGGCTGTGAGAGGATCAGAGAAAAGAATGAAAAACAATTCTTATCTTGCTGCACCTGGTATTGTGAACATGTGGAATGTGTTATGGAGATTTGTTTACCAAAGGGTGGCTTCTTAATTAGCCATTGGTGATGGTGTTGTGATTAAGTAACCAATCAGGTCCACCTGAATCAGGACCAAATATAAAAGAATAGCTTTCCTAATAAAGAGTGTCATTTTAGCCTTCTGATGGCCTTGGTGTCTATGTTGTTCATGACTCAGCCACAACAAACCCCCTCCAAGGCCATTTTGACATTTAGGTCAGTGGGGAAAAAATCCAGGCTGTAGGAAAACACAGAGGAATGAAGGAAGCTTGAGTCCTCCCACCTGTAGCAGAAGGACTGGGGATGAGGCTGGTAGCAGAAGCCCCTTTTGGTCAGTCCTGGGTGTTATGTGACCACAGTTCAAAGGTGGTTTACACCTCTCCTGCAAAAGAGCTGAAATTGCCAGTCAGAACTGCATTGTCACCTGCCCCACACACCTGTAAGTCACACTGTGACCCCAAACCCAGCCTGCTCCTCCCTGGCTGGGCATTCAGGAGCTGCCAGGGGCTTTTCCCTGCTCTGCTCCTGCAAGAATGGGATTGATTTCCCCCACAAAGGTGGCTGGTGAGTTCATGCTTTTGGTGTGGTGTGGGACAGCCACCACTCTGAGAGAGATGAGATTTCCTTCCTCCTCATTCCAGCCAGGCCAGTGCTGTGGATTTCTTTGGAGCAACACTCTGTCCTGCTCTCATTTAACCACTTTTCACTCCTGAATCTACACTCATCCCTCCACAGCAGGGCTCACTCCAGGTACCCCCTGTGCATCCTGGCAGTGGAATCACAGGATCCTCTGTTACGGTTGGAGAAGACCTCCAGGGAGTTGGAGTCCAACCTTTGATCACCACCATGCCCTAGGTGCCATTTCCAGTCTTTTCTCGGTCACCTCCAGGGATGGTGATCCCACCACTGCCCTGGGCAGTTGCAATGCCTGAACACCCTTTCAGTGAAGAAATTCCCAATATTTAACCCAAACCTCCCCTGGCCCAGCCTGAGCTGTTCCCTCTCCTCCTGTCCCTGTTCCCTGGAGGACAGCCCGACCCCCCGGCTGTCCCCTCCTGTCAGGAGTTGTGCAGAGACACAAGGTCCCCCCTGAGCCTCCTTTTCTCCAGGCTGAGCCCCTTCCCAGCTCCCTCAGCCTCTCCTGGGGCTCCAGCCCCTTCCCCGCTCTGTTCCCTGCCCTGGACATGTTCCAGCCCCTCCAGGTGTGTCCTGCCATAACTGACCCCAGGACTGGAGGTGTCTCATCAGTTCCCAACACACTGGTCCCTGCCCTGGTCCAGCTGCCACGTTATTGCTGGGACAGCCCAGGTGTCATTGGCCTTCTTGGCCACCTGGGCACACCTGGGCTCGAGTTGAGTTGCTGTCACCAGCACCCAAATGAAGGTGACAGCCCAAACAGCTCCCTGGAGGATCAGTGTGCCCTGGGATCAGTGTGCAATGGGATCAGTGAGCAGCAGGAGCAGTGTGCAATGGGATCAGTGTGCAATGGGACCTGGACGATCAGTGTGCAGTGGGATGAGTGTGCCCTGGGATCAGTGTGCACTGGGATCAGTTTGCAATGGGATCAGTGAGCAGAGGGATCAGTGAGCAGCAGGAGCAGTGTGCAATGGGATCAGTGTGCAATGGGCTAGGTTTGCAAGGGGACCAGTGTGCAGTGGGATCGGTTTGCAATGGGATTGGTTTGCAATGGGATCAGCAAGCAGAGGGATCAGTGAGCAGAGGGATCAATGTGCAATGGGATCAGTGTGCAATGGGATCGCAGGGCTGGTTGGGATCGCAGGGCTGGGATCACGGCGCTCCCGGAGCCGGCACGATCGCAGGGTTGGTTGGGATCGCAGGGTTGGGATCGCAAGGCTGGGATCACGGCGCTCCCGGAGCCGGCACCACTAGAGGGAAGCACGAAGCCGCGGTCGCCGCCGGCTCCGGAGGATGGAGAAGGATCCCGGGCACAAAAGGAAGGAGCTGCGGGGACGGGGCCAGCCGAGCCCTCCTGCTCCCACCCCCGCGGGTCCCGGCTGAGCCGGAGGAGCTCAGCGGAATCGGCTCTTTCTGAACAGCCAAACCTTGGTTCCCAGACGGTCCCGGGTGTCCTCGCCACCCCCTGGACTGCCTGGGAGCAAGGTGGGGTCTGGGCTTCAGCAGGAGTCAAACACCTGGGGAAAGTGGGGGAACCTCCCGGGGGAATTCCCGGCTGAGGGCTCCTGGGACACAAGGAGGGCGAGCTGTGATCTTGGCAGAGCCTGAAAGGGGCAGTTTGGTGCCCGAGGATGGAGAAGAGCCAGGAACCAATCCCCGTCCCATCCCCGGCCTTTGCCCAAGCTGGAGCTGAGGGGACACAGAGAGCTCGAGGGACAGCTGCTCTCACACCCTGAGGCCCCAGGCAGGCTTTGGTGCATATTTGGAAGCACAGAAAAGCTTTCCATTCCTGCCCCTAGGCATGTGACTGGTCTTCTTTGGTCCAGTGGCCACTCAGGACCCCCCTCAGCCACTCAGGACACCCTCCAGGGTGGAGCTGGGCTGGCAGGTCCCTTTTCCAAGCTGGTTTTGTATTTTCAGGAGGAAAGATGCTCCTCTGAAGGCCCTGAAGGTGCTGAGTTAACCTTCAGCAACTCACTGACCTGTTCCTAAAGCACCCAGAGTCCCCCACACCCCTCTCCCACCCCTCAGACTCAGCTCATGACAAGGGGAAAGATTTGATGACCAAGGTCCCAAAACAGCCCCAAAATAGCCCCTAATCCTGGGTGGGGGATGGACTCACCTCACCCAGCCACACCTCAGGCAGGGATAAATTACTTGGATGGGCTATCACACTGCTGGGGGGCTCCAGACAGCTCCTGATGGCAGCAAGGCTCCCCCAACCCCTCCCAAAGCTGTTTTGGCACACAGGCCAGTGGGGAAAAAAATCCAGGCTGTTGGAAGACACAGAGAAATTCAGGTGGATTGGGTCCTTCCACCTGGAGCAGCAAGACTGGGGATGAGGCTTGTGGCAGAAGTCCCTTTTGGTCAGTCCTGGGTGTTTGTGTGCCACAGTTCAAAGGTGGTTTGTACCTCTCCTGCAGAAGAGCTGAAACTGCCAGGCTTGGTGCCTGTTTCCTCTTTTCTCACTGGTTTGTTCCTGGAGGAGGCACCTTCACCATCCTCCCCCACCAGGAGACACCCAGGGCAGGTTTCCCGTCTGGGAGGGCTGTCCTGGACACCCTCTGGGGGAGGATTTTGCTCTGTGTGGGGCACAGGCAGCTGTGGGGAGTGTGAAAGCCCCACAGGAGTGGAGGCACCAGGGAGGTGCCAGGGCTGGGCTTTGGGGCACCCCTCACCTGTGCCAGGGACACTGAGGACAGGACAGGCACTGAGGACTGTCCTGGCCCAGGGGGACACCGGGGCAGTGAGGGGTGTCCAGCTCCACTGGGCCATGTCCAGGCACTCCATTCGTGGGCAGAATGGCGGCTTGGGGCCACACCTGGCCCAGGAGGGCTCCTCTTCGTGGGGTTTCTACCACACAGCATGGGAACAAGGGCCTGGGGCCTGACAAACCCTCATCAGCCACCCAGAAATAAGATTTCACACACAAGTTACTGAAATGGGCTGAATGTCCACAGCTCCAGGCTGACCCAGCCCCAAACCTTCAACAGAAAGGCAGGAATGTATGTTTTGGACTGGTTCTGCTTCTGTCCCTGCTCCCAACCACCTGGGAGACACATTATCCTCTAAAAGGGCTTCTGGATGTCCAAATAACATCCTGGACAGGAAAAAGACCCGAGAACTGAACAGCTGAACACCTGAACAGTTCCAGACTGGCGCAGAGAGACACAACAATGTGGATCAGGTGAAGAACAAAGCCCTACTTCTGGCAGCTGCTTCGTGGAGCTGTGAGGATCCCATAAGTGTGGCCTTTGCAGCCTTTGCATGATCAAGGTGCCTGGAGAAAGCAATTCCCCTTCCCTTATTGCAAAATCTTGTGGCAAAGGGGTGAGATTTCACTGCCCTGACCCTCAAGAGCTTGGGGAAGAGGTGACAGGGACAGAGACAGGAGACAGGGACAGAGACACATCAGGGCCTCTTCCCTGGGGCGTCACAGGGTGCCCAGCTGCAGCTCTCCATCTGTTAATTCTTCCCTTGCTTCCAGTCCTCAGACATTTCATTTATTTCTGGAAAACTCTGCTAGGAGGATATTTCAGATCCTGTTTGAACCAGAGCCCATGAACTGTTCTCTCTCCACTCGCTGGCTGGAGAAATGGGGGTCTGAGCCCACGTGTCTGCATCTGTTGCCGGGAGTGCCTGGAGGCATCTCGT
This sequence comes from Pyrgilauda ruficollis, assembly GCF_017590135.1. NCBI lineage: Eukaryota > Metazoa > Chordata > Aves > Passeriformes > Passeridae > Pyrgilauda > Pyrgilauda ruficollis. Next base: position 1,740,536 of record NW_024526377.1, read on the forward strand.
GTTCATCCACTCACTGCAGCCTCAGCCTGTGCTTCCCAGCCTCGCTGAATCACAGGGATGACAACAGGCTCCATCTGCAAGGGACAGGGCCAGCTCTGTGTCCTTGGACAGCTCTGTGTCCTCACTGTGTCCACGCAGGGGTCCCCCTGATGTGGGTGTAATTAGCACTGACTCCATGATGCAGAAGGCTGAACCATTGCTTTATTCTTCTATACTGTATTAATATTATATTCTTAAGAAACCCACAGCCCCTTCCAGCCTGTCCATAACAGAAACCATTGCTTTATTCTTCTATACCGTATTAATATTATATTCTTAAGAAACCCACAGCCCCTTCCAGCCTGTCCATACAGCTTTGACCTCATTGGTCCACCAACCAAAACACAATCACCCTTTGGTAAAGAAATCTCCATAACACACTTAATAAACTCCACATTTGCCTAACAACAGGTGTAGCAAGTGGAGATAAGAATTGTTTTAATTCTTTCTCTGAGCTTTCTCACAGCCTTCCCCAGGGAAAATGCCATGAAGGCCTGTGCCTGCTCTCTGTGGCCAGAGAGCTGCTGCCACAATGAGCAGGGAACACCTCACACTGGGAGGTTCTGGCAGCCAGGGCTCAGGGATCATGGAATCACAGAATGTCCTGAGCTGGAAGGACCCCCAGGATCACCCAGTGCAGCCCCTGTCCCTGCCCAGACCCCCCAACAACCCCACCCTGGGCATCTCTGCAGTGCTGGCCAAAGGCTCCTGGAGCTCTCTCTCCCAGTAGTTTGTCCTCCCCCAGGAATTTATTTCTCCCAGAAGCTGTCCAGATCTTGCAAGGTGTTGATCTTGGCTCAAAGCTGTATCTTCTGTAGTCTAAGCCTCGGGGCCATGCCCATTCCCTGGGGAGCCTGGGTGTGGAATTCACATGCCCTCTGAACAGACAGAAGCAGAGAGAAGAACAATCAAAACAATTCTTATCTCATTTGCTACTCCTGTGTTTTTGAACAGGGGGAATGGGTTGGAAGATTATTTACCTGAAGGGATTGCTTGATTGGATTCTGGTGATGGTGTTTTGATTCATTGACCAATTGGATCCACGTGTGGGTGTCAGGACAGTTGGCAGACAGGCACGAGTTTTTCTGTAGTAGTAAGAAGTAAGTATGATGTAGTATAGTTACAATATAGAATAATAAAGTAATTAATTAGCCCTCTGAATCAATAGAGTCAGATGCATTGTTCTTCCCAGAGTTGGGGTCACATGCATTTACTATACCTGGGCAGTGCCAGCACCCTCTGGGGAAAGAACCTTGCCCTGATCTCCAGCCTGAGCTGCCCTGGCTCTCTGTGTCCCCAGGGGCTGCCAGCACAGCCAGGTAGTGACAAGGACACACCTGGGCTCTGTCCGTGGCTCCTCTGAGTCTGCAAAGCCCGAGCCTGCTCTGCTCCAGGATTTTTACTGCTCTTTGGCCAGTGTGCTGCTCTCCTGAAGCTACCAGTGGAGGCCACACCAGCATTGATCCAGGCTGCTCATCCGAGGAACCACAACAGGATTCTGGAGGAAACTGCAATCAGCTGCTCTGCCCAGCATCCTGCCCTTAGCTGGGGCTTTCACTGAGCAGGAGCTGCTGTGCTCAGCACTCAGCAGAGCTGCTTTCCTGGCTGTGGTCTCTTCATAGAATTGTAAAATGGGTTGGGCTGGAAGGACATTAAAACTCATCCAGTGCCACCCCTGCTATGGGCAGGGACACTTCCACTGTCCCAGGCTGCTCCAAGCCCCAGTGGCCTTGGGCACTGCCAGGGATCCAGGGGCAGCCAGAGCTGTGCCAGGGCCTGCCCACCCTCCCAGGGAAGGATTTATCCCCAGGATCCAATGTAAACCTACTCTCAGCTTGAATCCCTTCCCCCTTGTCCTGTTCCTACCTCCTCTGGTAAGAAGTTCCTCTCCAGCTCTCCTGTCAGCTCCCTTCAGGTGCCCAAAGCCCCTCTAGGGTCACTCCAGAGCTGTCTCTTCTCCAGGCAATCCCCCAGCACCACTCACCCATCCTGCTCTGCCCTCTCAGAGCCCTGCAGTGCTGAAATTTTCACGGACACAAGCCCTTGTCTCGTGTTGTCACAGGGTTCAGGGAAGTGCAAGAAGAGCAGGAGCTTCCAGAGTGACTGAGGATCCCCCACAGCTGCTCTGGACACCCTGTGCCAGGGCCTCACACCCTCCCAGTGAAGAATTCCTTCTCCATATAAACCTAACCCTGCCCTCTGGCAGTTTGAAGCCATTCCTTGTCCTGTCCCTCCAGTTCCTGGGGCCCCTCTGGGGACACAGGATGGACACAGAGTGCCCTGGCTTGTTGCAGAGGTGGGATACTCACTCAAAGCAGGAATGCTTTGGTGGGCTCATCCCTCACCTGCCCCTGTAGCAGGGAAGGGGCTGCTGTGGCCAGGGCAGCAGCTCTGCCCTGTCCCCCCTGAGCTGCAGGACATGTCCCAGTTCACCCTTTCAGCCCCCGTGGCAGGGACACGCTCAGCCAGGAGGGAGAGGGGACCTGAAACATCAAAAACCCAACATAATGAGGCTTTCCAAACCAAAGAGGGTCACAGGCGCTCGCTGTGTCTGATTGGACGTGCCCTGGGATCAGGGAGATGGGGATGAGATGAAGGCTCTGGTCAGGTGTCAGTGTGCTCCCTGTGACCCTGCAGGACAGCAGGGGTGACATCCAGGCTGCACTGCAGGGGAATGAGATTCTCAGAGCCTGGAACACTCTCCCAAAGGAAGCAGAGCTGTTAGAAAAATCCCAGGTGTGGTTTTCTCCTCACCTTACCCCAACTCCTGAGGAAACTGGGACGTTTAAAGGATGGAGTGGGAGGAAGAAGAACAGAGAGTTACTGAGTTGTCAGCTCTGCCTCTGGCTCTTGATACCACCCTGGGCACAGATCCTGCCAGCTCTGAGCCACGGAGGGGTGGAGATGAGCCTGTAAACCTTCCCTGCCTCCCAGAACAGGGAATCAATTCATGAGCCTCAGGAGAGCTTTGAATCTGCTGTGAGAGAGGGACATGCTGCCACTTCTGGGCTCTGAAATTCAAAGTCATGTTCTTTTCATTTCTTCCACAGCCAGCCAGGCTTTGAGGGGCTGGAGCATCAGAGAAGAGCCTGAACTGCACGGAGCAGCAGCTCTGTGCCTGCAGCAGGGATTCCTCTCCAAGGCAGGGACTGGAGTTTGCCTTGGAAGGGCTGGGAATGTGCAGGAGCTGCTGGGCCAGCAGGGTGGGTGCAGTCTGGGCAGCCCCACGTGTGGCAGCTCCCACTGCCACCCCCAGAAATCCAATGTGCTGCTGGGGCTGCCTGTGCACCCTGCTCAGTGGGTGAGAATGGGATTAGAGAGTCCTGAAATATCCCAAAATACCCATTGTCCACCCTGCCCAGTGGGGTGAAAACAGCATTAGAGAGTCCTGTATCTTACTCCAAAATATCCATCATCCACCCTGCTCAGTGGGTGAGAATGGGACTAGAGGGTTCTGTATCTGTCCCCAAAATACCCATTGTCCACCCTGCCCAGTGGGGTGAAAACAGCATTAGAGGGTCCCAAAGCTTCCTCAAAAATACCCATCATCCACCCTGTCCAGTGGAGGAGAACAGGATTAGAAAGCCCTAAAATATCCCAAAATATCCATTGTCCACCTTGCTCAATGGATGAAAAAGAGCATTAGAGAGTCCTGTATTTTACCCCAAAATACCCATCATCCACCCTGCCCAGTGGTAAAAAACAGCATTAGAGGATCCTGTATCTTATCCCAAAATATCTATTTTCCACCTTGCTCAGTGGGGTATAAAACAGGATTAGAGGGTTCCAAAGCTTCCTCCAGAATATCCACTGTCCACCTTGCTCAGTGGGGTGAAAAATGGGACTGGAGCCTCCCAGAATATCCATCATTGTCCAGCCTCCCCCCCCTGCTCCTCCCAGGTCTCCTGGGAGCCCCTCAGTGATGCTGCAGGTTCTCAGCATTCCCAGGGGCTGCAGCCTGGCTCAGGAACGGCTGGAGGGATGCAGGAATGGCTGCCTCTGGACAAATTAAATCCTTAAGGAATGGATTTGCCCCACACCCTCAGGACCAGGTGTGTAGCAGCCCTGCCAAGCCTCTGCTGAGCAGATTCTGCCCCAGCAGCCAGCCCCGGGTTACCTCTCCAGCCCAGAGTCATTCCCCCAGCCCAGGGTTATTCCCTCAGCTCAGGGTCATTCCCCCAGCCCAGGGGTACTCCACCAGCCCAGGATAGTTCCAAGAGCTGAGAGTTACCCCAAGGTTACCCCTCCAGCCCAGGGTTATTCCCCTAGCCCAGGGTTATCCCTCCAGCCCAGGGTTGTCCCTCCAGCCCAGGGTTATTCCCTCAGCCCAGGATAGTTCCAAGAGCTGAGAGTTACCCCAAGGTTACCCCTCCAGCCCAGGGTTATTCCCTCAACCCAGGGTTATTCCCCTAGTCCTGGGTTACCTCTCCAGCCCAGGGTTACTCCAGCAGCTCAGGGTCACTCCCCCAGCCCAGGATTATTCCCTTAGTCCAAGGTTATTCTCTCAGCCCAGGGTTATTCCCCCAGCCCAGGATTGTTCCACTAGCTCAGAGTTGTTCCTCCAGCCTGGGGTTACTCCATGAGCACAGGGTTATTCCCTCAGTCCAGGGTTATCCCTCCAGCCCAGGGTTCCTCCACCAGCTGAGGGTTATTCCACTAGCCCAAGATTATCCCTCCAGCCCAGGGTCATTTCTGCAGCTCAGGGTTATTCCACTAGCCCAGGGTTACTCCCCCAGCCCAGCATTATCCCTCCAGCCCAAGGTCACTCCCCCAGCCCAGGGTCATTCCCCCAGCCCAGGGTCACTCCCCCAGCCCAGGGTTACCCCCCCAGAGGGCTGGGCAGGGGTGATGGCACAGAGCTGTAGGGCACAGGGGGGCAGTGCTCAGAGCTGGGCAGGGCTGCCTGCTCTCTGTGCCCTCCAGGCCATCACTGCCCGGGTCACTGTCACCGCAGGGGTGGCAGGGCCCCGTGCAGAGCTGTCTTCCTCTGGGAGGCTCCGACCTGGGCTGGCTGCTCATTTGTAACAGGCTCCGTGTTCCCGCTGTGGTCTCCGTCTCTGAGCACTCAGCTGCCTTGTCATCAGCCAATTCGATCCATCAGCTTCTTGACAGGCTTGGAGAATAAAAATAACCACCCATTTCTAAGTGCCTATTATGGCACTTTGAAAAATGCCTCCGCAGGCGAGCCTGAATTATTCCCAAAGTACTCATTTTTTAAAAACGTTATTTTAATGTAATAAATTATTTGTACTGAAGAGTAAAAGATTATCCGTGTACCCTGAGAGCTCGGCACAGCGAGGGGTGTGGGCTGGGCCTCCCGTGGGGCCGGAGCTTGGGGCTGTGGGGAGCTGCCCCCGGTGCTCTCACGAGGTGGGGAAACACCAGAGCAGCCCTGTGGAGCTCTGAGGGATCCCAGCACGGCACAGCATCCTCTGGGGACCAGGGACAGCCCAGCCCCATGGTGTGGCAGCTGCCCCTGGTGCTCCCTGTGCTGTGGGGAAACACCAGAGCAGCCCTGTGGAGCTCTGGGAGAAGCCCAGGGGATCCCAGCACAGCACAGCATCCTCTGGGGATGAGGGACAGCCCAGCCCCATGGTGTGGCAGCTGCCCCTGGAGCAGCCAGCTCGCTGATTCCAGCATGGGAAGATCCCAAATGTCACCTCAGCACCCAGCTGGGGCTGGGGGGGTGCTCGGGGCTCTGCTCTGCCCCTCTCCCCATGACCTGGGCATCCCTCCAGCCCTGCCTGCGGCAGCCGGGATGGGATGGGGGAAGGAAATAAAGGAATTCCACCCCGGGCTGGCTCTGGGTGCAGGGATTGATGGGGAAGGGTCCCTGTCCCAGGAAGGGCTCCTGGCAGAGGTGACCAGCTGGGAATCCTTCATCTCCCAGCAGCCAGCCCTCTCCTGGGAGCCTCCTCCTCCTCTGGGAACATCCTACCTCCCCCTCCCGCAATGCTCACACAGGGGGCAGTGCCCTCACCCTGCACCAGCAGCACCAGCCCGAGGATGCCACAGTCACCTCCCTCCTGGAGAAAAAGTGCCCAAAAAACCCCTGAGATTTTTTAGCAGGATGTTTTTGGTCTTTTTTTTTTTTTCTTCCTGTAGTATTCCATGATAATTTTAATACCTTTTTTTCTTTTCTTGAAACTGCTTAGATTTAATCTAAACCCCAAAATACTTGTCCTTAAGAGCCTTGTCTTAGTAAAAAAAAAAAAAAAAAAAAAAAAAAAAAAAAAAAAAAGGATGAAACTTTATTTTGGATTAATGTTTTGGGTGAACTCAAAGAAGGGTATATATATATGTATATATTTAATTATTTTTTTAACACAGCAATTTGAACAATACGGGTTGAAAGAGGAGGAAGGCTCCAGTTCCTGTCTCAAACTACTCTGCTGCCACCAGCATCAGCTGCTGGCTGCTGGAGAGTGTGGGGAAGTGGGAACCAGCCTTGCAGGAGACGTGAGGGCATGCCCAGGGCAGGATGAGATCACAGGCTCAGCCACAGGGGCACGCTGGGGAGGAGACCCCGACAGGGCAGCCCGATGCCCACCTTCCTCCAGGACAGGGTGGGAGCCACTGCTCTGGGTTGTGCCAGCTCTGTCCCCACAGCTCTGTCCTGGGCTGGTGCCTGCAGATGGGCAGGTCCTGGAGCTGGGCAGGTCCTGGAGCTGGACAGGGTTGGGATGGAGCTCTGGAGGCTTTGGATGGAGCTGGACAGGTTCTGGAGCTGGGAAGGTTCTGGAGCTGGGAATATTTTGGAGCTGGGAAGGTGCTGGATGGATTTGTGAAGGTTCTGGAGGTGGGAAGGTTCTGGAGCTGGACAGGCTCTGGATGGAGCTGGGCAGGCTCTGGATATAGCTGTGAAGGTTCTGAAGCTGTGGAGGTTCTGGAGCTCAGCAGGCTCTGGATGGAGCTCTGAAGGTTCTGGAGCTGGGCAGGTCCTGGAGCTGTGAAGGTTCTGGAGCTCAGCAGGCTCTGGATGGAGCTCTCTCCACCCTCCTGCTGGAGTCCATCCCAGCCCGGGGCTCCCTCCCCTCCAGACCTCCCCCCCAGTGCCTTGATGATGGGGTAGCCATTCAAATCATTTTAATGAGCTCGGTGGCTGCTGTGAGGCACCAGTAACTATGGCAACTTCATTGAGAGGTGCCTGCGGTGCCTGTCAGGATTTGTGTTCCGGGAGCTGATTGGAGCAGCCCGGCAGAGGTGGGAGTCCTGTGGGAATTGGGGTTTTTGGCACTGGGGGTTCGTTTCAAGTGGAGGCAGGTGGGACTCTGGGGGGGCAGGGGTGCAGGGCAGACACGTCCCTTTGGTCCAGGACACCCTGCCCACAGAGCCAGGACAGCCAGGGTCCCCACGCCGTGGCAGCCTCCCTCTGCTGTCCCAGGGTCACCTGGGGTATGCTGGTCTGTGTTGGGGAAGATGAAACAGGAAAGCCTTGTAAATATGATTGCCTGGCAAAAAATTTTGAGAATATGGAAATTATAAGCGAGATTGAAATGAAAGGAAGCTTTGAGATACCTTATTTACTGAACAAGTGGAAAACAATGGCATGGCCAGCTGAAGGTAATCCCCTTTTGATGGAACAATCCCCTCTGCTGCAGACAGGCCCAAGGGTCAGAGCAGACCCTACTAGCTGGGCAGAAGGGCCCAAAGAGTCGTTTTTAGGGTTTTTAGGGTTTAAAATGTAACACAGTATGGCAATGCAATGACTCTTCTAGGCTGTATGTAAATGCCATAGGATTTGTATCTTGTACTAGACTGGCTAGTGAGAATTAGAATATTCAGCACAGAAGATTTATGGTATTGCAACGGGAACTCCCCGTCTCTTTTGGGTCTCTCTTTGGGGCTCCTCTCTGGTGCCTGCCCTGAGCTGTGGCTGCAGCTCCCAGCAGGGCCCTGCTCCCACACCTTTTGCAATAAACCACAAGTTCCAGACCTGGCTGCAGAGATCTCTCGTCTTGTCCATCCCAAGCTTACTATCCCCATCACTCCGACAGGTCTGGAGTCCCAGCAAAGAGCTTGGCCCTTCTGACAGCCAGGGGAGCCAGGCTGTCACTGCAGGCTCTGGGGGAGCTTTACTGGGCTGGGAGCAGGGTCCAGCCCATGTCCCTGTGCTGCTCAGCCTTTGCCACCCCAGCCCTGCTGCTCTGCTCACACCTTGGGCACCCCCAGCAGTCACAGGGTTTGTGTTTGCTTTGTGCTGCCCCAGGGAGAGCAGAGCAGCATTTCTCCAGTAAATCACTGCCATCCCTCTCTGGGATCCCAACCCATTCGGGGATTCCATGATTCTCTGAAACCAGAACTTTCCTATAAGCTCCACTTTTACTCCCCCATCATGTTCCCACTGGGAATGGAGTTGGTGAAGTTATTCCAGACTCATTTGTGTATCTCGGAGCAGGGTCTGCTCCCAGCTGGATCCCTCTGCGAGGTAAGGGATGTTTTTAAGGCACCTCCTGGACTGCACCAGCAATAAATCCATATTTAAAGGCAGGGCGGCTGACACCAGTTTTTGGGGAAATGGGAATGAGCAGAGAGCACAGGCTGGCTGGGAAGGTGGGAATTTCAAGGGTCACAGGTTGCAGCTGAGAAACCCCCCATGGGCCACCCCACCTTGAAGTCTACCCAGCCTCAGACTTGCAGAAGTAAACAAAAAGAGAAATGTTCCAAACTTATCTCAGAATCTGAAAAAGAAAAGTTTCCCACTCAGGTGCTGTTCCTGATTTTGTCTCCTTGCCCAGTGTAATTAATCCAGCAGGATCACAGTTACTGGCAATGCAGCACAGGAGACACACAGAGACAAGAAGTCAAAGTAATTTTTGGATGAATAGTGGTTTTTTCCACTGAAAAATGCTGATTTTTCCAAAACTGACACTTCTTTTAAGAGGAGGTCGGTTTTGATTAATTTATTGAGTCAGAAAAGAATTTGGAATGGGTTCTGAATTTGTCAAAATGAAGTGTTTTGACATTCCCAAAGGAGAAGAAAAAACAATCTATTTTCCAGTTCAGATGACCTCTTGTTTTGAAATTTAAGGTAATTATAATTAAACATTTCAGAGAGATGAATACTTTGAAATAAGCCTTGGGAGGGAGGCTGAGCTCCTGAAGATGCTGATTTTCCAGGACAGGCTGTGGTGGAATCCTTGGAGAAGGCTGAGGCATCAGCAATTCTCCTCACCTGGGCCCAGGTGTCACACGGGGACACAGCTGGAGCCACCACTCAGCCCACAGAGCTTCTCCTGCCCCCAGCTTCCAGCAGATGGACCACAGGGCTTGTACCAGGGTGAGTCCAGCTCACACCCATGGGCAGGCAGCTCTGAGGGTGCATGTGGCACACAGAGCTCCCAAAAATTGGCTTTTCAGGGATCCTGCCCTCCCCATCCTTGGCAGAAGGGAAGGAGACCCCTCCCCACCACACCCAAAGAGCCACCAGGAGTTCATAATCCAGAGATTTACAGATCTCAACACAGGAGATCACACACAAAAAAAAGGTTATTTGAAGCTCACAAATCCCAAAATATTATCATAGAATCCCAGAAGGTTTGGGTGGGAAGGGACCTTAAAGCCCATCTTGTTCCTGCCCTGGCACGGACACCTGGGACACCTCCCAGTGCTCCCAGCCCCACTGTCCAGCCTGGCCTGGGACACTTCCAGGGATCCAGGGCAGCCACAGCTGCTCTGGCAATTCCGGCCCCTCTCCACCCTCCCAGGGAACAATTCCTTCCCAATATCTCACCCAAAAATCCCCTTTTCCAGTTTGAATCCATCCCCTGTGTCCTGTCCCTCCATGCCTTTTCCCCAGTCACTCTCCAGGAGGGTGGGGAGGGGCTGGGCTGGAATTCCCAGAGCATCTGTGGCTGCCCCTGGATCCCTGGAAGTGTCCAAGGGCAGGCTGGAGCACCCTGGGATGGTGGGAGGTGTCCCTGAGGGTGGCACTGGATGGGATTTCAGGTCCCTTCCAACCCAACCCGTTTAATGCTTGTAGGACACCCAGGTGTGCTGGGTACTACTGTGACCCTCCTGTACCCCTCAAGTTCCGGAGGGGGACCCCAGGAGCCTCCTGGCAGTTTGTGGGGTCCCCATGCAGGGAGCTGGGCTCACAGAGTTGCACGAGCCCGTCTGGATCAGGGATGGGCTTTGGGGTTTTCTGTTCCTCGATGGGCTATGAGGGATTTGTGCTCTTCTACAGCTTTTGGGAGTTTCTGCTCTTCCATGGGCTTTGAGGGATTTCTGCTCTTCCATAGCTTTTGGGTGTTCCCGTTCCTCGGTGGGTTTTGGGGTGTTTCTGTACCTCAATGGACCTTGAGAGATTTATGCTCTCCCATGGATTTTGGGGTGTTTCTGTTCCTTGATGGGATTTTGGGGTGTTTGTGCTCTTCCATAGGCTTTGAAGGATTTATGCTCTTCCACAGGTTCTGGGGTGTTCCTGCTCCTCGATGGGCTCTGAGGGATTTCTGCTTTTCCATGGATTTTGGGGTGCTCCTGCTCCTCGATGGGCTCTGAGGGATTTCTGCTTTTCCATGGATTTTGGGGTGCTCCTGCTCCTCGATGGGCTCTGAGGGATTTCTGCTTTTCCATGGATTTTGGGGTGTTCCTCCTCCTCAATGGGCTCTGAGGGATTTATGCTCTTCCATGGATTTTGGGGTGTTTCTGTACCTCGATGGACCTTCAGGGGTTTATGCTCTTCTGTGGATTTTGGGGTGTTTCTGCTCTTCCATGGGCTCTAAGGGATTTCTGCTTTTCCATGGATTTTGGGGTGCTCCTGCTCCTCGATGGGCTCTGCGGTCCCTGTGTTTGCAGCCCCTGCCCCACGGGGGCTCCTGGATGAGCAGCTCCAGGCAGGGATCCCTGCGGCTCGGGGAGCGGGAGCAGGAGGGCTGTAATTACAGAGATAACTCACACCGTGGCACCCAACAATGAGACATGAAAATGCTACATAAACCCGTCGATCTGCTGCTCTCGATTTATCTCTCTGCCTCTCTATTTATTTCTTCCTCCACCCTCTCGCCCGGGACTGAGCAGGAGCTGGAAATGCCAGCTGCTGGAAATGCAATTTGTTTTGATTCAACTGCATCTCCCAAAATATCTCTGTGACCTCTCGAATTTTTTTTTGGCCATGAGTTATGACAATGCTGATTTTTTACTTATATTAAAAAACTGCACTAAGTCGACAGGGCCAAAAAAAAAAAGCAAGGGGCGAGAAAAAATATATATAATTTATATTATATATAAATATAAATATATATAAAAATAAATATATAGATTAATATATAAAAATAAGTTTATAAAAATAAATATATAAATAAATATATGTATATATATACACATATATAAATAAATATATGTATATATGGTGATGTTTTATGTATAATATATAAAACCCCATCAAATATCCATCTATTACTTCTGGATTTTTTTTTAATTAAGCAGGCCTTAAAGCAGTATCAAGCAGGGTGGGTTTTCCATCTTCTCCTTTTAGCAAAGCCATCAGCGCCAAATTTCTCCCCTAATTATAACAATGCTCCTGCTAATGAAAGAATTCATTTGCCTTCTCTAATCAGCTGGCTGGCGTCAGGAGCCGCAGCTGAGCGCCGTGGAGGAGGGGCCGCCAGGCAGCCTTGGAGGAGGCACCTCGCAGTTTCCAAGGCACCCCCGAAATTAGGGAGGTGGAAATTGGTGGAAATTCCCCTGTTCCCGGGAAATCCTCCTCTGGAGTCCTGGAGATTTCCCTGCCTCTGCTTCCAGGAGGGGGAACCAAGGCCAGGGGTGAAGAGGGGAAACGCTGCTGATGGGAAGAGATGGCAAAGGGCTTTGGGTTGCTCCTGTTTTGTTGTTTGTTTGGGGGTTTTTGGGGTTTTGTGTGGTTTTTTTTTTGTTTTTTAAAAATAGAGAAGATGACCCTAAAATGTGATTCTCTCCCAGCTCCAGGAAGGTCACAGGCAGCAGAATGCAGGGAAGCCCAGGGAAATTGGGGTATTTCTGCTCCCTGGGCAGAGCTGCATGAGCCCCAGTCTGGCTTGGGGTTGGGCTTTGGGGTTTTCTGTTCCTTAATGGGCTTTGAGGGATTTATGCTCTTCCACAGGTTTTGGGGTGTTTCTACTCCTCCATAGGCATTGAGGGATTTCTGCTTTTCCATGGTTCTTGAGGTATTTCTGTTCCTTGATGGGCTTTGAGGGATTTCTGCTCTTCCATGGGTTTTGGGGTGTCTGCTCCTTGATGAGCTTTGAGGGATCTGTGTTTGCAGCACCTGCCCCACACTGTCTCCTTGATGAATTTTGGGGTATTTCTTTTTGCTCCTCAGGAGGCTCTGGGGTGTTTCTTTGTGCCCCTTGGGGGGCTCTGGGACACCTCAAACTGGGGGCTGAGTCTCTCACTCTCACTCTGCCTTTGGACAGGGGGCAGTGGGGCTTTGGGGTGTGTGTGGGACAGGGGTGTCCCCCCTTAACCCATCAGCCCTGCCACTGTGGCACTCGGGAGCTCTTACCCAGCTCCATCCAGGTGATTTGTGGGGCAGGTGAGCCCCAAACCAGGGTTCAGGAGGAGTGATGGTGATCACACCACTCCTTCCAGAGTTTTCAGGATCCCTGGGTGCCAAGCTGCCTGAAGGAGCTGAGCAGGGATCCCCTGGAGGTGTAAATGGCTGTGGATGTGAGGAATATCTCATGGTTGATTCCTTCCACCAATGACTGGTGGCAAAGCCCTCAGGATGTGATGGAACCTGTCTCAGAGACACGGTCCAGAGGTCCAGGTGTTGGAATTCTTCCCACAGCCCTGGCTTGGACCCACTTTGTGCTGCCAAACAAGTCTCTCCTGCCCTGGGGGCTCCTGTAATGATGTTCAGTGCAGTACAGTCCTCTAGGATATCCCATATTTATAAATATTTATGCTCCTGATGGACACCCTGGGGATGCACCACTGCTGTCAGCCGGCTGGGGACACACATTCCTGTCACCCCTGCACTCCCAGGGACACCCTGGGGACACACATTCCTGTCACCCCGGCACTCCCAGAGACACCCTGGGGACACACATTCCTGTCACCCCTGCACTCCCAGGGACACCCTGGGGACACAGCACTGCTGTCACACACATGGTCACAGGGAACACCCTGGGGATGCACCACTGCTGTCAGCCGGCTGGGGACACACATTCCTGTCACCCCTGCACTCCCAGGGACACCCTGGGGACACACATTCCTGTCACCCCGGCACTCCCAGAGACACCCTGGGGACACACATTCCTGTCACCCCTGCACTCCCAGGGACACCCTGGGGACACACATTCCTGTCACCCCTGCACTCCCAGGGACACCCTGGGGACACACATTCCTGTCACCCCGGCACTCCCAGAGACACCCTGGGGACACACATTCCTGTCACCCCTGCACTCCCAGGGACACCCTGGGGACACAGCACTGCTGTCACACACATGCTCACAGGGAACACCCTGGGGACACCCCTGCACTCCCGGGGACACCCTGGGGACACAGCACTGCTGTCACACACATGCTCACAGGGAACACCCTGGGGACACCCCTGCACTCCCGGGGACACCCTGGGGACACACATTCCTGTCACCCCTGCACTCCCGGGGACACCAGGGCTGGGCACCCGTCGCTGCCAGGCTCCGCAGCTGCTGTCCTGTGTCCCCCGGGCTGCCCTGGCGGAGCGGGGCCGGGGATGCTCGCACGGAGCCGGGGCTGTGTGACGGTGGCAGTGGAGGAGCAGGGCCGGGAATGCTCGCCCGGGGCCAGGGATGCTCGCACGGAGCCGGAGATGCTCGCACAGAGCCGGGGATGTTCGTTCAGGCCCGGGATGCTTTCACGGAGCCAGGGATGCTCGCACAGAGCCGGGGATGCTCGCCCGGGCCCGGAGCTGCGTGCCGGTGCCAGCGGCTCTGTTCTGCCCTCCGCGCTGCCCACGCTGGTGCCAACACACGGCACGTTTGTGCAAAAGCTCCTTCTCACTCTGGGTAATGACATTGGCGGTGGCAGCTCCCGTCTCCTCCCAAGCACCCTTGTCATTTGCCTTCCCTTTATCGACAGCCTTTAATGGGATGAGGCTTTTGCCAGCAGAGAGGAGCCAATGTGTTCTCAGCTGCTGTCAGAGGCACTCGGGCTGCATAAAGAGCCTCCCATGTGGTCTCACAGCTAAAATATATATACAGGCACCAGACAAAACTGTCACCAGCGTGCCAGAACCATCATTAGCACTTGATCTTCCCAGCACAGAGGACATGCCTCAGCTAGTTATTTTCATCCCAAATCCTTTTTTTGTTGTCGTTGCTCCCATTTTATTTTGGGAACTGGGCTGGGGAAGGGGACTTTGTTTTCTCTACACGTCATGGAGGAGACAGCACAGGCCTGGTGGGCACATTATGTTCTCAGTAGGGAGCTGTGGCATCTCTGGGAGAGGTTTTAGAAGGCATCAGACAGCTCCCAGCCTCCTGTCCCCCTGCCACCCTGGGGGTGAGCTTTGGGTGAGGCTGAGCCAGCTGGGAAGGGAAGGGAAGGGAAAACCCCTGGAGCATCAAGAGGGAGCAATAATGTGAGCAAGGCAAGGAGCTGATTGCTCCAATTTTGCTGATTTCTCCAGTTTCTCTGATTTCTCTGATTTCTGATTTCTCAATGCAAGGTGTCCCTGCTCACAGCAGGAGTGGAACAAGATGAGCTGTAGGGTCCTCCCCCAACCCAAACCAGTCTGGGATTCCAGGAAATATTCCAGTAAATTTCAGGCAAGATCCCATTCATCAGCTTTCCCACACAGAGAGGTTTTGGAGGAGCAACTCCTTGTGCTTACAGCCACAGTCTTGGTCTTCCTCTACTGATGCTCCCCTCTGCCCAAGCAAATGTCCTGCCAAGTATCTTTGGGCACAGAAATAGAAAAAGAGACCCCAGCACCAAGAGGAAATTCTCTTTAAAATCTAGAAGAGCCTCTGATAGGCCCAGCATCCTCTGGCTGCCCAGCTCTGAGCATGATCAGATAAATAAAATTATTTTTGCTTGGCCTTGATAATCTGAGAGGTCTTTTCCCACCTTAATGACTCAATGACTGCAGCAGCTTCCCCTGCCCCTGGCACAGGGCTGAGGGTGCTCAGGGGTGTTCAGGGATGCTGAGCCTAGAGCAGGGCTCGTGCTGCTCACCCAGCACCAGGCACAGCACCCCTGGAGCTGGATGTGGGCAGTGGATCCTCTGCCACCCCTGGGAGTAGCCACAGGAGCCACCCGCAGCCTCCTGCGAGCCCGGGCGGGATCAGAGCGGAGTGATGAATTCATTGTGCAGTTTCACAGACAGAAAGGGAGGCTAAATTCATCTCCTGAATTATTCACCAGGAATTGGTGCTGTGTTCTAGCAGACACACATCCAGCAGCTCCATAATGGGGAAATTCAGTATATATCATAGCAGTTAGACACGTATCCATTACACACAGCAGTTGTTAATCTCCAGTGAATGTATTTAATAATAGCTATTTATGTACCATACATTAACTACCCCTTTTAAGCTGAAACTGAATGCATATTTGAGACCCTTAATTCAAAGCACTACTTAAAGCTGAGGCTCTGAGTCAGGATAATAAGGATTTCACAAGGGGGGTGTTTAAGTACTTCAGAATAAAGAAAACCTTTAGAAAAGAAAGAAAAAGAAGGAAAAAAAAAAAAAAAAAAAAAAGAAAACAACCCCAAAGCATCTGAAGAGGTTTCTTGCACTTGAAATCCCTCCTGGGTGCAGACTTGTGGCTGAGAGGGGCACGATGGGCAGAGGAAATTGTGCATCATGAGAGATTCCTGGGTGCTCTGAAGGCACTGGAGCCCTCAGGAGAGCAGAATTCCATTGGCAAAGCGTGAAGGATGCCCTGAGAATGTCCTGGTGGCAGCCCTGGTGGCAGGGAGAGGAAGCACAGCAGCACCTCCAGCCTCACAGCCAAACCCACCACAAGGGAAAGAAGAAAACACCAGAATTCAGGGTGAATTCTTCAGGATGAATTCTTCAGGATGAATTCTTCAGGATGCTGCTGGAGTCTCCCCAAACCCTGGGAGTGCCCAGGGCACAGATTGTGACCCCCTGAACTCACCAGCCTGGGCCAGGGCTGCTGCTGGGCTGGGACATCCTCACAGCCCCAAAAATTCACCCCTGAGGTGTTTATTTGGTCAGCTCCCCCATCCCTGGGCAAAACACAACCCCCAGAGCAGACAGAGGGGCAGCAGGAGGTGGGAAAGGATCAAAGTGGGAGCCAGTGGTGCCTCAGGGGCACTGGAGCCCCCAGAGGTTGTGGGGGGACCCCAGTGCCCTCCTCCCTGGACACCCCTACAGTCTCCACCTCCCTGCTCTTCCTCCTCCCCTGCTCTTCCTGCCTCCCCAGCCTCACCAGTTTTTTCCTATTTTGCTGGAAATAAGTTTTCCTGTGGGGAGTGGAGCCATGGCCTGTGCTCTTCCATGGATTCATGGAGAGGGAGAAGCCATCAAAGCATCCTGAGGGTTGGAAAGTCCTCACTGGACTCCTGTGTGGGGATCCAGTGGCATCATAGCCTCTGCTTAGGATTCCATTGCTACAGCCTGGAGAGGAGAAGGCTCCAGGGAGAGCTCAGAGCCCTTGCAGGGCCTGAAGGGGCTCCAGGAGAGCTGCAGAGGGACTGGGGACAAGGATGGAGGGACAGGACACAGGGAATGGCTCCCACTGCCAGAGGGCAGGGCTGGATGGGATCTTGGCAATTGGGAATTGTTCCCTGGCAGGCTGGGGAGGGGCTGGGCTGGAATTGCCAGAGCAGCTGTGGCTGCCCCTGGATCCCTGGCAGTGCCCAAGGCCAGGCTGGACATTGGGGCTGGGAGCACCTGGGACACTGGGAGGTGTCCCTGCCATGGCAGGGGTGGGATGGGATGAGCTTTGAGGTCCCTCCCAACACAAACCATCCCGGGATGGTTTAGTTGAGGTGTTAGGGCATGGGTTGGACTCAATGATCTTGAAGGTCTCTTCCAACCCAGCCACTCTGTGAATTCTGGGATTCCAGCATTCAATTTTTAACTTTGTGAGGCCATTGCCTTGAATTTCCCTTCCCGTTTTATTGCACCTCGGAGTCTCCTAACATTCCCATGGATTCTGAATGCCAAACCCCCAAGTCCAGCACCACCAGCTTCTCTCCTCCCAGAGCAACATCAGGCTGTGTGTCAGAGCAGGGACAGCACACAGTGACCCTCTCCTGATGTCCCACCACCACTCCTGACCCAGCGGCACCTCAGAATCCAACATCCCTTGGTGAATTCTCCTCTCATGAGCCTTCCTGTGGGGTTGGACATTTCCACCATGGACCAGGTGCGTGTCACCTCCTGCTGGCCATGGAAGTGGCACCCCCCAGCTGTCTGGGATGGTCCCTGTGGAAAGAGAGAGGATCCCACAGCAGCAACCCCTGGTTTTCCTGTCTGCTGTCACCCATCCCTCAGGAGATCCCCCAGAACTGCCCAGCCTTGCTGGCAGAGCCCCCAGGGGTTTCCACAGGGAGAGACTGACAGCTGGGCTTTACATTCCTGCTCTTTATTCCCTTCATGATAATTCCTAACACTTGATTTGCTTTTTCGAGGCACTGCTGAGCACAGAGCTGACATTTTCAAAGCTGCCTCTGTTGTAACTCTGAGACCTTGTTCTTTAGCAGTGACAGGCAGCTCATGGGGCTTTATTTAATTCATAAATTTAGGAGCTGTATTTTCCCATGTACCTCCGTTCTCATTTATCTCCTCTGAATTTTATCTGCCATTTTGTCACTAGTCTCTCCCTATTACCAAGTCTTTCTGCAACCCCTCACAACTGGCCCTTGTTTTACTCCCAAAATAATCCAGCCTCTCCAGCTGAAGGTGTTATTGCAAGAAAAGAAAATTGTTATTAATAACCCATCCATGGTGGCCTTCAGTGCAGTGAACCCAGGACGGCTTCAGGAGTGGGGTGGGACCAAACCTCCACATTCTCCTTGGTGGGATACGAGTTTCTCTGGTTGAACATCCCTGCCCACCTGAGACCAGCCCAGGGCTCCGAGCTCTGGCTCTGTGCAGGTCCCTGGGGCTCTGACAGCCTGCCCAGACATGGCCTGCCCTCAGCCCAGCCCTCTGCCTGCATTTGGGCCCCTCGGGCTCCCCAGGTGCTGCTGCGGGGCCGTGGCCCAGAGAGCTCCTGATGAGCCCTGGGCTGAGCACAGGGAGCTGAGGGAGCTGGGAGCCGAGGGAGGGGCAGAGGAAACCCTGCCTGGAGCCTCTCCTTGCACAGGGGTCAGCACAGGGAATCTGTGTCCAGGAAATCCGTGTCCAAGGGAAATACACATCCAAAGGGAATCCATGTCCAAGGAAATCCGTGTCCAAGGGAAATACACATCCAAAGGGAATCCATGTCCAAGGAAATCCGTGTCCAAGGGAAATACACATCCAAAGGGAATCCATGTCCAAGGGAATCCATGTCCAAAGGAAATCCATGTCCAAGGGAATCCATGTCCAGAGGGAATCTATGTCCAAGGAAATCCATGTCCAAAGGAATCCATGTCCAAGGGAATCCATGTCCAGAGGGAATCCACGTCCAGAGGGAATCCATGTCTAAAGAGAATTTGTGTCTCCAGGAAATCCCTGTCCCTGCTGCAATCAGATATTTCCTTGCTTTTGGATGCAAGAGCCATTCCAGCTCTGGCAGCTGCACCTTGCTTCTCCTGCCTTGTTAATTTTCCCCAACATCCATTTCAAGGTTTTACTTTCCCGCCTTTCTCTGCAAAATCCAGATTTTCTCTCAGCTTTGGAAGGGGTTTTTGACCCTTTTTGAAAAACACAACAATTGGAATGTTGTGATTTTTGTGCAACAAGAGCTGCATGGAGAAAAATATTTCTCCCAGTTCATTTGCAAACCGTGCATTTGTTTGTTTGTTTTTACATTATTCAAGCCTGGAACAAAGATAAAGGTTTCCCAAACTATTGTCAAATTGATTTTCAAAGGGTTTGGAGTCAATGTTTCATTTGACAGTATCAGAATACTTCAATCAAGTTTTGGATTTTTCCAAATTAAATGAAAGGGAGTTTTTAAACTAAAGAATGTTTCAGGCCCAAAAAATCAAAACATTTCATTCTGAACATGTCAAAACTGGCCATTTAAAATGATTTCACATGGGGTTTTTTTCTCCAATAAACAAAATTGGGCAAATTCACCATCATTTTACAAAACACTTCAAGAGCTGACACACTTCTGCTTCCACCATAAAAAAATTGCATGGAACAAAATTCGTTAACCTCCTCTCCCAGAGTGGCTTTTGGAGGAAAAAAAAAAGAATCCATTCATTCTCCTGATTTCCCACTCCTAATTTTTGTAGCTGAATTGCAGTCACACGGTTGGGACACACTCAGGTGTCCCTGTGGAGGAAGATTGGCAGGTCCCCACTGGTCTGCACTGGTTTGAACCGGGTGACATCTCCTCCATGCCACACCTGGGATATCCCCATGGATTATTGTCCTTCCCTTCCTGCCTGGGAGCCTCCACCGGCCTCCATCCACTGAAATCCTCAGGTGAGATGTAAAAACACCCTGGCACAAATCTAAACCCTGTGTGAGCTTCAGGGGCACCAAAGGGGCCTTTCCCTGCCAACAAAATCCATCACCACGGCGGGGCCTCACTCCCAGGGCTGGAACTTTAGGCTGGAAAAGATCTGGAATGTTCTGCTGTGCTGGCTGGAGGGATAGGATGGGATGGGATGGGATGGGATGGGATGGGATGGGATGGGATGGGATGGGACTGAGCACCCTCCAAATATCAGTGCTGTGTTTGAGGTTAATTATCCCCCACAAACAGACATGGAACTGGACATGGATTCCCTTGGATATGGACTCCGTTGGACATGGATTCCTTCAGATGTTTATTTCCTTTGGACACAGATTCCCTTGGACACAGATTCCCTTGGACATGGATTCCCCTTGGACACAGATTCCCTTTGGACATGGTTTCCCTCTGGACACACCTCACCAAGACAGCCACTCCATGCCCTGTCTATGCCAAAAATCCACATTTTTAAAAGTACAAGGCTGGCTCAAGGCATGGGAGTGACCCCTGCCAGGTCTCCAAGGATTCACAGGATCGCAGAACATTCTGAGCTCAAGAGACCCACCAGGATCAGCCAGTCCAGCCCCAACCCTGCCCAGACCCCCCAACCACCCCACCCTGGGCATCCCTGGAGCTCTGGCAGCCTCGGGGCCGTGCCCATTCCCTGGGGAGCCTGGGCAGTGCCAGCACCCTCTGGGGGAAGAACCTTGCCCTGATTTCCATCCTTTTCCTCCCCCTGGGCTCCCCAGTGTCCTTTGGCTCACACAAGGGGCACCTTGGCAGGGGACTGGGACACCTCCAGCGCCACAGCCCTGTGCAGGAGCTGCCCAGCTGTGCCAGCCAGGCTGGGAGGAGCTGATTCTCTCTGCTCCTCAGCTTCCTGGGTGATTTATGGGGTGTGAGATTAAGGGCTGGAGCTGCTACCAGGGAGCTGGGAAATGAATGAAATTGCAAAGAGGATTTATGAGTGTGACAGAGCCACTCTGCCAGTGACACCAAGCAGAGGCTCTTGGGCATTTGGGGAGGACAGAGGGGCCCTGGGGCTGCAGAGGGAGCTGGGACCCCATGCCAGGTGTGAGTGGGATGGACAAGCAGAATTCCATTCTTGTCCCAGTGCGCAGTAAAAGAAATTATAGAATTGTAGAATATTCTCAGCTGGAAGGGACACGCAAGGATGATCCAGTCCAACTTCCAGCCCTGCACAGACACCCCACAAATCCCACCCTGGGCATCCCTGGTAGAGATGTCCAAACCCTCCTGGAGCTCTGGCAGCCTCAGGGCTGTGCCCATTCTCTGGGGATTCTGGTGAATGACCAACACAGGCATGGGGATGTCCTGGGATATCCTGGACTTGCCTTGATCAATTCAACGTGACCTAATAGACGTGAGAATCTCTCTTTTCTAGGTTTTTGTGCATCAGATCCCTGCTGTGCTGTGAGGCCACCCTCAGGCACTGAACAGCATTGGGTGGGTTTGGTGCCAGCAGCACATTGTGTCACTTGTGTGCACAGGCCCTGTGTCACTAACATTGGAAAACCCCTGAAAAACCCCCTCAGTCCATGCACCTCCCTCTGATCCCTGGGCAGTGGGGTCTCCACTGGCCTTGGAACTTCCTGCGGGTTCCCCTGGAGCAGTGGGACATCCCCCCTCATCCTTCACCTCCAGGACCCTGCAGTGCATGGTGTGCCAGTCCTAGGGGCACCCTGCAGCCACAGGGGCTGGCAGTGGGAGCTCTGGCTCTCCCCCTGGTGTGTCGAGGGTTCAGTTTTGCCCTGAGCTCCTGGAGAGCTGCCAAGGCAGGAATGTGTGCCCGAGGGCTGGTTGGACACTGGGCACCTGAACATCAGGTTTGCTGTGTTGAACCATGTGTTTGAACCATGCCCAAACCCAACATTTCATTTATTAAAAATTTTTCCTGAAATATTTCCTGCATTCTGGGTCTTCCCTAAAACTGCAGCAGCAGAAACCTAGGAGTAAATTTTGCCCTTGAGCTCCTGTGGATCATAAAGGTGGGGAAAGAAGTGGGTTTAAGTACTTTTAAATCAATAAGGAGGAAATCCATCTATCCCTGGGAGTTCCTGGCGTGGGGAAACCACTGCGTTCCCCCTCCTGCAGCAGAGCTCCAGCACAGCTGGAAGGAGTAGCTGGGGAGGGGTCCCAGACCAGAGGGATGCCATCCGGGCCCGGCAGGGCAGGGATGGAGGTGCCCTTCCCGAGGGGCTGCTCCCACCGAGGCGCTCGGAGCCCAGCGGGACGCGCTGATCCAAGCCCGATGGATGCAGGGAGATCAAAGCTCGCCTTTTATCTCGCTCTCCCTTCTGCCTTCTTCCACAGCTGGAGGGCGTGTGTTCCCCTCCTTTGTAGCTGCTCCATCCCCTTCTTTAAATCTTCACTTAAAGCCTTCCTTTCTTCTCCAGCAGGCAGCCGAGTCCTCCCCGAGCGCGCTGTTGTAATGCCCACGGAGGATCCTATTCCAGAGGCATAAATTACACGGCCCCGTGGCGGCTCCCCCTCGCTGAGCATCTCTCGCAGGTAGCACTCGGTGTTAAGTGCACATTAAGCATTGCCGAGCGCTGCAGCATCACAAAGAGCGGCTCGGGGGGACAGCCCTGTGCCTGCTGCTCGTCAGGATCAGTGTCGGGATGAAGGCTGAGCCCCCCCTCGCTGCTGCCGGCGCTGCCATTACCTAATTGGATCCAATGTAAGGTATTAGAGGCACATTAGGAGATGACACAAATTGGGTTTGGCTCGTTCTCAGTGCACCGAGAGGCCTCGGTGTTGTAATGAGCACACAGGGAAGTGCCGGGGTGTCAGTGTCACCTCCTGGCGAGGGGGACTTTGGGGCTGGAGCACCTGGAACAAACAACTGAGCATTGTCACCCGCAGAACGGGCTGGAAGTGCTGCTTTGGCAACCCCTGGCAGCAGAAGGGCTCTGGGGGGCCATCCCAAATCCCATATCCTTTAGCAATCCCTCACAGCAGAAGGGCTCACAGGTCTGGGGGCCACCCCAAATCCCATATCCCAATCCTGGTGATGAGGGATGCACTGAGCCATTCACAGGGGCCTGGCTGCCTGAGGAAAATGGCAGAATATCCCTGGGGCTGGCACTGAGGGCTCAGGCACAGGGTCATTAGTGAGAGACCTCACAGGGCTGCAGGGCATTGCTGCTGAAGAGCAAAAAGACTCTGCAGCCAAGCCTCAGCAGAGCCAGAGTTCCTGAGGCTCTGTTCCCACTTTGTTCTACCCAAAAAGAGCTCATCACCTCATCCTACCATCGCCTTGGCCTTTTTCCCGGGATCCTGCAGACCTGGGGAGCTCCTTTGGGCACAGGGATCACAGGGCTGGTCCTGGCAGAGCTCAGGGCACCAAAGCTGGAGCTGCAGGATGGGCTGAGGGTTTCATTAATCCTTAGCCAGCCCTTGAATCTCACCTGAAGAAGCTCTTTGCTGCCCTCAAATCCCTCCTGGAGCAGCTCTTTGCTGCCCAGAGGCCCGGGCAGGGTCAGTCTGTGCCGTGCAGGAGGAGGTTAAAGTCCTTGACTGTGCTCACAGTGCTGCAGATGCTGCTGCTCACAGGCACCCCCAGCCTGTTTTAATATCTCACAGCAATGAGCTCTGCAGCTCAACCACAGGCTGGAGAAAAACTTGTATGGGTTCAGAATTTACTGCCTTTTAATTTCCTGCATTATGATTTTCTGCATTTCCTGAGTTTAATTTCTTGCAATCTTTATTTTCTCATCGCTGTCCAAGAGCAGATCAGGGGTCTATTCTTCTTACTGCTGAAACCAAAAATACTGCACAGACAGCAATTCCCTGCAATACATTTGTACCTTCAGCACCCTTTTTGTCCTCCCCCACCAAAAAGTACACCCAACCCCCCCCCAAAAAACAAAAAAACAAAAAAACCCAGAAAACCACTGAAACAACCCACATTAAAAAAAAAAAATTCCTGGCAAAAAAGTGAGGGAATATTGAACAATCCCAAGTAAAGCACTGCAGGTCAACTTCTGAAGGTGAGTGGAGAATTAGAGTTTTTGCTGAAGGTGCTCCTGTTTGAGGAACAAAGTGCAGAAATTGGGGGTGCAGGGGGTGTTTTGAGCAGACACAGCACTGCCAGGAGCTCTGTTGAGAGCCATCGGTGTCAGGCACAGCTGCCCCTCACCCTTCCTGCTCTCAGCATCACAATCAGCACCCAGAGTCCCTCCTGTGCTCAATTTTAATAAGGAGGTGAACTCAGGGTCATTTTCTTTCTGCCATGTGTTCCCAGTGCCCTGGAGCACAGCAGAGCTTGGTGCTGGCCAGGATGGTCCAGGACACTGGAGAGGCATCAGTGAGTGCTGACACAGCCAGGGGAGGCAGGCAATCCCTCCCTGGAGCAGAGATTTTGTGATCACAACATTATTCAGCACAGCCCCAGGGCTGCCAGAACTCCAGGACAACGCTCCCAGGCACAGGGTGGGGTTGTTGGGATGCCCTGGGCACAGCCTGGAGCTGGACTGATGATCCTCCCAACTCAGGCCATTCCATGATTCTGCAGTTCTGGGCCTGTGAACTGCCAGGAAGATGCAGATTTGGGCTGAGGAGCAGGTCCTGGATGCTGGCAAGGAAGATGAGGGTCTCCTGCTGAGCACTGTGACACTTTGCTAAAGTGTTCTGAGAGCTCTGCCTTCCCAACCCAGGCAGCTAATGGCTGGTTTATGTCCTGAAGCATGAGGGTTTAGGTCCCCTGCAGATTTTTATCCCATTTAATGTAACTGTAGATATCCTCTGTATTCATATAAATGAATAATCCTTTCTGAATCCTTCTAAGCACTTTGCCTTAGCAGGCTGGATGTTATTAATCATAATGCTCTGCAGTTAGACAGCATTTTACCTATTCCCAGTGCTGAACAAACACTGCCTAATTAACCTTCCCCATGCCAGGGGAGGTGATTATCACCCTCGCTGTCTGGGGGGAGGTGGCACCAAAAGTGTCAGTGAGTGGGGTTTGGGGTCAGGGCTGCCCCTTTCTTCTCTTTCCCTGTGCACAGGTCTGTCTCTGTGGCTATGGACCTACTCAAAACTTCAATTTCCTTCCTGAGAACTCATAAAAACACAGCATGGAAGGACTTTAAAGCTCATCCAGCTCTGCCTTCCACCATGGACATTTTCTAATATCCCAGGCTGCTCCCAGCCCTGTCCAGCCTGGCCTTGGACACTCCCAGGGATCCAGGGGCAACCACAGCTGCTTTGGCCTCCCCACCCTCACAGGGAAGAATTTTTTCCTGGTATTTAATCCAATCCTACTTTCTGTCAGCATAAAGCCACCCCCTTTTCCTGTCCCTACATGCCCTTGTGAAGAGTCCCTCTTCCTCTTTCTTGCAGAATTCTGGGACAACATCATTTAATTCCCCTACAACCAACTGGCTTTTTGCACTGGAAGTGCAGAGAGCTGAAAACTGGAGCTGAAACCATTTAATTAACTAAACAGAAATCAGCACTGCGAAAACCGAGATGTTCTTGGGGGCAATTTTTGTCTCGTCAAAGCAATGGGGAGTTGGGGTGGGTGGAGGGAAATGCCACCAGAGCAGCTCGGGCTGGGTTTGCTGTGCAGCCACCACCAGCAGCAGGGGAATAGTGATGATGATAATAATAATAATAATAATGATGATGCTAACGAGAATATTCCTGTGCCTGGGTTCCCCGCAGCATCCTGCTCACACAGATCCCAGAGCACATTAGAAATGGGGCTGCTGCTGTCACTCCTCCTGCTCAGGCTGGGTTGGCACAAATGCCACGCAGCTGAGAGCCAGGCTGGAGCTGCCAGCAGCCCCCGGTGTCCCCTGGGGGAGCCGAGGCTCTGAGACACCCCCAGCAGGGCTGGCACAGTCCCTGTCACACCCAGCAGGGCTGGCACGGTCCCTGTCACACCCAGCAGGGCTGGCACTGTCCCTGTCACACCCTGCTGCTCAGGGACCTTGCTCAGGGGACCCCTTCCTGCCCTGGGCTGCTCCACGTCCAGATAGCCCAGGGTGGTGGGGACAAGTCTCACCCTCCTGTACTCCATCACACGCAGGGTTAATTAACTCTTCCTGGCCCAGGGACAAGGCCCAAGGGACAAGGAGACCCCATGGCCAGGACACTGGGAACTCCCTGCCATGGCTGGGAGATGGAGAATTGCCTTCCCAGGGTCCCTTCCCTTCCCTTCCCTTCCCTTCCCTTCCCTTCCCTTCCCTCCCCTTCCCCTTCCCCTTCCCCTTCGCCCTTTTCCCTTTTTCCCAGACACTGGAATGCCAAGGCACAGGGAGGTTTTGCAGACCCCCACAGCCCAGGGCTGGAGTGTTTGTGCCCCTTTGGGCAGCCCTTGGCTGTGCCAGCCCTGGCAGCTCCCCAGCCCAGTGCCCCAGGTGCTTTCTGTGCTCCAAATACATCCCAGACTGGTTTGGTTTGGGAGGGACCATAAATCCCATCCAGTGCCACCCCTGCCATGGCAGGGACCTCCCACTGCCCCAGGCTGCTCCCAGCCCTGTCCAACAGTTCCAGGGATGGGAAGTTCAAAACTTTCAAAGTTCAAATCTTTGCTTCTCTTGCAGTGTGATCTAAGGGAAGTTGCTGTCCCGTGCCTCAGTTTCCCCAAGCAATGACATTTGCTGTGGATGGTGGCTTTGCCTTACATTCCAGAGGCCAGAAAGAAAAATCCTCTGCAACAAAAGCAAAAAAGCAGAATCTCACGGGGTTTGGAGGTGGTGCTTCCCTGTCATTCCTTATCCACGCCAGGGGAATTGCTCGGGATGCCTGCACGAGACAGAAATCCCCTCTCCCCCTTGGCTGCCCCGTGCCTTTCCTGGGAGAGCTGTGGAAGGTGATGGATGGCTCAGGAGGGCAGGCAGTGGTGCCCTTTCTGTTTGTGTGCAGAGTGTCTAATATACTGATATATGCTGCATTCATCCCTTTTAAATATAAATCAATAAGCTGCTGTATTTCAAACGGGCCGCTCAATGCGCAGGATAAATGTCTCCATTCCCCGGGGTGCCCTGCCTGGCCTGGAGGGCTGCAGCTCTCAGGCACCCAGGAACAGCAGACGTGCTCAGGCTTTGCCAGGGAGCTGTGCCAAGAGCCCAGGGAAGTCGTGGCAGGGTTTTCCCTCCGTCCTGAGGCTGCCGAGGTCCTGGGCAGCAGCAGCAGCACGGAACCAGCCCCTGCCTGCCCTGCAGGGAGGCACCTGCACCCTTGGGAGTCCAACCGGCCCAGGATGGGAGCAAAGAGCCCATCCCGGGCCCTGCTGGGCAGCCTGGGGGTTTGCAGCAGCTCAGAGAAGGCAGCAGTGTGTGCTCACAGCCCAGGAAGCCAACGGGGCCCTGGGCAGATCCCACAGCAAGGGCAGAGGGAAAGAGGGAATTCTGCCCTGCTCAGGTGAGACCCCACCTGCAGAGTTGCTCCAGCCCTGGGAATTCCAACAGCAGCAGCACCTGGAGCTGCTGGAGAGAGCCCAGAGGAGCCCATGAACCTGTTCCAAGGCTGGAGCCCCTCTGGAGCCAGGCTGGGAGAGCTGGGGGTGCTGCCCTGGAGAGGAGAAGGCTCCAGGGAGAGCTCAGAGCCCTTGCAGGGCCTGAAGGGGCTCCAGGAGAGCTGGAGAGGGACTGGGGACAAGGATGGAGGGACAGGACACAGGGAATGGCTCCCACTGCCAGAGGGCAGGGCTGGAGGGGATCTTGGCAATTGGGAATTGTTCCCTGGCAGGCTGGGGAGGGGCTGGGCTGGAATTGCCAGAGCAGCTGAGGCTGCCCCTGGATCCCTGGCAGTGCCCAAGGCCAGGCTGGACATTGGGGCTGGGAGCACCTGGGACAGGGGGAGGTGTCCCTGCCATGACAGAAGGTGGAACCAGATGGTCCTTAAGGTTCCTTCCAACCAAATCCCTCTGGGATTCCATGATTTCACTTTCCCCTCCCCTGGTCCCATGGATGGGGCTCTGTCTCTGGGTGTGCTGCTCGGGTGCAGCCTCTCACACTCTGCAGGAGGAGCGAGGGCCCCACCTGCCCTTCTGTCCCAGCTGTCGGTTCCCCCATCCCCATCCCAAGGTCCCCCCAGCACCTCGGGGTGCAGATATATTTGTGGACCTGAGCCATCCTTTCTCCAGAGTCATATCCCACTTTAGTTTATCCTGGAAAACCCCTGGGCTCAAGCTGGGGCTGCAGCAGCACAAGAAGCCCCAGACCCTGTCTTGGTTTGAACAGACAGGTGTCTGCTGATGAAGGCAGGACCCTCCCCTAAAATGGAAAATGCAAACCCCCTCCCTCTGAATCGTTACATTCCCAACCCAGGCCACCAGGGCACCCCCAGCTGTGTCCAGCTGTGCTGGAGCTCTGGGCTCAGCTGGGGGAGCCCCAGGGATGGAAATCACCCTGGAGCAGAGCAGGGACTCAGCTCCTCTGCCAGACTCGTTGTGGCTTCAATAATCTCTGCAATAAATTCAGATTTTTCTCTCTGGTTTCCTGCCTGTCACTCCTGTCAGTCCATGCCTACACAGGGTGAACCCAGCAGCGTTCGTGGGGGTCAGCAAAAAAAACCAAAATGTAAAAATCCAGCATAAAAACATCAAAACCAATTTTTAATAAGTCAAATGCCAAAAAAAAAAAAAAACCCTTAATCTTAAAAGAGAAATCTGCTTATAAAACTATAAAAACCTCTTTTCCCCTATAACATATAAAAATAAAATAAAATATTCAAATGATAAATATAAAACAGAATCTTCCATACTAAAATAAACAAATATTAAAATAACTATAATCCTATAAAAATAAGAATAAAACCCTATATCCTCCCAAAAAAATCTCTATTCCCCAAATTAAAAATAATTTATAAAATAAATAATAAAATCTTGAACCTTTTAAACAACTCATCTTTAAAACAACACCCAATAAATTAACATAACCCAATAAATTATAATAATGACAAAAATAGAAAAAGTAATTTGAAAAAAAAAATCACAATTACAAATTTCCCCAAACAACTACTATTCACAAAAAAAATAATAATGACAAAAACCTCTATTTTTCTTATTTAAAAAAATCTCCAAAATAATTTGCTCCAGGGGTGGAGCCAAATGATGCCCCTGGCCACATCCACTCCTCCCTGCTCCTTATCCTGCTGGGAGCTGGGCAATGGCACTGCTGCTATGGGAGATTAAAATAAAATAAAATAAAATAAAATAAAATAAAATAAAATAAAATAAAATCTATTCCCCACAATTGCATAATGGTTGCAGATCCAAGTACTGCTAATTATACAACAGTTTCAGATCTAGGCTGTTATTTATGATCAAAAAATATCAATTTGTATAGACTCCAACATTTCACCTACTAAAAAGCTCACCCATTAATTCATGTTGCATTTAAATGTTCATTTTAGGCCAGATTTCTCTGCTTAATGCACATGATTCTCTTTCAAGTCCTTTGCAAGCCAGAGTTGAAGTTGAAAAGGAGAAGTTCTCCCTTTTCTGGAATCTTCTGCTCAGAGAATAAAAAAAAAAAAAACACCAAAAAAGTTAATTATCCCTCAATATTTTATTAATAATCAATTTCTTATGATTATTTTTTTTAATGAGATGTCATTACATAAATGCCCTCATTTTCTGGAGTGCATGTGGTATTAGCAAGAGCCTGTGATCCATTTGCATGAATAATTCCCATTCAATTGACTATTCCCAAACTGTTCCCTTCAGTCCTGGGCTATTTATTACCAGGAATGTGTGGCTGGCCACTCCACTCGTGGGGTTTAATTGCTAATTGGATGAGAGGAGTTTTACAAACCAGACAGATTCGGGGTTAGGCTTCTGTTTCGTTTAATTAAATGGTTTTAGTTCTTGTTTTCAGCTCTCTGCACCTCCAGTGCAAAAAGGCAGCGACACAGAGGGAAGAACGCGATGGAAATATGGATAAATATGGATAAATTGGGATAAACTTGGATAAATATGGATAAATATGGATAAATACAGATAAATACTGATAAATACGGATAAATACAGATAAATATGGCTAAATTTGGATAAATGTGGATAAATATGGATAAATTTGGATAAATTTGGACCCATATTGATAAATATGGATAATATGGATAAATTTGGATAACTATGGCTGAATATGGCTGAATATGCATAAATATGGCTAAAAATTAATAAATATGGATAAATACAGATAAATATGGATAAATTTGGATAAAAACTCAGATCTGGGAGATTTCAGGATCGGGAAACATGTCCCTGAACCTCGGGGTGTCATTTGAGAGGCACAACAAGAAAAGGGAGTGCTCCCTGCAGCTAGGGCTCTAGGTGTGGGGACTCCACAACCAGGGCCAGATTTCCCTGCCTGTTCTGAAGCAAAAGGGAGAAAACACCATTTGGGGGATTGGATCTTTTCAGGACTGCATGACCCAAAGTAAAATAAAATAAAATCCAGCCCGTGGTGGATTTCTGAGGGCACAGATCCCCTCAGCACCGTGTTGGCAGCTGCAGCTGTGCCCGGCAGTCTCTTGATGAGGAAAATCAAATCCTGTGCCACAGGGCATGGGGCACATTCCTGGGGTCAGGGAGCCAAAAAAAACCAACACCTTCCCACCCCCAGCTGAGGCTGGGCTGCACTTCAGCTCATTTCTCACTCAGGATGAGATTTCCAGCCACTCTCACTCAGGGCAGAAGCCAAGGACCCTGTGCTGGCTGCTCTGACACCAGGTCAGGGAGCTCTGGATCAGCTCCCTGAGCCTAAACCACCCTCTGGGCATGGCTCAGGAGCAGGGCTGGGGTGAGGGCATGTCCCCAGGACCATGGCACATCCCCATGACTGTGGCACTTCCCCAGGTCAGTGGCACATCCCTAGGAGCAGGGCTGGGATGAGGGCACTTTCCCAGGATGATGGCACATCCCTGTGACAGTGGCACTTACCCAGGGCCATGGCACATCCCCAGGTCAGTGGCACATCCCTGGGACAGTGGCACATCCCTGAGATAGTGGCACATCCCCAGAATGATGTCACATGCCCAGGGCAAGGGCAAAGGCAAATCCCTGGGACAGTGGCAAAAACCCAGGATGATGGCACATCCCCAGGGCCATGGCATTTCCCCAGGGCCATGGCCCATCCCTGGGACAATGATACATCCCTGGGACAGTGGCACATCCCTAGGCCAATGGAACATCCCCAGAATCAGGCCACATCCCCAGGATGATGGCACATCCCCAGATCAGTGGCACATCCCGAGGACGATGGCCCAGCCCCAGGACGATGGCCTGAGGATCTGCAGAGCAGCGCCTGGAGGTGGGAGGGAATCCCTGCATTCCTGCGGGGAGCGGGAAGGAGCCGTGGGTGATAGATAAGACCCTGGCAGCGTTCAATAAGTCTCCGAGGCTGCTGCCTAAGTGAGATGTTGACAGAAACAAAAGAAACCCCGTTAGGAAATCTCTCCCCCTCCTGGAAGAGGGCGAGGGTTTTCTCGGAGGGGGGAGAGGGAGGTTTGCATACATTTCAAGGCTCAGCCAAAATACAAAGTGCTTTTTGTGAACGCAAGAGAAAAGGACGTGAAGCAGGCAGAAGAGGAGGAGGAAGAGAAGGGGAAGGATGCCTCAATACAAAAAAGCTTAGCCTGATAAAATATTTAGGACGGGCTCACACATCAGAATATTAATGCTCTGCATTCCTTGTGCTTGCACTCTGTTGATCTTCATTCTCCAGTGACCTTGTTTACAGTATCTGAATTTGCAGTCTGCATTTTAATAAGGCCCTGAGAGAAGGTCTGAGACACAGCGCCTCGCTGAACCAACTTCAAAACCCTGCTCCGACTGGTTGGAATCCTGGAGGATGGGCTGTGGCTCCGGGGTGCCTGGTGCCCTCCGAGGACAGAGCCCCCGGAGAGCCCAGCCCGGGGCAGCCGGGCCGGCAAACGGGGGCAGCGCGGAGAGCCCCCTCCTGCCGCTCATCAGGTCCCCTCCCCACCTCCTCCAGGGCTCGCCGGGAGCCCCACAGGGCGCAGCCAGCCCCGCACAACGCTGGGCCCCTTCCCTTCCTCCTGCCATCCCCAGGTGACCCCCGCGGGACATCGGGCTCTGCCAGCCGCGGTTAAGCAGCTGCGAGTGCCGGGGAGCCACGGTCCCCTCGGCAGGCAGCGCTGCGGGCCGGAGGCAGCCGCCGTCCCCTGCAGCGCCTGCAGAGCGACGCGTGTTCCCGGCCCGGAATTGCCTAATGGGCTGTGAAGGGTCTCAGCAGGCAGAGCCCAGGCTCGGGGGGATGCGGGGGAGATGGAGCGGGCAGCGTGTTTGTCACATCTGCTCCCTGCTCCTGCCGAGACGCGCTCCGAGCTGGGGAGGGCAGCGGGAGCCCGGAGCATCCCCGGGGATGCGGCAGCGCCCGGGGCTGGCAGCGTCCGACCGGGCTGGGCCGAGCCCTGGGCACGGGGCTGCGGTGGCACGGGGTCATTCTGCTCCGGTCCTCGTCCTGTTGCTGTCCCCGTCCTGCTCCTGTCCTTGTCCTGCTCCTGTCCCCGTTCCACTGCAGTCCCCATCCCGCTCCGGTCCCTGTCCTCCTGCGGTCCCCGTCCAGCTCCGGTCCCTGTCTCTCTCTGGTCCCTGTCCTGCTGCTATCCCCGTCCTGCTGTCGTCGCCGTCCCGCTGCTGTCCCCATCCCGCTCCGGTCCCCGTCCCCCCAGCAGAGGGTGGTGGCAGCCCGCGGACACGCCAGGGCTGGCTGGAACTGGAGACGAGCAAGGACACCCCCGGCTGCGGACGGGGCTGGCGGTGTGCGGTGTCCTGCACAGCTGCTGGCAGCTCCCGGGGAGCCTCGCTGTCCCCAGGGACAGCCCTGCCCTGTTTGTCCCTGGAGAACACGCGGGAGGTTGGTGCGGAGCCCGGGCACGGTGTGCCCACAGGAAACAGCAACAGGGCCTCCGGGGATTGTGGAACAACCTCTTTGAAAGCAGGTCCTGGAAATGAGCTTGGTGCCAGTAACAGCCCTCAAATACCCAAAGAAGGTGGGGGAGACCCTTCCTTTATCCCACCCCACTCCTGCTGGGTTTTGGGGCACCCTTTCCTTATCCACCCAATTTCTGCTGGTTTGGGGCACCCTTTCCTTATCCACCCAATTTCTGCTGGGTTTTGGGGCACCTTTCCTTTATCCACCCCACTCCTGCTGGGTTTTGGGGCACCCTTCCCTTATCCACCCCATTCCTGCTGGTTTGGGGCACCCTTCCCTTATCCACCCCACTCCTGCTGGGTTTTGCTTTCAGAAGAACCAGGAATGTCCCGTGATTTGGAAAGGCAGCCGCACTCCCGCCTCTCACCGGCCACCCCCCCTCTCCTCTCGCTGCCCCCGGGCACTTCTGTGTCCTGCCACGCCTGGCGTGTCCCCGTGGTGTCACAGCCAGGGGACCGTGAGAGCAGCGTCCTCCAAAGGCACTCCAAGGTGTGTCACAGCGCGGGCGCCGTGCCAGGAGAGGAGGCTGGAGGGAGTTTGTGCCCACACAGCACTTGGCACGTTTTTACTCCAACATAAATCACAGAATATCCTGAGCTGGAAGGGACCCACAAGGATCATCAAAGGACACCTCCTAAAGGAGCTCAGCTCAGTGAGCGAGTCCCCATGGAGACTCTGGGAGGGAAGGGAGGATGAGGTTTTTTCCTGTTTCAAAAATGGGAAAATAAAATCTGTAGGCTCTGGCAAAGCAAAGGTGGGAATGTGGAGCAGATTCTTTCCAG
This sequence comes from Pyrgilauda ruficollis, assembly GCF_017590135.1. Taxonomy (NCBI): domain Eukaryota; kingdom Metazoa; phylum Chordata; class Aves; order Passeriformes; family Passeridae; genus Pyrgilauda; species Pyrgilauda ruficollis. Next base: position 1,773,840 of record NW_024526377.1, read on the forward strand.
TTTTACCTTTCTCACCTCAGCATCCACAGGGCCATGCAGCCAGCTGGGTGTTCCTGCTCCTGCAGACCTTCCCTGTTTGAGTCCTGCTTTTGCCTGGAAAAAGTTCAAGTCTTTCCCCTCTGACTGCTCACAGAGGAATATTTCAGGGCAAAGCAGCACCTTCCTGAGGAGGCACACAGCCCTGGGGGACTGCCTGCTGTTTCTCCCCTGTGGAAAGGGAGGAGTTTGAGAGGCTCCAAGGGCTGCACCAGAGCATTGAGATCTCCAGCAAAGCAGGGGAAATGTGCAGCTCCAGCTCAGCACTGGTTCACTGCTCTGACAGAGGTTCAGAGATGATTTTCAAGAGCAGCAAGGGACATTCTCCTCCTGAGTGACCTTTCCTCCTGCTCTGAAGAGCTGCAGGCACAGAGATGTTTCAGTCCCTGTCTCTGCTCAGCATGTCCTGCCTGGCTGGGGACTGTGACCAGCTCAGGTGCAGGCTGGGCAAGTCTGGCCCCGCAGCTCTTTCCTTCCTGGGCAGCTGCTTGCTCCATCCTTGTCACTTGCTCTCCTCCTGCCACCTGCTTTTTTTAGAATGCCTGAATTGAACTTGAATTCCAAACCATTACATGAGAGATCCTGTGCATTCTCTGTGGCTCCGGAGAGAATCCTTGCCAGACAGGAGACCTTCCTGGGAGCTGCTGAGAGCTGAGCTGGGTGTTCCCGTCACAATCAGTTCAACCACTGAAGCTTGAGGTCAGCTCCAGACCTCTTTCCCACTGTGAAATAAACCTCAGCAGCATTTTTAGAAGTCCCTCCCGGATGGGGACCCGCAGTCATTCTGGGACAGGCTGAGGAAACCCACCAGCCCCCGCTCTGAGATGACTGGGAAAGATGACAGAGTGCACAGAGCTCAAGGCTGACTTTTGTTTTCCAGTTCAAAGCTTTTGGCACAGTCCCAGTCTCTATTTCCAACTTGGCTGGGCACCATCAGAAGGGCAAGAGTGTGGCTACTCATTAAGTCAATCCCAATTCTCCCTGGGCTCTGTAGCTTGGCTGACAACACCAAAATCCCAGGGAGGTGGGATTCCCTGGGAAAAGCCAGAGGCAGCTCCCAGGGAGAACAGCAGGCTCTGGGCTGGACTGTGCACACAGCTCATGGCAGCTCCTGCCCAGATCCTGCTGCTCCCTGTTGAAGGTCTGTGCCCTGGGAGGTGCCCTTGGGGCCACCACTTTGCCCAGAGGCATCATTTGGGGAGCAGGATGAGGCTGCTGAGTGCCTGGACACTGGGGTGTGGAGGGGGAGGCTGATGGGTCCCAGAGCCTGTGCAGGGCCGTGAGCGTGGCAGTGTCTGTGAGGAGCTGCAGAGTTTCCTGGAGGCTCATTGCCTCCTCTGTGAGGCATTTTTGGGGTGCAGAGGTGCAATCTCCAGAGAAAGAGGCTCATATCCTTGGGGATGTGAGGCTTTGGAGCCTCAACAGCTGGAAATTCCCTGGCCGCTGCGTGCCTCAGTCTCCCCACCTATGAAAAAAGGTCATCATCCCACCTGTTCCATGAGACCACCAGCGCATCTTCCTGCACCATTTGAGCTCTTTCCCCTCTGTGCCAGCTCATTCCCCGCTGGGATGGGGCACAGGTTGGATACTGGGAGCAGGTCAGGCAATGCCAGCCTGTCCCAGCAGCACTGGAGCCAGGGCAGGCTGGCACAGGTGCCTGTGCTGGCACAGACCCGGGGCTCTCACAGCTCCTGGGGCAGAGCTGCGGTGCACAGGACACACAGACACATCCCCCGGCTTTCCTTGAGGCTCCTGATCCCCCTGCCCAGCCCTGGAGCGTGCGAGGCTGGAGCTCAGGAGGGGAGGGGAGCGATGGCTGGAGCTCAGGAGGAGAGGGGAGCGATGGCTGGAGCTCAGGAGGGGAAGGGAGGGATGGCTGGAGCTCAGGAGGGGAAAGGAGGGATGGCTGGAGCTCAGGAGGGGAGGGGAGGGATGGCGCTGCGGGGCCAGATGTGCCAGATGTGTGTGTGGAGCTGTGCCCGGAGCAGCGGCAAAGGGCCCTGATCTCTGCTGTGAGGGTCTCCCCCTCTCCCCCAGCCCCTGGGAATGCCAACATCCCTCAGCAGAGCCCTCAGCTGGGAGCCAGGAGGGCACTGCTCCCCTCAGCTCCAGCACCAAACTGGAGGGGTTTGTCCAAACTGGAGCTCTGGGGACACGGGCCACCCCCCAGGGCAAGTCACCCCTGCCAGGGGAAGGGGAAGGAGAGAGCCTGAGCCCCACCTCTGCCAGGATTGCTCCAAGGCAGCCCAGAGGAGGAGTTTGGGGATTTTCCCCCTGCCTCGGTGGGATATGATGTTCTGTGCACCCCGATACACTCAGAGCATGCAACAGTGCTGAGCCCCAGGGCAAGAAATGCAGGAGAAAAAAAACATTTCCATGGAGACCCTGGAGAAATCAGGGGAACAGCCTCTTGGGTGTCCCTGTGGGTGCATCCCCAAGGCAGGAGGGCCAGTCAGTGGCACTGGGTCCTACAAGGAGGGCCATTCGGTGGCACTGGGTTCCATGGAGGGCCATTCAGTGGCACTGTGTCACATCATGAGGTCCATTCAGTGGCACTGGGTCCTACAAGGAGGGCCATTCCGTGGCAATGGGTCCCACGGGGGGCTATTCAATGTCACTGGTCCCATGGAGGGGACATCCAGTGGCACTGGGTCCCACAGAGAGGCCATTCGGTGACACTGGGTCCCATGGGGGTCCATTCAATGTCACTGTGTCCCACGGGAAGGCCATTCAATGTCACTGGGTCCCACCAGGAGGGCCATTTGGTGGCACTGGGTCCCATGGGGGTCCATTCAATGTCACTGTGTCCCACGGGAAGGCCATTCAATGTCACTGGGTCCCACCAGGAGGGCCATTTGGTGGCACTGGGTCCCACGGGAGGGTCTGCCAGTGCCAGGCTCCAGCTCCCAGCAGAGAACAGCAGAGATCTCAGCACCAAGGGGAGGAGAACCCCAGTCCCTCCCCTGGCCTGGATCCCAGCTGGTCACCTTCAGCTCCCAGCAAACCTCCAAAGGGGTTTTCCTGCAGATGATGAGGGACAATTAACACCACATCCCATGACAAGATTTCCAGAGTTCTGGAGGGACCTGTGTGTGAGTCTCAGGCTTTTGATGCGATTCTTTGGAAAAGTTCTGAGCAATCCACCTGCAAAATGCATTTTGTGGCTTCTGCCAGGTGCCTGTGCAGTGCCAGGCACAGGGATGCTTCTGTGGATCTGGCCCCAGATTACCTTAATAACTTTGCAGATTGGAAGCTGTGAGAGTAATTGATTCTCCACTTCATTAGTTAAACTGAAAAAGGAATTAAGAACTACCGAGGGTACGGCAAAGTGGTTGGCCAAAGGCTTGTTGTGTCTGAACAGGTAAGCTTATTTACTTTTTGTTTTTATCAGATGGGAATGATTTTGAAAAGGAAACATCAGGATTTTAAGTGGGGAATCAAGATCTCATTACTTTTCAGAATTTCCTATTGCTAAATTGATTCAGCTTTTTTGTTACTTTACAGAATTTTGAAGAGAGATTCAATCATAGCAATATATGTATATATATATTTAATTATTATTTTATGTTTCTGGTGAATAAACTATCCAAGCAAAAGAAGCCTCACAACTGCCCACAGCTGGTGCTGGTAGAGCCAAGAGACTCCTAAATCACAGAGGACCTTTGAAAATCCTTATCTTTGGTTTTGTTCCGTGCTCCAGAGCACTGGTGAGGAACACCAGGATCAGGTCAGGGGGACACCCACACCCACCCCTGGGCCTGGAGGAGGCTCTGGCACCAGGGCTTGAGGTTAAATGGGGGGAAAGTACCCAGAAACAAACCAAAGAGGAAGAACTGCATCTCCAGGGATTTTGTTGGATGGGACTGAGGAACCTGAGGAGCTCCTGGTGGAGGAAGGAGCTCTCACCCTATGGATCTTCATCCCATGGAGAACATGGAGAGAGCCCCACAGAGGGGACACTCCAGGTGAGGTCAGGGAGGGGCAGGTTCACAGAGACACAAATTGTTCCCAGGTCATCTCTGGGAGATGTAGACACCCCTCCTTGGTTCCTGCTCCCATCCCTGCATGTTTTCTTCCTGCAAAACCATGAGGAGCAGCTGAGGGCTCTTGGTGTGTGCAGCTGGAGCAGGGCACGCTGAGGGCAGAGCTCAGGGATCTGCAGCTCCTCCCGAGGGCAGCTCCCATCTCTGCTCTGGGACAGGGACAGCAGCCAGGGCACGGCTGGAGCTGGGCCAGGGCAGATCAGGCTGGAGATCAGGGCAAGGTTCTTCCCCCAGAGGGTGCTGGCACTGCCCAGGCTCCCCAGGGAATGGGCACGGCCCCGAGGCTGCCAGAGCTCCAGGGATGCCCAGGGGGGGGCTGTTGGGGGGTCTGGGCAGGGAGAGGGGCTGGACTGGATTATCCTGTGGGTCCTTCCAGCCCAGGGTGTTCTGTGTAATTAACTGTGTAATTAATTAGTCCTCTGTGCTGCTGCACATCCTCCATGGTGAAGGTTCCCCTCCCTCAGTGTGGATGCCTCTGTCAGGTGTCAAAGCACAAACAAAGCTGAATCTCCTCTCCACAGACACTGCAGGGACACCAGACGCCCCAAACAGCTCTGTGGCCCTGCAGAAGGCACTGAGAGGTGCTCTGGAGGCTTCAGCTGATTTCCACAGAACAGAAGAGCACTTAGACCCACCTGAGCTTCCAGTGCACCTTTGCCAGGCAGGGGAATTGCCCAGGTGGGCTGCCCCGGTGCCATGGCCAGGGCAGGCTGTGATGGGGAGATCCCAACTCCTCCTGCCCCTGGAGGATCCCATCTCCTGCACCAGAGGATCCTGGCTCCTCCTGCCCCTGGAGGATCCTACCTCCTGCACCAGAGGATCCTGGCTCCTCCTGCCCCTGGATGATCCCACCTCCTGCCCTTGGAGGATCCTGGCTCCTCCTGCACCTGGATGATCCCATCTCCTGCCCTTGGAGGATCCCATCTCCTGCCCCTGGAGGATCCTGGCTCCTCCTGCCCCTGGATGATCCCACCTCCTGCCCCTGGAGGATTCCAGCTCCTCCTGCCCCTAGATGATCCCACCTCCTGCACCTGGATGATCCCATCTCCTGCCCCTGGATGATCCTACCTCCTGCCCCTGGAGGATCCTGGCTCCTCCTGCACCTGTATGATCCCACCTCCTGCCCCTGGAGGATTCCAGCTCCTCCTGCCCCTAGATGATCCCACCTCCTGCACCTGGAGGATCCTGGCTCCTCCTGCCCCTAGATGATCCCACCTCCTGCACCTGGAGGATCCTGGCTCCTCCTGCACCTGGATGATCCCACCTTCTGCCCCTGGAGGATCCTGGCTCCTCCTGCGCCGCTCTCCCCGGAGCTCTGGGGCTGTGAGGCAGATTGAGCTGTTTGTTTTGCCTTGTCTGTCTCTTTATGCATCCCCAAGTCCCCAGTGACTCCGACAGCAGCTTCCAACACAGAAGGCATCCCTGTTCTCATGGATCTGTTAAATAAAATGTCAGCAGGTGACAACACAGCCTTCCTTGGTGCTGCTGTAATTTAGCTGAGTTAAGGAGGGATCAGAGCCTGGCACCAGGTTTGGATTTAGAACCTGGTCTGGGCTCTATTTGATACAGACCCCAGAGAGCAGAGACAGCCTGTCCGTGCCCAGGCTTCCTCCTGCATGGCTTTCACCTGTGGCTGATCCACTCTCACCTGCAGGGGGACAGCAGCACTCAGGGACCTCCAGGCTGGCACAGGTAGGGTGGGTGGGCACTGCCACCTCTCCAACCGTGGTGCCAGCCCTACAGCTGAGCCTGGAAAGGCAGGAATGAAGAAGTGTTGGAGGGTTTTACCACCACCAAAGTTTTTGCCACCACCACCATGGTTTTTACTATGACCAAAGGCTCATTTTCCCTTTCAGCCACCCTGGTTCTGTTGCTGGCAGAAGCCATCACACCCTTCTAGTTGATACCTTAGGATTTTAGCTTTTATATTTTTCATATATTATGAAAAATATATACTTTTTCATATATTATCATATATTTTCATATATTTTTCATATATTGTTATTTTTGTATATATAGTCCTGCAGTTCTTTAGTGCATAACTCCAAACTCCACACACAGTGTGAGCTGCTGCTTTCCCATTTTGGGCAGACACAACAATTCCTCTCCAGGCCTGGCAATCAAGGACACCTCACTGCCTCAGGCCCTGAGAGATGGAAACAAAAGTGAGTTGGGGGGAGCAAACTTGGGGTAAATGACTTCATTAGCTGAAGCTGCAATTAGAAGATGAACCCCCAATATGCAAATGGAACAAACTTATAAAAGTGTGAAAACCCCTGACCCACTGTCCATTCTGGGTGCAGCCCCTGGGGGGCTTTGTCTGCCCTAAATGTACCTGAAGGCCCTTCAATAAATATACCTGCTTTTTATTCCCTTAATTTTGTCTGGCCTGTTTTTGGGTAGCCCCAAAAAGGCATCACTGTTAATCTGAAACCACTGCAGCACAACCTGGGCCGTCCTCTTGGAGGTTTTAATTTTAAGATGGTGCTCAGAGAACCACGCAGAACCTGAACCATTGACTGAGAAGGTTCCCTGTGCTGGCACAGGAGGGGAAGGAGCAGCACGAGCCCCTCTCAGCAGCTGCAGACCTGTTTGCAGGGTCTCATCCCCAGCAGCAGCGCTGTCAATCACAGCCCATGTTCTGGGGAGAGGAGACAGATTTCCTGCTATCAAAGTGACAGGTACAAAACCCATCCCTGACCTTTGCTCCCCCGAGCTCTGCCTAATGCTCAGCAAGATCCCCCCAGCCAATGGTGGTCTCCAGGTGAGGATTCAGTATTGAAACCTTACATTTCATAGCTGAAATTAAAAAAAAAACAAAAACGAACCTGTTCATTCTGTCTGTGGGGAGTGTTCACACCATCCTCCAGCAATCCTTGCTTTCAGCTGACACTGCTCATCATGATTAAATATGAAATTTTAAATATCAAGTTACCATGGCCGTGAACTTCATTTTTATTGTGGAGCATTCACATCTCTCCTTTTGTTCCTTTTGCAGCATGCAAGCTGCTGGAGTCCTGCCTGGTGGTGAGTGAACTGCCCTGAAAATCCCCTTTAGAAACAACCAGAGACATCCCCTTTTTTTCACATTTATCATTACACAGCGGGTTTGTGAAGTATCAATTAGCTGTGTTGATTTTTCCATTCTTTAAACCACCCTGCAACCACAGCAGTGAGGGGCTTAACCCAGCCCTCACCTTCCCGCATCCTCTGTGGTGTGAATTCATTTCCAAACAGGTTATTTTGCAGAACAGGAGCTGCCATTTCGCCTTGCTGAGCTCAAAGCAATGAGCTGGGCTGGCTCTGACTCTTTAAAAACTTCTTCATGCTCTGGCCACACTTTCTGCTCCTTCACCACAGATGAAAACATGGGTTGTGACACCCTTGGTGACATCAGAAATTGTGAAATTCTGGTGAAAAGCAGTGGCAAACTAAATACACAGTGTCTGAAGGTGTATCCAGAGCTCTGTTTGCCAAGCAGCCCTTCCCAGGATCCTGTTGATGCAGCAGGAACACAAGAGCATTAATCATCAGCTGTTTCTCCCCAAAACTCTTCTCTGCGGGTCATGGGAAACATCCCCCTGCGCCACGCTCAGTTAATTAATTTGTGTCTCTGTGCACAGCAATAATTGAGTCTCTGGTTCCTTTCCCCACGGTGTTCAGAGAGTCTCTTCTCTCCATCAGGCTGAGTGGCTCTGCCGTGGGCTGGGGGAATCTGGGGAGCTCTGGAAGTGCCCAAGGCCAGGCTGGACAGGGCTCAGAGCCCCCTGGGGCAGTGGAAGGTAGAGTGGGATGAGCTTTACAGTCCTTCCATCCCAGACCATTCCATGATGCCATGATGATTCTGTCTCCCATCCCATCCCATCCCATCCCATCCCATCCCATCCCATCCCATCCCATCCCATCCCATCCCATCCCATCCCATCCCATCCTTCTCCCACTCCTTTCTTGGCTCACTTTGCTCCTGGCTCCATGGCCAAGCTCCCCAGAGCTCATGTTCCTGCTCAGGCTGATTTGTACCCCACAGCACCACCCTTTAAAGCAGCACTGGACTCGTTCCACTGCCACATGGGTTCAAGGATGGACCCTTTTCTTCCTCCCTTCCTGAGTCCCTCAGGAATTTCCACACAGGAGGTGAAAGGAGCAAAACACTCCAGGGACTTTTTTATGTGCAAATGCCACAAAAGGAAGTGGCTGCTTTGCTCTGCCCTAACCCAAGTTTGCATTGCAGGAGAAGAGACCCTGAGGTGGGTTTGGGAGGTGCCCCAGCAGGGAAAGCTGCAAAGCTGGCCCTTGGGGCTGTCTGAGTGCCAAGGCTGGGTGTTCCCAGAGCAGTGCAGCCCCCAGCCCCTCCTGGGCAGCCAGAAGCTCTGTGCACCCAGCCCCTGGAGTTGCCACCATCCTGCAGTGACAGACATCTCACAGGCTGCCAGACACGCAGGGCTCAGCACCCTGACCCCTGAGCCGGGGAGGATGAGCTCAGCTTAGCTGGAGCTAAAACCAGGCCAGGGATTCCACACCCAGCCCAGCTGCCCCCTGCTCACAGCACCCACCACGGGCCCAGCGGCCAGGGAGGCTCCTGGGGCTCTGCAGGAGGAGAAATCCTCAACCTGGTCAAAGAACTCAAAAAAAAACAAAAAAACCAAACCCTTTCCTTGGCCAAGCATCCATCAATTCCACAGTTCCAGGTGGGAAACGTGGCTGCAGGTGCTCTGCCTGTCCCTGCGCCCCCCGAGGTGTCCTGGGACAGGTCAAGGTGGCTCAGTTGGTTGGGCAAAGCTGTGCTTTGCACCTGCGGAGATATTTCAAAGGCAGCGCCAGAAAATAAGGGCGTGAAAGGAGGGCAAACCTCCTGCTTTGAACCTCCTGGAGTTGTTCATCCTCTGGAAAGAAAAACAGAACATGAAAACACTTCAAAGAGACCCCTCCACCAGGCAGAGAGGAGCTGGAGTGGGAGCTCAGGCATCCCCAGGCGTGCGAGAGGCTGAGAGTGTCCCCACATCACAGCCACCGTGGGAATCACACTCTGTGCTGGAAAAGAAAGCACAGGGCGGCTCCACACGGTCACCTCTGCACCATGTGGGATGTGCTCAGCTCTGCAGCTCCAGCCCTACCCCCTGAACCGTGTCTGAGTGCAGCTGTACTGCAGGGCGAGGAGAAAATTCATTAAAAGCCATCCCTCCGGAGAAATGGCACTGATATTAAGGGTCTATCAATAATGATTCACTAGGCCATGATAGCAGCGAAATTGCAGTGATAAAGGGTGACAAAATATTGTAAGATATGTGCATTGAGGCCGTGGAGCAAATTATCTGATGTGAGAAGCAACATGTGATGATGTGCAGGGAGCCAGCTGCTGCCCACGGGTAAGGCTGGAGAAAGGCACAGGGAATTCACTGCTCAGGGAAATTCACAGCGAAATTCAACAATTCACAGGGAAATTCAACAATTCACAAGGAATTCAATAAGGATTTTATCTGGGGCTGCTCCCTGGGGATGGGGACTGACCCCAGGACTCCTTGGGGAGGAACCCTCGCTCTGGCCAAACTCCCCTGCAGTACATGCAATTCCCCTGCAATTAATCACTAATGACTGCTGATGAGGAGTGCTCCTCCCCTCCAAACTGCTGGGCAGTCATTTCCTGTTTGGGAAGAATGAAAGTTTGACAAGAAAGTTTAACAGATGTGTCTGCTTGGCAGAAAGATTTTTGAATGTAGAATCTGAAGAAGGAATAGAAATGAAAGCAAGTTTTGATATAGAAGAAAAGAATTGCTGAGCCAGTCTTAGTGGATAACTAGGAAGGCAAAGGGTGTGTTAGTTAGAAGGGGTTTTTATGGCTTAGAGCAAAGGGTAAACCCACCTCAAACAGAAGATGTTTCTACCACAGGCAAACAAGTCTGCCAATGCTGCAATTAGAAGAAAGGTCTCAGAATTGTCCACTGCAAGAAAACTGAAAAACAACTTCTAGCTTAAACTGTAAAGTACTAACTCTTAGTGATTGGAGAATAGTAACATGAATATGGTAATTATAGTAGCTTTGATAGGCTGTGGGTAAAAGTTAAGGTACAGATTGGCTCTACTGTATGAAGATGCTCAGCAAAGAAAGGTATATAATGCATTGTAACCAAAATTAAAGGGTCTCCAGGCCTGCCTGCAGCTGGAGCTGACAGCTGTAGGCACAGGCTCTGTCACCCACGACCCTGGACTGCTGTAACACCTTGGATACAATAAACTGCATTTGGAAGAGCTGCCTGGAGTCCTGCACCCCTCATTCAGGCTCTTATGATTTCCCACCCAAAGCTCTCCTCTGGGCACATCCCTGCGTGCCAGCAGTTGGACTTGGGGTCACTCCTGTCACTCCCAGAGCAGGCTCCAGGGCAGCACAGGCAAACCCCAGGCAGTGACAGCTCTGCCTGTGCCAGAGCCCTCCAAGCCAGGCTGGCTGCTGAGCAGCTGCCCAGCTGTGCCCAGCTGTGCCAGTCCAGCTCTCCACACCCTCCTGCCAAACGCTCCCTCACCTTTTCCAGGCTGGGACACCTCATTCCCTCTTCAGGACCCGAGGAGCCCTGGGCTGGCTCTGGCAGCAGCAGAATATGTGGCTCTCTGGCTCTTGTCCCTCAAGCATTCCCCATGCCAGCAGACCCCACTCCCAGCCCCCTGGTGCCTGCTGTCACTCCCTGCTGCCATCCCTGAGCTCAGGATTGATGGGGCTGAGGATTGCGAGCAGTAAAAACGCAGCATGGAAACTGCAGCGTGTAAAAGCTGCCCCATAAAGAGCAAAGGCTTCTTCTTTTCCTCCCTGAAAACTGTAAAGCATCCAGAAAATCCCAGACCCAAAGCAGCACAGACACCTGATCCCAAATTGCCAGGAATATCCTGTGATTAGGATGTTGTGGGTGATGGTTTTAGCAGGGCCCAGTGGAAGCTTGACTGGGACTTGATCACAATTGATGTCATTTCATTGATGTGATTTAACCTCTCCTAGAGTCTTTGCTGTGCCTGTTTGTCCTGGTTTAGAGCAAATCTGGGAGAGAAACTCCAAAGGGGAGGGTTAGGGTTAGAGTTAGAACCCTACTACTCCCTTTCTACCCCTCTAGAAAACAGATTCAAGCTGCTCCTCCCCTAACCAGTTCAGGAAAATATTTCCTTGGAGGAAAGTGGAAAAAACCTGATTATTTAACAGCTTCTTCTTCCCCCTCTTCACTCTCAGAACCAATCTTAAAGGTGCAAAGCTTATTTCTGGGCTAAACAGACAAATGGAGATAGGAGCATCATGGAGTCACCCCAGGACTGTTCCATGGTGTCCAGGGAACGTGCTGCTGCTCCTGTCAGCCTGGTGTGTCAGCCTGAGGAGGCCGAGGGGAATGGGGAAGGAGAGTGGGAGTGGGGAAGGAAAGGGCAGTGGAGCCACGCTGCTTTCCTGCTCTCTCCTTCCCTAATGGACTCAATAATTGACTGGCAGCAGGAGTGAAAGTGCTCTGGCCAGGCAGTGCATGGAACATCTGATCCCCTGCCAGGACCTGGGGGAAGGAAACAGTCCCGAGAGCCAGGGATGGAGCAGGGAGCATCCCTGAGCCACACGGTGCCATTGCTGAAGGGGAATTCCCCCTCTGCCTCTCCTGCCCACGGCAAAGATGGGCTTTGCTGAAACCCCTGCGTGGCTGATCCTGCCTCACCCGGCCAGTGCCATCCACCAGTGCCAAGCCAGCAGTGCCCTGTGGAGCTCCGGGGAGGCTGGCACCAGCCAGGGGGTGCTGCCAGCCTGGACACAGCTCTGCCTGCTCAGGGTGGGGAGAAATGGATGATCCTTGGAGACAGAGGCCATGGAAAGCAACCTTTGAACTGAGGGGCCGTGCCCCCTGTCCCCTGATCCCCCTTACGTAAAGCATCTGCTGAGGTCACTGCTGTCCCCAGCTCCTCCGTGGTGGCTCCTGGAGGGCCTCAATGACATGATTATCCCTCCTTAGCAGAGCATTTCCAAAGCCCAAGGAGGGCTTTGCTCACTAATCTGGCATTCAGTGCAGATAATAGGCTTTGAGATGAAGCCCTCCTGGAGTCTATTTTAAGGTGGTTTTGTGGCTTTGTCGCCTGTCACAGCAGGAGCCATCCTGTCACAGCACTCCGGGGACACTGCCATGTCAGGGTCACTCCTACCCTCTGTCCCCTGCCACAGAAGCTCCTTCCTGTGCCCACATACCATCCCCAGGCCCTGGACCTCCCCGGGCTCCTGTCTTCCCCTTTCCAAAAGCTTTAAGGGCTCTCCTCAGGAAGAGGTGGAGGTGGGAAGGGCATCTCAGGCCTGGAGCAGGGCTGGACTGAGCTGTCTGTCCACTGAGGTGTCTGTCCATTGAGGTGTCTGTCCACTGAGGTGTCTGTGCATGGAGGTGTCTGTCCACGGAGGTGTCTGTCCAGTGAGGTGTCTGTCCACTGAGGTGTTCGGTCTGCCCCATGCGGTGTTGTGTCTGTCCACTGAGGTGTTCTGTCCACTGAGGTGTCTGTCCACTGAGGTGTTCTGTCTGCCCCATGAGGTGTTCTGTCTGCCCCATGAGGTGTTCTGTCTGCCCTGTGAGGTGTTCTGTCTGTCCACTGAGGTGTTCTGTCTGCCCCGTGAGGTGTCTGCCCCGTGTCCTTGCCTGCAAGGGGTCCCCTGGCAGGGGTGCCCTGTCCAGCCCCCTGAGGTGGCCTGGGCCGAGGGGCTCCACACTTCTGGCCTGGAGGGAGCAGCTGAGGCTGAGCCCAGCCTGGGCTCCTTCACAGGGACCTCTCTGGTGGTGCCAGGAGGGCACTGGGGGAGCTGGGGACGTGAGATCCCAGGCAAGGTCACCCTGTGACAGGTGTGGCAGGGACGGGGTTGTGGAGAGATGGCAGGACCTGAGGGACCTCTAAAGGCTGTCCCAGGCAGAGAGGGACCTGAGGGACCTCTAAAGGCTGTCCCAGGCAGAGAGGGACCTGAGGGAGCTGCAGAGGCTGTCCCAGACAGGGAAGGACCTGAGGAACCTCTAAAGGCTGTTGGGGCCCTTTTCAGGCACCCATGGAAGCCGTGTCTGGGCATGAGGAGCTGCCCCTCCCTCAAGGTTTAGAGGTCTCTTTGAGACTCTCTCCAGCCTTTCTCTGCTCCTGTCTCTCCTCCCATGCCCCCATCTCACTTTTCAGGCCCATGCCACGTCTGCTGTCACCACTCAGCTGCAGAAAGGTGGGGCCTGTGACACCTCCCAGGTGGGGTCTGTGTGCCCTGCACTGTCCAGCTCACAGAGCTCTGGGGATAAGGTGAGTGCCCGCCTGTCCTACCCACCGTGTCTGCCAGGGGGTATCAGCACTGGGAGCACTGGGAGCTGGGCTGGCACAGCTCTGGGAGTCGCCAGGGCTCTGTGGTCCAGCCTGGCATGCACTGGCAGAGCTGCAGGGATTTGTGGACTGGAATAGCATGAAATGATGCTGAAAATCCGGGTTAATCTGAACCAGCTCCAGAGACCAGTTCTGCCAGAGCCGCCTCTTTATCTGCAGTGTGAATCTAAATCCACAGCAGGCTTAACTTGGGTCTTGGCAGCTTTATGTCGGCTCTGATTAGTTCACATCACCTTCTTTACAGCTGCCTGGCCCTCTGCTGGGGAGGCTGCCTCCAGATTGTCAGTATTTTATATTTACACAACAGTGTCACAGTCCTCAGGTGTCCCCAGGGCAGCTTCCAAAAATGTTCCCTGGCTCCTGCCTCCCTGCGAGCCACATCCCTGGGAGATGTCGTCCAGCACTCTGGGACAGCCAGCACGTCACAGAGGGTGGGACACCACCCTGCACCCCTAAACCAGGCCTAAATCTGAGCCAGGCACGTGGATGGGCTGTTGTGTGCAGGGTGTGATCCCTGCCTTGGGATCCCACGGCTCAACCGCCTCCCGTGGGATTGGCAGCACCAGGAACATGGGTGGGACAATGGGAAGGTGTTTGGGGACATTGCCCCCGACCAGGACAGCAGAGAGAATGAGGATGTGGTTGTGACCCTCCACTGGAGATCCTGCAGGAGAACCAGCCCCAAGAAGAAGGAGCATCCATCCTGATAAGGCTGGAGGTCATTCCAAGCCTGTGATGCCTTGGGAAGGCTGCCCTGGAAGAGAGGCCGGACAGAGTTAAAAAAGCTAAACCTGAGGCATCACAGCCACGGACAGGGATACCTTCCACTTCCCCAGGGTGCTCCAAACCTGCCCTTGGATGCTTCCAGAGATTCCAGGGGCAGCCACAGCTTGTCTGGGCACCCTGTGCCAGGTCCTGCCCACCCTCCCAGGGAGGGATTTCTCCCCAGTATCCCATCTAGCCCTGCTCTCCTGCAGCTCCCCTGCCCCCAGTGTGTGTTGACCTGGTGGCTCCAGGTGCCAGGGCAGCCACCTGGGCCAGTGGGGCAGGAGCTCTTTGCTCAGACACACCAGTGTCACACGGCTGGTGAGCTCTGTCCCCTGTGCCACCAAACAGCCCAGGGCTGTGATCTCTCAGTGAGTGGTGGCAGAGATCCCCTCCTCCAGTCTCTGCCCCAGCCTTGGATGAGCCCATTTTTATCCCAGCAGGGACCTGGAGCTGCTGGTGCGGCCAGCGAAGCTGGGGACACAGAGGAGGCTGTGCCTGCAGGGGGACACAGCCCCGTGGGCAGCTGCAGGGAGCACAGACAGACAGGCTGACACATCTGCCATCCTCACACACACCAGCACAGCTGCTGGGCTCAGCACACGGCCAGGAAGCCAGGAAGATGTGTCCCCCATGGGAAAACATCCCTTGTGCCACACAGGGACATGCACAGCTGTCAGGACTTCCAGTGGGATTAGCAAAAAACTGAGCAGTGACCAAAAAACTGCAGCAACCAGAAACATCCCAGAGCCAGGGGGGAGTGTGCAAACCCATCTGCCACCTTCCTGCAGTGCCTGCCTCGCTCCTCAGCCACCAGAGCCCTGCTGGAGCCCGGGGGTGCTGGGATTTCCAAATGCCAGCAGGACAGTGCAGGCAGGAGCAGGGCTGCTGCTCTCTGTGGGGCAGGGGAAAAACTCTGGCTTTTGGGGTTTTTTTAAAGGCTGGGGGGGGGGGGGGGGGGGGGGGGCCCCGTTTGTGTTTTTTTTAGGGGGGGGGGGGGGGGGGGGGGCTGATGACCCTGAGCTGTGGTCCCAGGGGGGGTCATCCAAGCCAAGCTGAAGTGGTGAGCACAGAGATCCCTGCTCTGGGACCCTCTGGCAGATCCCTGGGGTCCATGGAAGGAGGAGGGAGCTGCCAGTGGGCACTGCCTGGTTGGAGAGGAGAGGAGAGGAGAGGAGAGGAGAGGAGAGGAGAGGAGAGGGGAAGGTTTACAGAGTATTGCCTTCCCCACCACAGCTCCAGAGGGAGAGTTTGGAACATCTGAAAGGAGGGTGGAGTGGAGGGTGGGAACAAAACCCTTTTCCTCATGGACTGGTCCCTCTTGCAGGGCAGGTTGGTCAGAGAGCAGCCACCTCAGTGGGGTCTAGAAATCCTGGTGTTTCAGAGAGGCGTGGTCCAAACATGTGGGAGAGGGAGTCAGGAATCCTGGTGGTCTTCCTAGAGCTGCTTTTGGGTGACACCCAGCAGCATCCCTGGGGCTCAGCTTTCCCACTATGAATTCCAGAGGAAATCCCATTCCAGCAGATGGATGTTACGGAGATGAACAATCAGAGAAGCCCAGAATGGTTTGGGTTGGAAGGGCCCTTAAAACCACCCAGTCCCAGCCCCCTGCCATCCTTCCACTGGACCAGGGTGCTCAAATGATGCTGAATGACCTTGGGAGCGCAGCATCACACAGCCCATAATGCTCCATCTTGCCTTTTAGCCCCTTTTCTCGATGTTCCTGCATTTCCTTCCCTCCCCACTCCCTGTTTCTCCTCCCTCTGAATGCTCTGGAAATACCTGGTTTGGTCGCTTTGTGAATTATTAGAGGCATTTACCATAGGCCCTCTCATTAATTATTCACAGCTGTTTTGTTCTGGGGCTCAGATGTAATTAATGGCTCAATTAATATTTAAATATTAACTATTTTTAAAAACCCAAGACATCTCTGTTAAGCTTGTCCATTGAGAAATAAAAGGCACGGCCAGCGAGGCTCGGCCAGGGAAGTTGCAGAGCACAGCATGGAGTGAGAGACTTGTGGCAGCACAAGATCTGTGTGGGAAGAAATTCTGGGAGCAGGAGCCTGGGAAAGGGGAGCTGGAGGGGGACAGAGCCTACAGAGCTCACCAGGAGAGGAGAGGAGAGGAGAGGAGAGGAGAGGAGAGGAGAGGAGAAGGGTGATGCTCGGGGGTTTCACCAGAGCTCACAACAGGGCACTGACAGTTCAGGCTGCCATGGACTGCCAGAAGCCCTTTCCACTGGAGCTCCTGAGGAAGGTCTGAAGGTCTGCACCAGATGCCAGCAGGGCCAGGATGAAGCCAAAAAGCAGAGACTGTGTCAGCTGCTGGGATAGAAAGTGTAAATCCCTGGATGTTGGCTGAGAAAAGCTACATTGCTGCCCTAAATTATTTCTGCTCTCTTCACTGCTGTCCCCAGCTGCCTGTGCTGGGCCATGCCTGCTGCAGCACAGGCTTGTAATGTGCTGTAATTAAGTGGGCACGAGTCTAATCAGTCTGCAGAGAGCCTTGGACAAAGGCTCTGCTAATCCCTGCTCTCCCCCTGCAGCAGGGCGGGCGATGTGTCAAAGCACACAGAGCAGCAGCCAGGCACAGGTTGTCGCCTGGTGGCTTCTGTTGCAGGCTGAGCTGCTCCAGCTCTGTCTCAGCAGCCCCTGAGCTGCAGAGGGGGAGCAGCCACAGCCTCCTGCAGAGCCCAGCAGGGCACGAGGGGATCCAGCTCTGGCCTCGGCACAGGGATCTGAGCCAGGGAACATCCTGGGGAGAGCAGGGCAACAGAACCCCCTGGAAGGGAGCACACAGCCCCAGGAGTGCCAGCGCTGCTTTTCCCAGGGAGAATCAGGCTGGGGAAATCCCGGTCTGAGTTCAGCAGGAAGGATGCTGCAAGCACTGCCTGTGCTGTGTGTAAGAGCTGAAAGGATTCCTAAGAGCTGAAAGGATTCCTAAGAGCTGAAAGAATTCCTAAGAGCTCTTGTTCTTCCAGAGAGGTCACAGAACCACAGAATCACAGAATCCCAGAATCCCAGAATCCCAGAATCCCAGAATCACACAATCACAGAACCACAAAATCACAGAATCACAGAATCACAGAATCATAGAGTGGTTTGGGTTGGAAGGGACCTCAAAGCCCATCTCCCATGGGCAGGGACACCTTCCACTGTCCCAGGTTGCTCCAAGTCCCATCCAACCTGGCCTTGGACACTTCCAGGGATCCAGGGGCATCCACAGCTGCTCTGGACACCCTGTGCCAGGCCTCTCCACCCTCTGAGTAAGGAATTTCTTCCCAATATCCCACCTAACCCTCCACTCTGCCAGTTTGAAGCCATTCCCCTTGTCCTGGCACTCCATGCCTTGTATGTCATCTCTCTCCATCTTCCTTGTTGGCTCCTTCAGGCACTGGAAGGCCACAGCTGCCACAGCTGGGTCACCCCAAAGCCTCTGTCTGGGTCCTGGCTGCTCAAACAAGTCACACCCCAGGAGGGAGTCACTGTCCCTTACAGCAGAGCTCCTGCTGCCTTTGTGCCCTGGCAGTGCCCGCAGGAAGGGAGGTGTTCCTGGGGTGCAGGGAGCCCTGAGCTGTCCCTTTGGCCCCTGCCAGCTGCCCCTTCCCACTGGCAGCAGAGGGGTTAAAGGCAGGCTGAGCTCTCCCCATCCATCCATCCATCCTGCACATCTGACGGCCCCATCTCTTCACCAGGCCCAGATTGATTTCTTGACTGGGAGCAATGAGCAGCTTCACATGAAAAATGAGGGTTTGTGCCGTCAATAGAAGTTCTAATTACAACTTAAATCCAGGACATTCTTTACAGCACACACCAGATTTACAGCGCTCGCAGGTGGGCGTGCAGCCCTTTCTAATTAAAAGCAGCACTCATTGCAGATTGCTCCAGCCAGCCTGGCCCCACAAGGGCACTGCTGCTGGCACCGAGCTCGCCAGGGAGGCACCAGGCACCCCAAGGGCACTGGGAAGCTCCAGTTCCTCGTCTCTCTTCTCTCTGCTGTGGCTGATGAGCTGCCCACACCGGCCCAGCCAGGGCTGGATGGTCCCCACTGCCCAGCACGGTCGCCCTGGGCCCACCCCAGTTCTCTGTGGCACGTGCAAAGGGCAGAACTGGGGCACACAGAGGCACAGAATCCCTGTGCATCCCGAGCTGGAATATCCACAGGAATCATTGATCCAGCTCCTGGACCCCCAACAACCCCACCCTGGGCATCCCTGCAGCGCTGTCCAAACACTCCTGGAGCAGCCTTGGGGCCATGCCCATTCCCTGGGAAGGGCTGGGATTTCATGGGAAGCAGCCCCAGACCTGGCTGGTGCCCCCAGGTACCCTCAGGACCCTCAGTGTGCCAGAGCCCAGTGTGAGGGTGCCCTGTGGGGTCTGTCCGAGGAGCTGGGGCAGGGCAGATCCCAAGGTGATGGCCAGGGTGTCTGCAGCTCTGCTGCCAAGGCTCCCTGAGGCTTTGCACAGCCTGTGCTGCCCTGTTCCTCAGTTTCCCCATACATGAATTAGGAGAAAAGCCTTTCTGAGGGGGGCTGGAGAACCAGAGCACTTTAGGAAGGCGGGGAGGGAGTGCCTTGTTGGCCAGGGGTGACTGGGGCCTCTGGCAGCGGGAGGTGACATTTCTGGATGTGCCCCATGCCTGCCCTGAGAGGTGCTGCTGGGGAGGTGCCCTCTGTGCCTGGCCTCCTGCGCGGTGCTGCCCCAGGCCCTGGAGCCTGCAGGATCCCTGCCAGAGCCCTGGCAGCTGCTGCGAGGCCAGGAGAGGAGTCACGGGGTAGGGGTGTGTGGGAGCTCTCTTTCTAACAGAGCCCCAAAAGGAGCTGGAGTGGGAGGAGGACACAGAAAATGCTGAGCAGGTCTTCATCACCTGATGAGAGACCCTGGCTCCTTGGACAGTGCTGTGTGTCCAAAATAACTTCCACTGGGGATCTGGCTGCCCCAGCTGTGGGAGCAGCTCAGCCCCTCACAGAGGGCACTGGGATTAGGGAATGAGCCCTTCCTGGTGAATGTCAGGGTCCAGGATGACCAGAGATGGTGGTGTTGTGGTGAGGGGCTCTCTCTGCTGTGGTTGGCAGCCCTGCCCTGGTGCAGCCCTGCCTGCCTCTCCCAGTGCATCCCTGCTCCCAGCTCTGCTCCTGGAGTGGAGGAGATCCCTCTGAGACATTCCCTGTTCAGGATTTGTGCAGCTGAGCTGGGTTACAGGGAGCAGGGAGATCTCACTGATTTCCCAGGGCTGGAAGCCAAATTACTCCTGCCATGAGCTGCTGCTTTGGAGAACAGAAAATCCCAGCAGAAGGTGAGAAGCAAGGAAAGTGCAAAGCACCAGGACTCCCCAGAAATCACCCCTGCCCCAGCTGGAGCCTGGAGAGCTGGAGCTGTGTTTAGAGGCCAGGAGGTCAGTGCTGAGAATCATCTCCAGAGCCTTTTCCACAGGGAGCTTGCAGAGGCAGAAAGGTGATGCTGGCAGCTGCTATCCAAGGATCCCACCTGTGTCCTGGATCAGAGCCTGGGACTGCTGGCTGACAGCAAAGCAGGCCTGCCCAGTGATCCAAAGCCATCTGGGACTGGAGGGCTGGGCTGCTTCTCCTGCAGGAAAAGCCACCAGCAGCCAGGAGCCAGACTGACAGACTACAACACAGGGGGACGTGAGGATGTGACCCTGCTCGGAGCTGCCAGCCCCAGAGAGGCCACAGCTGCCTGTGCAATGTGAGGAGCAGGAACTCTGTGTTAGGGTGGGCCAGGAACTGCCCCCTGACTCAGCCAGTCCGGACCAAAGCTCACCACAAACAGCTGTGGGGCCCAGGATGTCCGGGATGAGGGCAAAACCTCCGGCTCCTTCCTCCCTTCTCACTGAATTTCCTGATTAGAACAAGATAAACCAGGCTGTGTCATCCAGCCCTGATGTGGGCGAGCAGCTCCCGAGCCCAGATGTGAGCAGCCCCATCCTGACACGCCTGCTCTGGTTTATCAAAGCTGCCCAAACGCCATCAAAGTCCTTCCACGTGGTCCCTGTCACTCCCACGCACACCAGGAGTGTCCTGGAGCTTTGGGATGTGAACACAGCAGGGGCTGGGTGTCAGCAGGGCAGAGCCCCCAAGCTGATGTGCCCCAAAACTCCCCATTATTGCCCTTCAGAGAAGAGGGAAAACTGGAGGATGGGAGGAGTTCCTGATCCAGTGATGTCCAATTCGTGCAGCCCTCAGGGTCCAGAGGTCATGGCACAGAATTCCAGGCTCTCCAGAAGATGCCCAGGGGTGCCTGGGGATGAACAGGCCATCCTGAGGCTGCTCCTTGTGCCCCAACCCCCCCAGACAGGCTCTGTCCAGCCCCTGGGCTCAGCCACATCCCCTCGGGCTGTTGTGCCTGTTCCTTGGGGTTCCAGTGGGATTTCTGTTGGTGTAAGAGGGGCACCAAAGCCTCATCCCTGAGAGACTTCAACCCCAGAGAGGAGGAGTCCCTCAGATCAGGACCTTGGGAGGATTTTGCCTCTGTCCAGGACCCCAAAACAAATCCCTGCGTGTTTGGACTCGGTCTGCAAGGAGAGATATTGGAGAAGATTTGCTGTGGGTTTGCTCCTCAAACACGAGCCTCTGGTGACTGCATCACCTGCAGTTCATGTGGGCTGATGCAGGTTTTGGGGAAGAGTTTCTGTCTTTCCGAACAGGAATTATTTTTTCTGTTCTAACCAACATTTTTGCTTCTACTGCTCGGATGTGGAGTGTCCCATGTTGGGGTCAGGGTTTGGCTCAGCCCTCCCCAGCAGTAACTGTGCCTGTCACATGGAGCATCCCAGAAACAGCCCTAGAGGAGCCCCTGTCCAGGAAATCAGAGAATCATGGAATGGGACCTTAAAATCCCATCCAATTCCATCCCCTGCCACGGCAGGGACACCTCCCACTGTCCCAGGTGCTCCCAGTCCCAATGTCCAGCCTGGCCTTGGGCACTGCCAGGGATCCAGGGGCAGCCACAGCTGCTCTGGCAATTCCAGCCCAGCCCCTCCCCAGCCTGCCAGGGAACAATTCCCAATTGCCAAGATCCCCTCCAGCCCTGCCCTCTGGCAGTGGGAGCCATTCCCTGTGTCCTGTCCCTCCATCCTTGTCCCCAGTCCCTCTGCAGCTCTCCTGGAGCCCCTTCAGGCCCTGCAAGGGCTCTGAGCTCTCCCTGGAGCCTTCTCCTCTCCAGGTGGGAGCAGAGGAGCTCCAATTCACTGCCACCCCTTTGGACTCATTCCAAGAGGTCAACAGGGAAGCAAGAGGGTCTTGTAGGGGAACAAAGGGAATTTTTGGGGGGACCCTGGGCACCTCTCAGCCAACAACACCTGTGAGACTTTGTGGTATGAGTGAGAGGATCCTTTGAAAAACACATCAGGTGCACTTTGAACCCCAAAGGAAGAATGTGAGGTTTGGGGGGAAAAAAAATTAAAAATCCTTGTTGTCACGGATTCCTCGTGCTCCCCATCTCCCAGCTGAAATCCTCCCCTCGCTGGGCTGTGCAGGAGCTGATAAGGAGGCAGGGAAGAGGCTCTGGATCACTGCACGCAGCAGCCAACGCCTGCGCCTCTGCTTTTATGTAGTTTGGAAGTGTTCTGAAACTGCTGGGCACAGACACTTCTGAGGCAGCAGCAACTTTGCACGGCGCGGTTGTTTTATGTCTGAACTGTACATACAGCAGTGAATAGAGCTCATAAAAGATGGATGTATTCTTGTTCTTTTTGCTGGTTTTGATTTATTATTTACTTCACTTTTTTCAACTCTTCCGAAGTGCTGTAAATCATCTAAATCATTTTTCTCCTCTGCTTGGCTAGTTTGGGGGAGCTGAAGCGAGATGATAGTGCCTCACCTCCTCGGCAGTGCGGGGTTTGCTGGGGGTTTTTCAGGAAGAGAGAGAAAAAACAGGAAATTTGAGCTCTTAACATCTCCGCAAAGTAGCTCGGAAAGGCTTAAAGGTCTTCTTCCGTCTGCTGGCTGCTCTGCAGGGCGCTGAGGCTCAGCCTTGGCTCGGCTGAGCATCCCTGCCCTTCTGGGGGTGTTTTGTGGAGCAAATCAGTGCAGGGAGGGTCTCACGCCCTGGCCTTGTTGCAGGTCAGAAACAGAAAGGGGACACGGACAGGAGCCCAGCCTGGGGTCTGCAGGGGTGGTGTGGCACTTTAAACACGCAGGGACAACTGCCAGGGCTGGCTGTGGACAGTGCTCAGGGTCTGCCTCAGAGCTGGGCAGTGCCTGGAGATGCTCCCTCGCTCTAAGGTCACACATTCCAACACCCAGAGCTCCTCCAGCAGAGTCCCCCTGGCCTCCTCCGTGCTGAGGGCGACCGAGCAGGGGCTCCAGCACGCAGAAAAGAAAGGGGGATCTGTGCCCACAGGTGGAGCAGACACCACACAGCAGATTCCCAAGGGCACTGTGTCAGTGCACTGCTGTTGGAGCACCCCTGATGCACCCAGCCCAGCAGGATGGGAACCCCACTGCTGAATTCTGCACAAAGCCAGGCAGAGACTCCTGGAGAGCGGGAGCCTGCCTCCCCCAGCACCCCCTTGCTGGTCCCACTGCTTTTCCTGCCAGCTCCCAGCATGGGCACAGGAGGGAGGGGATCATTCCCAGCACCTCTGGAGCGTGCCCCCACCAAATCTGGATCTGAGGGAGTGGAATCTGTGGTGTCCCCTGGACTCAGGAGGCATCCACTGAGCAGGGAATGAGCCCAGCAGCTGGATGAACCCAGCAGCTGGATGAATCCAGCATTTCAAGCCCAGCAGAAGCACAGGGTGGCCCTGTCTGTTGAATTAAAGCCTTTAGAAAAACTAAGATATATTAAGCCACATAGATATGAAGTAGAAGTGTAGGTTTAAGTAAGTGCAAGTGTAAGTTACAGTTTTAAGTAAGCAGAAATGCATTTCAACTGCCTTAAGAAACTGTGCTAGCCAGTAAAGGCCCTAAAGAGAGGGACAAACAGAGCAGAGCCCTGGAAGAACCGAGGGCTCCTGGGGAAGCAGTGGATGGGGCACAGAGCAGGGCAGTGATCCCTGCATCCCTTTCCACAGGGGCTGTGGGGCAGGGCAGGGCCAGAGGGCTCCTCTCACCTCCCCACACTCTCAGCCAGAGCCAGGAACCACATCCCCACAGCCAAGAGCACACCAGGCTCAGCGTGCCAGGGCTGCTCTGTCTCCTTCCTGTCACTTTGTGTCTCTTTTTTTTAGGAGGAATTCAGCTGTAGGGAGAGAAAACGAGCAAGCTGCTAATGAAAGGGCAGCTGCTGCTCCATGTCAGGCGTGTGAGACCCCACTGGGAGCTCAGCTGGGCGCAGTGGGTGGCTGGACACCGTTTATTTTTACATTAGAGCTATTTTCCTCTCACCCTGTCTGCTTTGTGCTCTTTATTTCTGAGTCAGTTCAGCCCCTGTCAGATGGACATCGATGCAGGATGCACAAACCTCCCCAGTAAAAGCTAATTTTGGGATAATAACCGATGGGGGAGGGGGGGTCTTGGCTCAGCATCCCTTTGGCAGAGCTGTCCTTGGTGGGGGGCACTGCCTGCCCTTGCCCACGCTGCAGTCAGCAAAGGGGGGAGTGTGGAAAACAGGGCAGAACCTCCCAATCAAATGCCAGGAATTGCCTGTGGGTTTAGAAATCACAGAATCACAAGGTTGGCATTGGAAAGGACCTTGGAGCTCATCTCATTCCACCCCCTGCCACGGCAGGGACATCTTCCACTGTCCCAGGTGCTCCTAGCCCCATCCAGCCTGGACTTGGGCACTGCCAGGGATCCAGGGGTAGCCACAGCTGCTCTGGGAACCCTGTGCCAGGGCCTGCCCACCCTCACAGGGAAGAATTTCCTCCTAACATCTAATTTAAACCTGCCTGCCTGTTTAAAACCATCCCCCCTTATCCTTTAAGTACTTGTCTGTATAAAAATTCACTCTCCCTCCTGCAGAGAAAGGGACCCCCTGGGCCTGGGGGAAGGTTGTCAGAGCCCAGGGTACCTGTGCCCCTGCAGGTGGGCAGGTGGGACACCACACTCTGTGCTTGAGGACACGTGGCATCAGTGCCAGCTGTGACGGGCACAGGGTGGCTGCAGCCTCCTCATCTTCAGCTGGTTTTGTCTTTTAAAAGCTGCAGTATCCTTGTGTGGGAATGGGCCTTGGTGGGCAGACTGGCTTCACTGGAAAGGTGAGAGATGGGAGGGCTCTGCAGGGCATTCAGATGTTGAGGATTCCAGAAACAAATCTGTCATGGCAAAAAAACCCTGAGTCATTTCTTTGTCCTGCATTTCCAATCTCCTGTAGGAATTCCCTCACATTCCCCTCCCTAGCTGTGACTCTCCCCCCTCATTCCCAGTGCTGGGGTCAGTGGGACTGGGCAGCCCAGCCCCCACCAGGGATGTGAGCAGAGCATCCCTTGTCACCGAGCTGAGGGAGGTGACACTCCTGTCCCAGCCCAGCCCTCCCCAAGGGTGTGAGCAGAGCACCCCTTAGCACGGAGCTGAGGGAGGTGACACTCCTGTCCCAGCCCAGCCCTCCCCAAGGGTGTGAGCAGAGCACCCCTTAGCACGGAGCTGAGGGAGGTGACACTCCTGTCCCAGCCCAGCCCTCCCCAGGGGTGTGAGCAGAGCACCCCTTAGCACGGAGCTGAAGGAGGTGACACTCCTGTCCCAGCCCAGCCCTCCCCAGGGGTGTGAGCAGAGCATCCCTTGTCACCGAGCTGAGGGAGGTGACACTCCTGTCCCAGCCCAGCCCAGCTTGTGGCACCTGGGCTCACCTGTGGGGAGCAGGGGGAAGCTCCAGGCTGTCCCTGCCTGTCCTGAGTGCCTGGAGCTGTGCACGTGTTCTCAGCACAGGTGTGACCCCACAGAGCCAGCCAGGGCACAGCAGCAGTTTCACTGCTCTAAAATTGGTGCTGATGAAGAGGCAGGGAGAGCCCAGCTCTGCTCTCATCACAGGGTGCCAGGGGAACACCCTGGACTCATCTCACCTGATTTCAGTTTATAAATTTAAGGTGTAAATGTGAGTTAGCCCTTCCCAGTTCCAGGCTGGGCAGGGCGGAATGGTCCCTTCCAGAGGGTAAAATCAAATCAGCTCTGCAAGGCTCAGAGCTCAGGGCTGCTCCAAGGTGGGGAATGGCATCCAGGAGGGAAAAGGACACAGGGAAGTGGGGCAGAGCAGGGATAATGAGGATGAGGAGGAAGCAGTGGTGCAGCTGGGAACCTTGGGGACAATGTGAAGTCCCTGTGGCTGTGCCCTCATCCCCAGGGGTGCAGGATGGTGCCAGGGTGTGACACAGCTGAGCACAGTGCTGCCCCGGTGCCCACATGGCTCTGACTGAGTCAGCCTGACAGCAGAGCAGTAACAGACTCAGACATCACATTTAAATGCCCATAAATTTGGAAACAGAGCCAGAGCTCCTTAATCTTGGTTCATTTTTTCATTCGTAACGAGATAACAAAGGAAGCCAAGCACGAGCTCGAGTCATGAATTATTTAGGGAGGGCACATCCATCTCTGGTGGTTTGGGGTTTGCTCTGCCATGCTGGGGTGTGCAGGGTGAGCTGCCCCCAGCCGAGGCCAGCTGGGTTTTGGGTGTCCCCATCAGGGTGTGATGCCCTGTGGGCACTGGGGAGGTTCACTCCAGCCCCGATGGGCACAGGGAGGTCCCAGGCTCAGTGGCCTCCAGGATGGCTCTGAGGGCTCATGAACAACCCCTCTCATCTTTTCATGGCAGGGGTTTTTCCTTGTGGGAAGGGTGGGTTTTATCCCCACACACACTCCCAGAACAGGATATTGAGCAAACGCTTGCCTTAGTGCACAGATCAGAAAGCTCCCTCCAAAGAGGGGAAGGCAGCAAAGCAAGGGCCCAGAGCAGGATAATCTCAGCATGAGCCATCCCTCGAGCACAGCTGGGACCTTGAGGCACATGGAATGAGGGACCCCGGTGTCCCCTGGCTGCTGTGGGGTCAGAACCCTCTGTCCTGGCTCCAGGCACGGCACAGCCCTGCAGGGGAGCCTGTGCCAGCACCAGGGCAGAGGAGCTGAAGGGGGGAAGCTTTTCCACCCTGCTCACAGAGAAGGATGGAGGCTCCTGAGCAGCCTGGAGCACCAATTTCACGGAAATCCATTTATCTCTCCTTCCTGCAACCCTCACGACATGAATAAATGATGATTGCAGAAGTGATGAACCTGCCCCTGTTTAGGTGTGAAATGAATGTTTACAGGCACAGAATAAATCAAGTATCCCACGGGCGAGCAGCGGGATATTAAACCAAACACCTTTGTGTGCTCAGCCCTCGCTGGGAGAGGCCAAGGGTTGGCAGCCTGGGCAGGTATTGCCATCAGCCCCAGCGTGGCAGTGCCAAGCTCTGGAAGATCCCAGAGGATGAGGGAATGAGCAGCTTTCCTCCCTCTTCCCCCTCAGTCTGAACCAGCACCTCTCTCCCCGCCCAGAGCCACAATCTGCACAGCCTCCAAGAAGTCAGGAATACAATGCAAATTCGTGAAGGATTGGCAAGAAATTGTGTGTGTGCTGCTTGCCTGTCAGCATGCAGAGTACTTCTAATCTTGTCACATAAATAATACGATTATGTAAAATATCAAACAGTTGGAATAAACTTAAAAGCCGCAATGTTCTAGTCACAGACTTAATGGATGGGGGGGAGAAAGGAAAAACAACAAAAAAATAAGTAAAATCCCTTTTTACTCTGCAGCATGAAGGGGAAATGGCTCCTCTCTGAAATCCTGGAGCCTCCCAGGGGATGAGGAGGTGGGAGCTGCTTGGGGAGGCAGAGTTGCTCCTTGGGGCAGCTGGACACAGCCTCACCTGGGCAGGACCGATGGGGAGCAGGGATAGCGGAGCTGTGCTCAGGAGGAGCCTCTCCAGGGTCACCAAGGACACTGGGGACAGAGCTGGTGTCCCCTGCTCACCATTTTGTTCTTCCCCTCTGACACCTCTGCTGTGGTGCTGCTGGCACGGGGCACCCCCTCCAGCCATGGGGATTGTCCAGGTGAGAGGAGAACACTGATCTAGGAAAATGAGAGGAGAACAAACACTGCTCCAGGACATTGAGAGGGAAACTCTGATCCAAAAAATTGAGAGGGAAACACTGACCCAGGACATTGAGAGGGAAACACTCATCCAGGAAATTGAGAGGAGAACACTGCTCCAGGAAACTGAGAGAACACTGATCCAGGACATTGAGAGGGAAACACTCATCCAGGAAATTGAGAGGAGAACACTGCTCCAAAGCATTGAGAGGGAAACACTGACCCAGGACATTGAGAGGAGAACACTGCTCCAAAACATTGAGAGGGAAACACTGACCCAGGAAACTGATAGGGAAACACATATCTAGGACACTGAGAGGAGAACACTGCTCCAGGAAACTGAGAGAACACTGATCTAGGAAGCAGAGGAAAACACAGATCTAGGAAACCAAAAGGAGAACACAGATCCAGGAAACTGGGAGGAAAACACTGATCCAGGACGCTGAGAGGAGAACACAGCTCCAGGTGCCTGCTGAGCACCCATCCCGCACCCAGCCGGGCCGGGAGCGGTGCCGGGACGGCGGAGGGAGGCCGGGCTGGGCTCCGGGAGCACATTCCCCTCCCGGCTGCGCATCGCTCTGCATCGCTAATGCCGGCCCCTGTTCGCAGCGCCCGCAGTGGTGCCGGCACCGCCGCAGGATGAGAGGAGGCAGCGGTGCCCAGGGAGCCGCCGCCGGGATTTTGCTACTGGCCCCGAGATCAAGACCAGCATGAAAAGCCAGAGTGCCTTTGTTAGAGCTCACTAAAGAGCTCAGGCTGATTGAGATGGAAAACAAAATCCTCTGCTCATCCCCTGCACTGGCTCATGGACAGCACAGCCTGAGTGCACTGACATGATTTATGGCTGTGACCCCTCAAATCCAGCTGGGAGCTGAAGCCAGAGCAACCTCAGAGCTTCATCCATCGTCTCCCTGTGGAGTACACCTGGGTCTTCATCCACAGCCCTGGAACAGGCTCCCCAGGGAATGGGCACAGGCCCGAGGCTAACAGAGCTCCAGGGATGCCCAGGGTGGGGTTGTTGGGGGTCCAGGAGCTGGATCAATGATCCCTGTGGATATTCCAGCTCAGGGATGCCCAGGGTGGGGTTGCTGGGGGGTCTGGACAGGGTTTGGATTTGGGATTGATCATCCCTGTGGGTCCCTTCCAGCTCAGCACATTGCATGATTCTGTGAGAGTGAGGGATGGGGGAGATGAAGGATGGGTGAGAAATTTGGCCAGCGCTGCAGGGATGCCCAGGGTGGGGTTGGTGGGGGGTCTATTGGGGCCTGGACTGGATGAAGAAAGCAATGCACACAATAATACCACAAGATTCCTGCAGCATTTATATGAGACTTTATCACAAATTCATCATGTGATCTAAACAGTAACATAAAAGATGTTTCATTGTAAAAATGCAAGAGTTAGAAATTTTGCATTAAATTTGACAAAAATATAACGGGTGGGAGACCACCAGAAAGATTCATTCAGCCTGAAAATACATCCAGACTCTTGAGGATGAGGATTTCATTGTTCCTACATGTCTTCAGAGCACCTCTCGCTCTAGAGAAAGATAATTTTGTTGTTGTTGTTGTTCTTAAACAAGAGGATGCCCTTGTGGATCCCTTTTAGCTCTGAACATTCTCTAATTCCATGATCCACCTTTGCAGGCCATTCCCTGAGCAGAGCCAGCACAGCCCAGGCAGGGCAGAGCTTGTCTCTGCTTGGACAGCACCAGCATTAGGCAATGAATGATCTCCTGCCCTGGCCTGCCTCTGGTGGCATGCAGGAGGAATTCTGGGCTGTGGACCATCTTCACAGGAGGCACAAAGCAGCCTCATCTCATCTGTCCCCATCCAGCACCTTCCCTGCAGGCTGTGGCTGTGCTGGGGGCACTGGCAGGGCAGGGTTTGCAGTGCAGACCTTGCCAGGCAGAGCCCAGTCTGTGGCTGTCAGGGATGAGCCCTTGGCTCCCAGGGCTGGAGGTTCCAGCCCCACATTGAGGATGGTGCAGTTGCTTTGTGCCTCATGTGGAGATGGTCCAGAGCCCAGAATTCCTCCTGCATGCCACCAGAGGCAGGCCAGGGCAGGAGCTGGTGCATTGCCTAATGCTGGTGCTGTCCAAGCAGAGACAAGCTCTGCCCTGCCTGGGCTGTGCTGGCTCTGCTCAGGGAATGGCCTGCAAAGGTGGATCATGGAATCAGAGAATGTTCAGAGCTGGAAGGGACCCACAAGGGACCCTCTTGTTTAAGAAAAAAATCTTTTTATCTTTCTCTAGAGCCAGAGGTGCTCTGAAGACATGTAGGAACAATGACAGTGAAACCTGGCAAGGTCTGCACTGCAAACCCTGCCCTGCCAGCCCTCAGTGCCCCCAGCACTCCCACAGTCTCCAGGGAAGGTTCTGGGATGGGGACAGATGAGATGAGGCCTTTGGGCAGGGAGGACCATCCCTGTTTGCTGGAACATCCGTGCCCAGCTGCCACGCTGAGACCCTGCTCCCTGCTGCATCTCCCCCACGTTCATCACCAACACTGATCTGCTTTTGCCGGACCTTGAGAAGTTTTGGAGGCCCTGGGGTAAGGGATAAGCCCCCCTGTGCTCAGCCCAGCTCTGGAGAGCTCTCTGGGGGCACAGCTGGGTGCCAGGCGGGCAGGGACACGTGGCCAAGGCTGGTGGGGCCAGGGCCATGCCCGTGGAGCAGTGCCAGGCTGCAGCTGTGTGCCCTGCCCGGGGCACCAAGTCACTCACACGCTGAGCTCTCCTTCCTGCTCGGCAGAGCTGCTGTGACAGCCGAGCTGCGGGCAGGGCTCCTGCTGCTGCCCCTGCCCAGCTCTGACAGGGACAGGGGCACTTCCCTGGCACTTTCCCTGCCCTGCCTCCCTCCAGTCTGGCTGGGGAGAGTGTCAAGGCCACTGCACAGAGCTGCTGATTTCATGAAAGAAAGAGTTCCTCTCATCTGGCTGTTTTAAAAGAGGGAAGAGAAATTGCAGTCTGCAGGGCTCCCACAAAAATGGGAGCAGACCCGCCCACTCTCATTTAATGGTCAAAAAACCCTGGGAAAACCTGCACTGCATCTCCTGTGCTGAGCAACCTCCACACTGGGGCCCTGTGTCTTTGTGAGTGTGACCAAACCCCATTTCTAAGGACTTCTTCCCCCTGGGCATCCCTGTAGGGGCTGGATGTGTTTCTGTGAGTGTGACCCACTTTCCTGGGCTGGAGCAGGCTGAGCCCCTGCAGCAGGGGACTGCAGGTCACATCCCCACAGAGCCTCGGAGCTCTGGGAGCCCTGGCCTTGCTGCTGCACTAATTCCTGGAGGAAAAGCCCTCTCTGTTGCCAGAGAGCTGCAGCTGATGCCCACGCCTTGCCACTGCTGCCACAGCGCCCGGGGCAGCCTGGCTGGGGAGCAGCTGCCTGCTCCGTGTGTGCTGCCTCCTCCCGGCCCCCCACTCGTGCTCCACCTCCCCAGGCACTGGGAGATAAAAGCCAGAGCCCTGCCAAGGCAGCAGTGGGTGCTCCTTCCCTCCCCACTCTCAATATCCCTACCCAAATCAGCGTGGCAACCCCACAGGGGGAAGCAAACTCACTGTGCCGCCCTCCCTGGGTCAAGGCAATGCCAAATATCCCTTTTCAGGGCTCAAAATTACTTTGAATGACAAAACTCCTGGTTCTGGGACTCCTCATCCCCTCCTGCAGGATGTCTGGGACTTCCCAGGACTGGGAAGTTTTGCAAACTGCCCTTTTGCAAGAGACAAGGGACAATTCCTCCTCCTGTCCCAGGGTTTTTGAGCTTTAAGCCTGCTGATCATCCCTGGGGAGTTGGGGTCATTTCCATTCACCTGTAACTGTATTCTCTCCCAAAACTGCAGAGCCACGTGCAGCCCCAAAGCCCTGCTCAGTGCCCCGAGGCCTGTCCTGCTCTCCCATAACTCAACAGCCCTGGTGTTGGCTCTGTGCAAATGCTGCTCAATTTCCCAGCCCCTGGCACAGCTCCTGCCCTGCCCACACATCCTGCTCTGGAAGAGATGCTCTAAGCTGACCCAGCACAGGAGAGGCCAAATAAACCCAGCCCTGATCCCAAATAAACCCAGCCCTGAGCCCCAGGTGAAGGGGCAGGAGGGTCCAGCTGCACAGCGAGGCTGAGTGTCATCCAGCCCTGCCCTCTGGCAGTGGGAGCCATTCCCTGTGTCCTGTCCCTCCATCCTTGTCCCCAGTCCCTCTGCAGCTCTCCTGGAGCCCCTTCAGGCCCTGCAAGGGCTCTGAGCTCTCCCTGGAGCCTTCTCCTCTCCAGGGGAGCACCCCCAGCTCTCCCAGCCTGGCTCCAGCTCTGTCACTCAGTGATCTCCTCTGAACTGCCATCCATGCAATGCCCCTGGGACCCTCCCCTCCCTCTCCAGCAGTGTTTGCTGATCTCCCTCCCAGCACCAGGATGATGCTCTTACAGCTCATCAGAGCCTTGGCCAGGGCCTGGGTGTCCCCATTCAGTTATTTTACAAAATGTAGGAGAGGAGAGCAGAGCAGTGTGGCTGTCAGTGACTGCTCCTGGGGCTCCCAGCACACAGCAAGGAGAAATTTCACCTGATCCCTCTGCATCCTCCCTGTGTTTGAAGCTCCTTTCCAGCCTGAAGCCAAGGGCTGTAAATCAGAATGGCTTACTGAAGCAGTCATGGTCTCCCATGAGGAAAGAATCCCACGCTGCTTTTCCTCAGGAAAACCCTTCACCAAATCAGGGGGGAGGGCACAAAATCCCCCATCTCCCCAGCTGAATCTTTCTCAGAAGCACAAGGAAGCTCCTCCAGCCCCAGCCCTGCAACAGCAGCCAGCGTATCTCCCCCCAGCCCTGTACAACCCACGAGGGAATTTCCAGCCTCTCCAGACACGGGGGGAGAGCAGAGACCCCCTGCCCCTCCCTGGCTGTCTGTGTGCAGCCACCCTCCTGTGCTCCACTGAGCACAGAGCCAGCCCTGGACCCCAGCCCCTCTCCAAGCACGGAGCTCCTGCCGCTATCCAAAGGCAGGAATTTCTCTTTCTGGGCAGGAAAGAGCATCTCCCAGCACCGCCTCCCTCACACGTTATGAAGAGATACAGCTCGGTAAATCTCATCTTAGCCAAGGGCATCACCCCTCGCCAGTTAGCGCTAGATCAAACCCAGGTTTATTCAGCCTCCCACTAATCCCTCTGCAACAAGAACCACCTGCAGTCTGGAGCCCGGGATTCAGCAGGGATCGGCGTGCAGGTGTCTCTGATTTGATCATCCCTTCTGCGCTCGGCAGAGAGCGGAGCAGCCGGGGAGGGGCAGCCGTGACGGGGGCAGGGGGGAGAGAGAGGCTGTGCCTGCAGGGGCTGAGAGAGCAGCAAAGTGGGGCTGATGGTTCCCCCCCACGGACACTTCTGAGAGGCCAAAAAACATTGGGAAGAGATGGGGGAAAGAAAGGAAAAAAAAAAAATCTTATTTTCAAGATTTCTCTGGTACTTAAAAGCTTGAGACCCGCAGGGGAAGCTAATAAATTTTAAATAGTTTGGAGAGTTGAGACCAGCAGTTTAACTTTGTGCTGCTGCTGAGTTGTTTTCCAAGTGTATTTAATGAAACCCTTCATTATGTTCAGATAATTACGATCTCTGCGTTCCTGGTGCTGCTGGAGTTCACCATCTGTGCTCACAGGTTCCTGCTCCATCCTGGCACGGCGGGAACGTGAGGCACTCATGGGGCTGGGCCACATTTCCCAGGTTTGGGGGCTCAGGGAGCATCCCTGGGCACGGCCCAAGCTGGCAGCCAGCAGCCCATGGCAGGAGCACAGCTGGCCCTGAGATGTCCCCGTGTCACCCCCAGGGTCCTCTTGGGGTTTGGCTCTTGCTGCTCCCCGGATTTCCCAATTCAGTTACTTTACAAAATGTGGGAGAGCAGAGCAGTGTGGTTGTCAGTGACAGCTCCTGGGGCTCCCAGCACTCAAGGAGGAGAAACATCAAATTGCACCTGATCCCTCTGCCCATCCCTGGCATGATGAGGGGTCTTGTTCTACCTGGTCCTTTGGGGTGAGCAGAGCCCTGATGTCTCTCCTGCTCTTTGCTGACCTCCAGAGCAGGAGGATGTTCTCAGGAGGAGTTTGGGCTGCCCAGGCTGAGCTGGGCTCTGAATTGCTGGGCTTTGTTCTCACAGCTCCAGCTCCCCACAGAGCTCCCTCCATCCCCATCCACTGTGGGCTCCCCCACTGCCCACCCAGCCCCGCTGGTTCCCCAGCCCAGCATCCCTGCTCCAGGATCTCCCCATCAGCCTGGTCCTCCAGCCTGGGTGACACTGCGGAACATCCTGGCTTTGGGACAGAGCCTGGGGGGCTTCACCCGCGCTCAGCTGCCGGCTCCAACACTCCAGCCAGCCCTGCCGTGCCCGGGGGCCCCGATGGCTCAGGCAGCTCTGCCTGCGGCAGTGGGAGGGTGACTCAGCCCGCCTGGAGCCGGGGCCATCTGCGAGCGGGGCTCCGGCTGCCCTGACTCGGCTCCAGCCGCCCACCAGCCCCGGAGCTGCCCTGGCATGGGGGCGGGAGGCTCACACGGGTGGGGCAGCCGGGCTCACTGACTCGGTTTGGGGTCCCCCACTCACTTTGGGGTCCCCCACGGGCACAGCCTGGTGCACAGCATCCTTGTCCCCCGTGTTCCCCCATCGCCAGGTGTGAACTGCAAGTGCAGCTCCGGTGCCAGGCCGGCTTTGTCCTGCGTGTCCCGGGCTGCTGGGGCACAGGAAGCACCGTGGATGATGCGGCTGGCACACGCTGACAGCAGGGCTGGCTCTGACCCACGGGAGCTCGGCAGGGTTGGCACCAAGTGGTTCTCTGCCAGCCACGGTGAGCGGCCGTGGCCAGAGCAGGGCAGCCTGGCTGTTCTGGGGACACTGAAGGGACACAGCCCGGGGAGATGGAGCCGGGGGTGAGGCCAGAGAAAGGGCCCTGAGGGGGAGGAGGGTGCTGGGTACCCGGTTCTGCTCTCCCCGCCTGCCAACTGGGCGCTCTTCCCCCACTCTTAAATGTCAGCGATGATGTTTCCTGCCCGAGCCAGCTCTTCCCCTTGGGGACTGGCCAGCAGGGTCTGTTTTATACCCACTTCCAACAGCTTGGGTGGCTCGGGACTGGGCTGCTGCCCGAGCTGTGCCAAGCTGGCAGCGTGGCCGTGCTCCCAGCCAGCTCCTCGCCGAGCCCACACCGCGCTCAGCGCTCGCTGCCTCCGGGCTCCAACTCACTCGCTGGGCTTTCCTTCCAGAGCTGGGCTTTCCTTCCAGAGCTGGGCTTTCCTTCCAGAGCGGGTCTCCGCGGCCAGGGCAGGAAGGCAGGATCTGCTCAGAGGGAAGAAATCCCCAAATCACCCCCAAATCACCTCCAGTCACGCCCAAATCATCCCCAACCCCCTCCCAAATCATCGCCAAACCCCTCCCAAATCACCCCAAATCACCCCAATTCATCCCCAAATCCCCCCAAATCCCCCCCAAATCTCCCCAAATCACCCCCAAATAACCCCAAATCCCCCCCACATCCCCCTCCCCGTGGGCAGGCAGAGCAGGGACCTTTCTGTCCAGCCTCGGGAACACCACCCCCCTCTGTCCTGTCCCTCTGGGTCTCCGCGGCCAGGGCAGGAAGGCAGGATCTGCTCAGAGGGAAGAAATCCCCAAATCACCCCCAAATCACCTCCAGTCACCCCCAAATCATCCCCTCCAGAGTGGGTCTCCACGGGCAGGGCAGGAAGGCAGGGTCTGCTCAGAGGGGAGAAATCCCCAAATCACCCCCAAATCACCTCCAGTCACCCCCAAATCATCCCCAAACCCCTCCCAAATCACCCCCAAATCACGTCCAGTCACCCCCAAATCATCCCCAAATCATCCCCAAATCACCCCCAAATCACCTCCAGTCACGCCCAAATCATCCCCAAACCCCTCCCAAATCATCGCCAAACCCCTCCCAAATCACCCCAAATCACCCCAATTCATCCCCAAATCCCCCCAAATCCCCCCCAAATCTCCCCAAATCACCCCCAAATAACCCCAAATCCCCCCCACATCCCCCTCCCCGTGGGCAGGCAGAGCAGGGACCTTTCTGTCCAGCCTCGGGAACACCACCCCCCTCTGTCCTGTCCCTCTGCTGCCTTCACCGGGGATGGTGAGTGTGACAGGGACTTTGTGTGGGGAGGGATGTCACATACCTGGACAGCAGGAAGGGAGGGCCAAGGAGGGCTGTCAGGATCCCTCTGCCCTCCAGATACCCAAGTGCCAGGCTCAGCTGTCACCCCTCAGCCCGTGTGGGCATCACTCTGGTGCCAGCTGCTCCTCCTGGATGAAACCTGTGCCTTCCCTGGGGCAGGACTGGCACACATCCCCTTCCTCATGGAACCCTCTAGAAATGAGGACTACACTAAACCACCCCTTCTTTTCTCTTGCTGGAGTGGAGTAAGAGCCCAAAGCTTCTCCCTCTGGGAGCTGGGCATCCCTGGGAACCTGGCAGTGCTGGGAATGCCCTGGGGCGGCAGGGAGAGCCTTTCCCTCAGAGCTGCAGTGCTGCCACGCTGGGCTCCTGCTGACCCAGCACAGGAGAGCCCCAACAAACCCAGCCCTGAGCCCAAACAAACCCAGCCCTGAGCCCCAAGTGAAGGAGAAGCCAAGTCCAGCTGCACAGCGAGGCTGAGCGTGCCATGGCACAGGGAAAATCCACAGATGGGTTTTCTGCTCCCACACTGGGTTGGGTTGGGAGGAACCTTTAAATCCAATCCCATCCCACCCCTGCCATGGCAGGGACACCTCCCACTGTCCCAGGTGCTCCCAGCCCCAGTGTCCAGCCTGGCCTTGGGCACTGCCAGGGATCCAGGGGCAGCCACAGCTGCTCTGGCAATTCCAGCCCAGCCCCTCCCCAGCCTGCCAGGGAACAATTCCCAGTTTCCAAGATGCCATCCAGCCCTTCCCTCTGGCAGTGGGGGCCATTCCCTGTGTCCTGTCCCTCCATCCTTGTCCCCAGTCCCTCTCCAGCTCAGTAATGCACATCACGGGCACCATCTCCTCTGCAGGGCACAGAACCCACAGCTCAGCCGACCCCTGGCTGAGCTCTGGGACATCTGTGCTGCTGCAGGGACCAGGGCAGCTCCTGAGCTGCTGCTGTTGCACCCAGCTGGAGCTGGTGCTGCCCTGGGATGCTCAGCACAGGGCACACCTGGCAGGAAAGGGGTTTGGGGACACCCCAGTGCTGGCTGTGGGTGTCAGGCACAGCAGGGATTCTGGAGAGGGGGACTGGATGGGAGCAGGCAACGAGGGCAACGAGGCTGGAGAGGGGCTGGGAACACAAACCCTGAGAGGAACCCCTGAGGGAGCTGGGGCTGCTCAGCCTGGAGCAAAGGAGACTCAGGGGTGCCCTCATCACTCTGCACAGCTCCTGAAAGGTGCCTGTGCTCAGCTGGGGCTGGGCTCTTTCTCCAGAACTGACAGAACCAGAGCACACAGCCTCAAGCTGCCCCAAGGGAAATACAGGCTGGATATCAGGGAAAAGTTTTTCACAGAAAGAGTGATAAAGTTCTGGAATGTTCTGCCCAGGAGGTGGTGCAGTCACCATCCCTGGGTGTGTTTAACAAAGCCTGGATGTGGCACTGGGTGCCAGGGTTGAGTTGAGGTGTTGGGGCTGGGTTGGACTTGATGACCTCCAAGGTCTCTTCTAACCCAGTGATTCTGGGAATTCTGGGAATTCTGTGAGGCACTCAGGATTCAGGGATGCTGCACAATGCAGAGGGTCTGGGAGTGGCTGTGCACAACCATTGGCCAGGGCATAGAGAAGCTTCAGGAGGGGAAAAGAAGGGGTGGTTTAGTACCCTTAAAGGGTTTCAGGAGGAAGGGGATGTGTGCCAGCCCTGCCCCAGGGAAGGCACAGGTTTCATCCAGGAGGAGCAGCTGGCACCAGGGTGATTCCCACATGGGCTGAGGGGTGACAGCTGAGCCTGGAACTCTGGTATCTGGAGGGCAGAGAGCACATGGGATCCTGACACCCCTCCTTGGCTCTCCCTTCCTGCTGCCCAGGCATGCGACATCCCTGCCCACACAAAGCCCTAGCCCCTGTCACTACCCCTGCATGGTGTAGGTCACCCCCCTCCTGGTTTGGGTTGGAAGAGACATTAAAAATCATCCAGTTCCACGCCCTGTCACAGGCAGGGACACCTTCCACTTGCCCAGGTGGCTCCAAGCCATGTCCATTTTGTCTTCCTTCACCAGGATTCCCATCGCAGCATTCCCAGGAGAGCTCCCCACCTCACACTGGAGTGTCCTGGTGCTCTGAAATGTGAGGGAGGAGAAGGAGCAGAGAGGAGATGGGGAAAGATGCTCATAATGTGTAATGAGCCTTTAATGCTCTCCCTGGCCCCCTCCCAACACATATGGAAGCTGCATGAGCCAATTAAACCAACACCAATTAAATCAGCATCAATCACATCCTGTAAACCAGAGGTGGGGCCTGAGGGTGACTCCCTTCAGTCTGGAGAGAGCCAGACCCTGGAGGCACCATCAGAGAGGAGAAAGGGATGGCTGGGGACCTGGACCAGAAGTGGGGGGCAGAGGGGACACCAGAGCTCAGGTTCCAGCTGAGACAGGCACCTCCCTCACTGGAGTCCTTGCACAGGGTCACCTTGAGCCCTGGAGTTGACACACCTTGTGCCACTGAGCTGGCCCTGCATCCCTGGGCTCAGCCCCACGGGCATCCTGCTGCTCTGGGGAGCTCAGCCTGGCAGGGCATCTCTGACTGTGCCCTTCTGCTCTCATCCCAGCCAGGGCTGACACACCAGGGCTGCAGCAGCCATCCAAGGGGATGGAAAAGTGAGAATTCCCCTTTCCAGCCCTCCCAGGCTGCAGCAGCCATCCAAGGGAATGGAAAGTCAGAATTCCCCTTTCCAGCCCTCCCAGGGCTGCAGCAGCCATCCAAGGGAATGGAAAGTCAGAATTCCCCTTTCCAGCCCTCCCAGGGCTGCAGCAGCCATCCAAGGGAATGGAAAAACGAGAATTCCCCTTTCCAGCCCTCCCAGGGCTGCAGCAGCCATCCAAGGGGATGGAGAAGTGAGAATTACCCTTTCCAGTCCTCCCTGCTCGCCTTGATTTGCTCTCCCTTTGACCTAGAGCACAGGGAGGTGCTAAAAGCCCCTAAAAAGGGGCAGGTGCTCAACCTCACCTTGGCTGGAAGAGTCTTGTCCTGTCCCCTGGGGTTCTGTGTCCCCCCTGGGGTTCTGTGTCCCCCTGACTGTCACAGACAAGCAGTCCAGGGAGCAGGAGGTCCCAGGGAGGCTGCAGAGCAGAGCTGAGTGTTGCCACCTGTGAGTTAAGAGATCCAAACTGCCCTGGGACATGTCCAGTGTCAGAGCCTTGCAAATCCAGGTCTGGGGCACACGAATGAAGTGGCAACTCTTGACTTAATGCAGACAACTGTCACTGAGCCACAAAGGAGCAGGGACTCAAATTAAGTCCCACAGCCCTTTGGGAAGTATGAAGCCAGAAAAACAGTTTGCAGGCTTTAGGCAGGGTGATTTTAAACAAATGAGGAAGTGCCTTAGAAACAGCTTAAGATGAAAGCTACCAAATTAAAATCCTTGCAATCAGTGTGGAGGCTACTTATGCAACAACCTCCTGAGGAGGAATTGGAATCCCAGAGATAAAACTCTAAACAAATAAAGAGACAGGAGATGAAGGAAAAAGAAATGAAACTTGGTCAAAAAGTGATGTACAGAGGGCTGCTTGAACTGCCTTTAGATAAAGTGGCAGCAGAGCACCACAAAGGGCAAAACCAATGTGAGCCAAGAGGGGAGTGGGAGGATGGAGAGGGTGTCCAGCTCTCCAGGACACCTCCCAGCTTCCCTGAGCAACCAGGAACTGGCTGTGGGTATGGTTGGGCACCTCTCTGCATCCTTGAGACCTCTGGGTGGCTCTGGCAGAGGGTTGGGTTGAACCCAGAGGTCCCCATCGGACACCTTGGATTGGGAGAAGCAGCTCCAGCAGAGCATCTTCCCCTCCCTGGAGTGATGGGATATTGTCCTCCCACCTGAGCTCTTGGCAGGGCTGGCAGGTGCAGGGCAGCTCCAGTGTGGGAATGTAGTAAACCCCTCAAGGAAACTGCAGGCTTTGCCCTGGAAAGATCTGCCTTGGAGTTTTCCCCACCTAGGCTGGAAGAGAGGACTTCCCCATGGTGCTCTGCAGCACTACTGCCAATCCACACCAGATTGCCTCCCCCATCGGCCAGCTGACCCTGCCCACCCCTGCGTGGTGTAGATCACCCCCTTCCTGGTTTGGCTTGGAAGAGACCTTAAAAATCCTAAAGTTCCACGGCCTCCCACAGGCAGGGACACTTTCCACTGGCCCAGGTGGCTCCAAGCCACGTTCATTTTGTCTTCTTTCAACAGAATTCCCAACTATTCATCCCTCATCCTCCCTACAGGTTGCTGCCTTTCGCCCACCCCTCTGCCCTCAGGTCATTGGTCACTGACCCCATACTTAAGGCTGTACAGAACACATGGTTCTGTCTTTGTCCCTGATCCCTTCAGTGTGCTTCGGAATAAATTTCACTGTAATACATCATACAAAGATCCTTCCTGTCTCTCTTGGTTTGAGCAGACAGGTGACTGCTAAGGAAGGCGGGAGCCTCCCCTGAAATGGAAAATGTAAACGCCCTTCTTCTGAATTATTGCTATAATTTTGAAATTAAGGGGCTCTCAGGCAAAGATATGGGAGCAGGAATAACAGTTCTTTATTAGGAAAATTAAAAATACAAATGCAAATTCTGCCAGAGTCAGAGCAGGCGCTGAGCCCTGTGGGTCTATCTTTTGTTTGGATTTAGATGTTTATTTGTTTTATTTATATTCTATTTATAGTTTTTATTTTTATTATTTATGTATATATAGTTTTTATTTATATTATATTTATAGTTTTAGAAACTGTGTGTTTTATAGTATTTTATTTTAGCAAATTAAAAATGGAATTGTATCTCTCTATTAGTTTTTTTAAGGATTTTTTTTAAATTAAGAAATGATACTTAAATTATTTTTACTTTTAGTAATTAATTACTTGTGGTCTGTAATGCGGATTTTTTAAATTTAATTATACAATACTATTCGAATTTTGAAGAACAAGGATTAGCTTCTGCTTTAAAACTTCTATCTTGTTTTTTATATATTACTATATTCTAAACCTTTAAGTTTAAGAAAACTCTAAGTTTTTCACCATGTGATATCACACACTTCTATTTAAATTACACACCTATAATCCCAGTTCTACCATTCCATTTTGGAAGCTTCTCCACGGCCTCAGGTCAGTGCAGTGTTCTCCTGGGGGTCAGTGCCTGGCAGCACAGAAAGTCTCAAATTCTCAGTAACCAGTGTTCCAAGCTGTTCCCACGTTAGTGCCCTGAAGGTTTGCAGTGCCCCAAGGACCCTGGTCTCTGCCCTGGGGACAGCCCTGACGTGCTTGGGCTGCAGATGGAGTTGGAGCATCCTCCAAATCTGGAATGAGGCTTCTCCTGAGCCCTCCAAAGCCTGGCCCAGGATGGGCAACTCAGCCCAGGGAGATGGCAAGGGGAGCAGTGGAGCCACAGCTGGCACACCGAGGGCAGCTGGGTGAGGCCGAGCTGGTGGCACTGGCACTGGGTTTGGCTTTCAAAGGATGCAGGGGCACAGGGATGGCACCAGAAGTGCCCAAAGTCACTGTGGCTTTGGGAGCCCCACTCCAGTGTCTGTGGGGCTCACAAGGAGGCTGGAGCCTCACACGGGCATGGAGTGACAGGGAAAGGGGGATGGCCTTCAGCCGAAGGAGGGCAGCGTTAGATGGGATAACAGGGAAAAGTTCTTCCCTGGGAAGGTGGGCAGGCCCTGGCACAGGGTGCCCAGAGCAGCTGTGGCTGCCCCTGGATCCCTGGCAGTGCCCAAGGCCAGGCTGGGCAGGGCTGAGGGCACCTGGGGCAGTGGGAGGTGTCCCTGCCATGGCAGGGGTGGAACGAGATGGGCTTTGATGTCCCTCCAACCCCACCCATCCCACGGTCCTGTGGGACCCCAGCCAGCCCCCTGCCCGGGGCACGGAGCACATCGGGCACTCGGCAGCTGCCAAGCCGGACCCCGGTGGGGATCACCCCTCTGAATTCCCCAGCTGCAGCCGTGCCGGGGGGCGGCTCCGGGACCCCCGCTCTGCCCCGCACCCCCCGGGCCGGGGTGGGCAGCGCCCCGCTCCCCGCGGCTGCCGTGGGCACGGGGCCGGGGCAGGCAGCGATGGCAGCGGGCTGGCAGCCCGGGCACGCCCTGCCAGAGCCCCGGCTCCCCTCCGTGCCAACAGCAGCGTGCCCGAACACTCCGCCCTCGCTGTTTGGACACGGTGGGCTCCGCTTCGCCCCGGCCTCAAATCCGCCTGGAACAAGCTTGGGAAATTAGAAGGACGGGAGGGGGAGGGAGAGCTAAAATAAGATAAATAAAACCAAATAAAAATAAACCCCAAACCCTCCGTTCTTCTTTGATTCTCCCTCCTTCTTATTTTTTTTTTTTTCCTCCACGCCAAGATTT
The DNA here is from genome assembly GCF_017590135.1 of Pyrgilauda ruficollis. Lineage (NCBI taxonomy): Eukaryota > Metazoa > Chordata > Aves > Passeriformes > Passeridae > Pyrgilauda > Pyrgilauda ruficollis. The sequence continues at coordinate 1,815,564 of NW_024526377.1, forward strand.
CTAATTGTCTAAGCATCTCAATTTGCTGGTTTCACTTAATCACAGACACTTTGGAGATTATCAGCCTTCCCCACATGTTCGGTACCTTGTTTCCAAACTACAAGACCCACGGGGAGCAGGCAGCGAGCGCCTGCAGGAGCGACAGCCGCGACGCTGCCGCTTCCCCCCGCGTCCCTCCGGCTGCGCTGTCAGAGCTTGATTTGCCTCTGAAAGCGCCGCGAATTCCCCCAAAGTTCCCGAGCACGGGGGCCGTGAGGAACGGCGAGGTGGGGGCTGGGGGCACCGTTGTCAGCTCCTGGCAGCTCCCAGCCTTTGATTTGCACAAAGGAAAGGAGGGAGGTGGGGGAGGGAATGGATATGATTTATTCAGTAAGTTCCTAACCGGGTTTTTTTTTTGGTTTTTTTTTTTTTCTTCCCTTCTTCTTTACCAGAGGCTGTGAAATAACTGAAGCCGACGGAAAGGTGAAGTGCTGGGAGAGATGAAGGAGGCGCGTTTGAAGGCATTTTCTTCCTTTTTGTCACATCTCTCTGCAAAGCTTTTAATTCCTGGAGCTCAGTTCCTTCCTGGAAAGTCTGAGCCAGAGGGGGGTGGGCTCGCTGCGGGCGGCGGGGTCCTGTTGGCTGGCACAGGGGCAGGCAGAGAGGGAGGGAGGAGGTCCCGGTGCTGGGGGTGCTGGCTGTTTTCTGTCCCATCACCATCTGTCGGTCCCTCGTTGCCCTGGTGCCCACCCGGGGCCGGAGGGGCTCTGCTGCAGGTGCTGGGAGCCAGCTCTGCCCTCAGCTCATCACCACCAGAGTCACAGAACAACAGAAGGATTTAAGGCTGGAAAAAACCTCTGAGTTCATCAAGTCCAACTGGAACCCGAATCCCACCACGTCACTAAACCGCATGGCAAAGTGCCCTGGCTCCTCATTTTTTGAACTCTTCCGGGAATGGGGACTCCAGCACTGCCCTGCACAGCTGTGCCAGGGCTTGGCCACCTTTTATCAGTGAAGATAATCCCAATATTCAAGCTGAGCCTGCCCTGGCCCAGCCTGAGGCTGTTCCCTCTCCTCCTGTCCCTGTTCCCTGGAGCACAGCCCGACCCCCCCGGCTGTCCCCTCCTGTCAGGAGTTGTGCAGAGCCACAAGGTCCCCCCTGAGCCTCCTTTTCTCCAGGCTGAGCCCCTTTCCAGCTCCCTCAGCCTCTCCTGGGGCTCCAGACCCTTCCCAGCTCCGTTCCCTGCCCTGGACACTCTCCAGCCCCTCCAGGTCCTTCCTGAACTGAGGGGCCCAGAGCTGAGCCCAGGGCTGGGGGTGCCACACCGAGATCCAGGAGCTGCCCAGTGATGGACTGACCCAAGCACAGGCAGCTCCAGTGCCAGCAGAGGAACATCCAAAGAGCAGAGGACAGAACCCATCCTGACAGCACCAGGGCAGGCAGAGGGAAGCAGGGCACATCCCCAGCATTGTGGGGACAGGACAAGACCCTGGGTGATGTGTTCTGGGCACCCTGCTTGAGCAGGGAGATTGGACTAGTGGGTCTCCAGTCAGACCTTCCAACCTGAGCCAGTGTGTGATTCAGAGAATCACAGAATTTCAGAATGGTTTGGGTTGGGAGATACCTTAAAGCCCATCCAGTGCCACCCCTGCAGGGACACCTCCCACTGTCCCAGGTGCTCCCAGCCCCAATGTCCAGCCTGGCATTGGGCACTGCCTGGGATCCAGGGGCAGCCACAGCTGCTCTGGCACCCTGTGCCAGGGCCTGCCCACCCTCTGAGGGGTCCCTCTGTGGCCCCAGAGCGGAGGTAGATCATGTCCTGCACCCCTTTAGAGCTTTAGGACATCAGCATGTCCTGCTTGGTAGAGGAGAGTTAGCAAGAAAAATCAAGCAGCATTTACAATGTGAAAAAGTGTCTGAAATCAAATTTAGTTGTTTGCAGGGGAAACATAATCTTCTTTTTTTTTTTTTTTTTTTTTTTTTTTTTTTTTTTTTTTTAAGGAAAAATGATGATTGGAGACTTGACTTTGTACTCCATTTGTCTGCTCTGGGAGAGCTGCGCTCCCGGCCAGCCCAATTGCATTTGTCTTCTCTAAATAACAGAAACACAGAGCAGCTCCAGGAGCAGGATAGCTGAGGGAAGCACGAGGAAAAAGCAGGAACAGGCTCCAGCACCACCCAGCACAGCTCTCCCTGGGGGCAGAGGGGCCTTGGAGGCCCAGATCTCCCCTGAGATGCACACCAGGGATCTCCTCTGGCTTCTCCTGGCACAGGCTCCCCAGGGAGGCAGCAAACCACAGAGCAGGAGCCATGGCTTGGGTAAGCAGCTGCCAACGCCCCAAAAAGTCACATTTCCCACACTTCTGCTCTGTTTAGAGACCAAAAGAGGATTGTGTTCCAAGGTCTGACTTACAGCCCATCCCTCGGTACTGCACACTGGCTCCCAGGAGCTCTCCTTTCACTTGGACCTGAAATCCCACCCATTTCCTTGGGAATACTCTGCCATGACCCAAGACTTTTTAATTTTTAAACTCAAACAGGTAAAGGCCATTCCCCTGATTCTCTCCTGGCCCTTCCTCTCTGCAGCTCTTTTGCAGCACCAAAACCGTCTGCATGGCTGAGCTTTGGTCCTGCAGGAAGAAGCTCCTTGTGCACAATTCATTGAAGGTTTTTATTTTTCTTTTTTTTTTTTTTTTATTTCCCATTTGCAAGTTGCTGAGAAGCTGATCCTGATTTCTGCAAATGAATTTGTTATCTGCAAGTGTTCACTGAATAGTTTATGCAAACAAATTTCAGCCCATAGGGTGTTTGCAAACTGTTCATTTCATGGTATGTGATTAGTAGAAATGGTCAGAAAATGGGTGCAGAACAATTTTTACAGGCTGTCCTCAACACCCAGGCTCCTCACGCCTCCATTTCTATCACTGACTTCTATTTTTTAACTGGAATTAGAAAAATATCAAGCAGCACATGATGAGTTGAACTTTTCATGCTTTGTTTCCAGCTAGAAGCTCTAAAAGGAGAGCAGCTGATGCTCGGGAAAAGGGCAGAGAGAATCAGAGAATCACAGATTGGTTTGGGTTGGAACTTTTAAAGAACATCTCCTTCCACCCCCTGCCATGGGGACACCTTCCACTGTCCCAGGTGGCTCCAAGCCCTCTCCACTGGGCTGGGACACTTCCAGGGATGGGGAATCCTCAGCCTCTCTGGGCAGAGGAGTCTTATGAAGTTCTAGGTTTCTTTTTCCTGCAGAAAGAGACAGAACTCATCTCCAGGGATCCCGCAGCACCCAGGACCCGTTCCTGTTGCTGAGTCTGTGCTGAGTGTTCTGGTCTCCAAGGCTGAGGTGAGGACTCCCTCCCACTGCCAGGGCCCAGCACTGCTCCTCACTCACCACAGCTGTACCTGCACCACCACCCCTGCTCACCCCTTGCCCAAAATCCCACAGGGGAGGGTTGCCCAGAGAAGCTGTGGTGGAAAGTGTCCCAGGCCAGGCTGGATAGGGCTTGGGGTGACCTGGGACAGTGGAAGGTGTCTCTGCCCATAGCACCTTCAAACAAGATGACTTTTAAGGTCCCTCCTGAGCCATTCCATGGTTCCACGATTCCACAAATCCATCACCGTGCCACCCCTGGAGCTGCAGCATCCCCACCATGGGCAGGATCTCCATGGCAGGTCCACCCCCGTGCTGGGAGTGGGACACAAAGCAGCTCCCACTGACCTGACAGTGATGTGGCAGTGGTAAAACCCTGGAGGAGATGTCCAGCCCCAGAGCCCGGGGCTCAGGGGGGCTCAGGGGCGGCACCGGCAGCTCGGAGCACTCAGAGGCTCCCCGTGGGTTTTCCAGCACCGACAGAAAATGGTGCCCGGAAGATTTATTCATTTAACGCATCTGGTAATTACATTTCGGCAGGTGGTGTGTGGGGCCTGGATTCCTTCCATGCACACCAGGCTCGGGAAGGCTCCAGTCCCACGTTTGATAAATCTCAGAATAGAATAAATAAATAAAATCAACAGTCCCCAGCTGCGAGTGCGGAGGAGGCACATCCTCTCCCCGTGCCACGCGTTCCTCCTGCCTCCCCCGCTCCGGGGCCGGGATCCGGCACTGCCCGCTCCTCCCGGGGATCCTCCGGGCTGGGATCCGGCACTGCCCGCTCCTCCCGGGGATCCTCCGGGCTGGGATCCGGCACTGCCCGCTCCTCCCGGGATCCTCCGGGGGATCCAGCAGTGCCCGCTCCTCCCGGGGATCCCCCGGGGGATCCGGCAGTGCCCGCTCCTCCCGGGGCAGTGCCGGATCCCGGGGCACAGCATTCTCCCTGCTCCGACGGGCACAGGCGCACGGGATGGGGATGCAGAGCCAGCGCGGCTAGAGCAGGAGTTACGGCTCTGGCAGGGATGGGGACAGCACAAGGCAGCGGGGAAAGCATAGGGGGGCAATCAGGACAGAGAGAGCCGCGGATAGAAAATCCAGAGTTTAAGGCAGGAATTAGTGGTGAGAAAGGGAATGGCCCATGGAGCACTGTGTGGCAAGAGCCAGAGGAACATGTGTGGCAGAGGAGGCTCCAGGGTGGACCTGGAAATGCTCAAGGCATGAGCAGATGTGTCACCTCAGGACATGGATTAGTGGGCACAGGGTGTTTGGTGGAATATTTGACTCAGTGATCTCAACAGTCTGTCCCAGCCATAATGACTTCATAATTCCATGGTGGTGGTGCTGGGGGGCTCGGAGGGGACAGCTCCAGGGGCCGGGTGACACCCCAGGGCCTGGGGCACAGGCCAAGCCCTGTCGGGCACTTTTTGGCATCCCAAGAGGTGTCCCATGGGTGCACAGGGTGCTGCTGGGCAGGACACGGTGTGGGGCAGGGCTGAGGATGAGGAAAGCTGGGCCACAGCTTCCTCTCCAAGGCATCTCAGACTTTTCAGGCTGTCCCAGCAGGAGCAGTGGCAGTGCCAGGGCATGGGCACCGTCCCCGTGACAGAGGATGCTGTGAGCACAGCTGGATGTGTGAGCACAGCTGGATGTGTGAGCACAGCTGGATGCTCACACCCAGCCCAACCCACAGGAGACAGCCTGGCCTGGCGGGCAGGGCTCCACAGGGACCCTCAGCCCCTGCTCCCTGCCTGTGCCAGGGGGGCTCTGGGGGGCTCTGAGGGTATCCTGAGGCAAACACCCAAGGCAGGAGCCCGTGGAGGGCATCACATCTCCCAGCAAGAAGCTGGCACAAAGACTGCGGCTGGGTTTTATTTTTATACTTCACCTCCCTGCCCCCTTTGTAGAAATGACATAATTATGGGGATTTAATGTTCCACTGCTAAATTTCTTCATTTTTCAGGATAATTTCCACTATTTCATCAAGGAACAATTAATTGCATTGTCTTTAATCAGTTGTTTTACAAATCCAGCAGCGCAAGAAATTTTCCTAGCCAGACAATGCAGGCAGCTGCTCTTCCCTTCTGGGTGTATTAATGAAGTGAAAGAGCTCGAGCTGGGGAGAAAAAATCGGCTGGGAAAAAAGAAATCTATTGACAGAGAGATTGAAAAGATGACAGTGTAATCCCTTAATGTGTGTGCTGGGGTGGCAGGGGGAGAGATGGAGCCCGGGTGTAAGGGCAGGAGGAACTGGGCTGCTGGGGCTCAGGGTTCCAAAGTCTCTCCTCTCTCCTCAACATCAGATTATAATGTGGGGGTGCACAGGGGTGTCAGCACAAAACCTGTGGGTGCATAACAAATCATGAGACCACAGAATTCCAGAATGGTTTGGGTTGGAAGGGACCTCAAAGCTCATCTGGTTCCAGCCCCCTGCCATGGGAAGAGACAACTTCCACTATCCCAGGGTGCTCAGGGCCCCCAACAACTTCACCGTGAACATTTCCAGGGATGGCAAAGTGTCTGAAAATGTCTAGAACTGTGAAGATGTTCATGTGCAAATGCACAGAAGTTTATCAAAGGACCAAAACTGGATTTTAAAAAGCCATCTGAAAGCAAAACAAAACCCACCCTGGCCCTGGGGCAGGGGATGTGATGGATGTGGAGTCGGAACTCCAGCCTGGCTTTCCCCTTCTCTCAGCCCCTTCCCTCCCTGTGTTTCCCAGCCAGAGTTACCCCTCCAGGGCACACACTGGGCCCCATGGAGATCCCTGGGGCATCAAGTCCAAAGGTGTCCCCAGAGGTCCCTGCTCTGGCACCTCTGGGGGTCTCATCTCTGTCCCACTGCCTTGGGGCTCCCCCCTGGCTGTGCCTCTCCTGCCTGCCCCTGTGTGGTTCCAGGCACCTCTGCCCTGCTCTGAGCCAAAAAGCAAAGAGAAGCAGCAAGAAGGGATGAGACACCCCAGATCCCTCAGTGTTCCCTCCCTGCTGCTAATGCAGGGCTCCAGGGGTGGGAGGGAATGAGAATCCCACAATGGTTTGGGTTGGAAGGGACCTTAAAAATCATCTCATTCCAAACCCCCTGCCGTGGGCAGGGACACCTTCCACTGTCCCAGGTTGCTCCAAGCTCCATCAAGCCTGGCCTTGGACGCTTCCAGGGATGGGGATCTGCTGGTCTTTGTGGACCTCGCTGTCTCTCCAGGTCCCAAGGAGCATTTTCCATCTCAGCCACTGGTATTAACCTTCTCCATCTCCTGGTGAACACGATGGGGCAGCTCCTGCTGAGCTCTGCCCATGGCCCTGTGCCACAGGGCTGGGTGGAGGCTCACCCCTCCCAGAGGGGGCGCATGCCAAGCTCCAGCACTTGGATCTGGCCTGGGAGCTCCAGATCTCCTTGCAAAGTGCAGCTGTGCATGTGTCACCCTCGAGGAGAAGTGACAGAGCTCCAACAGGCTGCTGTCCCCAAACCACCCTGTGCCAGGGCACCTCCTCCCCTCCCAGGCACGGCAGTGCTGGGACCCACCCGTGGTGGGGTGGCTGAGCTCTCAGGGGATCAGAGCACCATTCCCTGCTGGGACACTTCTCCATCCCAAATGTTCACTCCTCCAGGCTGCCCAGGATCCAGCATCCCTGGAAATGTTCAGAAGGCGGATGTGGAATGGAGGACATGGTTCAATGTTGTGTTGATGCTTGGACTCAATCCTAGAGGTCTTTTCCAACCTCAATGATTTCATGATTCTATTCCAGTCCTTGCACAGCACTTCCATCAGGAAACCTGAGCAGGCTTTGCCAGGAGGTCACAACATTTATCCTAAAATCCTGGGCAGGGCTCTGCAGAGTGAGCTCGGTGGTTTTGGCACACCCACACTCTGTGACTGACCAAGGGCCCTGCAGGGGCCAAATAACCCTGAAAGAGCCCAGCTCAAACAGGGTAGAGGGCCAGGTGAAGGCCAAGAGGCTGGAAAGGGAAGGAAAAGTTTTCCATCAGTCTTGCTTTGATTTCAGTTTGAAATCAGTTGGATGGAAGTACTCTGTAGATGGATAGGTGGAGGGGCAGCCCTTGGAGTAACCCAGGAGCACTGGGAAGCATTTCACAGAATCACAGAATCACAGAATCACAGAATCACAGAATCACAGAATCACAGAATCACAGAATCACAGAATCACAGAATCACAGAATCACAGAATCACAGAATTCACAGAATTCACAAATTCACAGAATCACAGAATTCCCAGAATCACTGGGTTGGAAGAGACCTTCCAGATCATCAAGTCCAACCCAGACCCAACACCTCAACTCAACCCTGGCACCCAGTGCCACATCCAGGCTTTGTTAAACACACCCAGGGATGGTGACTGCACCACCGCCCTGGGCAGAACATTCCAGAACTTTATCACTCTTTGCATGAAAAACTTTTTCCTGATATCCAGCCTGTATTTCCCTTGGGACAGCTCGAGGCTGTGTGCTCTGGTTCTGTCAGTTCCTGGAGAAAGAGCCCAGCCCAGCTGAGCACAGGCACCTTTCAGGAGCTGTGCAGAGAGATAAGGTCACTCTCATTTCCAACTGAGAGGGGCCAAATGGCACCACAGCAGTGGCACTGCCAGCCCTGCTCACAGCCTGATGAGTCAGAGAATTCCCAGAATCACTGGGCTGGAAGAGACCTTCGAGATCATCGAGTCCAACCCAGCCCCAACACCTCAACTAAACCCTGGCACCCAGTGCCACATCCAGGCTTTTTTTGATAATGTTCTTTTTCTCGTGAGAAGAGGCACAACAGCAGTGCCCTGAGCCTTTGGGAATTGTTTGCATCCAGAGGTTCTTTCCCAGCCCCAGAGGGCTCTGACTGCAGGCCTGGGGAGCTGAGGACAGCTGAGGATGTGGTGCTGCAGCCCTTGCAGTGCCCTGGCTGTGGGACAGAGATAAAAGGCCATAACCTGGAGAAAATTCTGGACCAACCAGTCCCTCTGGAGCTTGGAACCACAAGGAACCATGGTTATTCTTTACTCAGAGGGTGGAGAGGCCTGGCTCAGGGTGCCCAGAGCAGCTGTGGCTGCCCCTGGATCCCTGGAAGTGTCCCAGACCAGGCTGGACAGGCCTGCAGTGTTGGATTAAGCCCTTTTCTGACCCAGAGATGGGGTAAGTGAGAGATGTTTAAAAAACTTTTGTTTTATCTTTAGTCTCATGTGGAGGGTGAGATAATACAGATGTTGTAATTCATGCTATTACAATCAGAAGCCAATTATTTCCTAAGTATAATACACTCAAAGTGTTTCCAACACTGGAGCAGCCTGGGGCAGTGGAAGGTGTCCCTGCCCATGGCAGGGGGGCTCTGGATGAGCTTTAAGGTCCCTTCCCACCCCACCGGTCTGGGATTTTATGATTCTGTGTGTGAGAGAGAGCAGGGACAGAGCTGTGTGTGCTGTGCTTTGCAGCTGGATTGCAGCACATCTGTCTGCAGCTCTGTAAAGAACAGGAGCCGGCTGCTGGGGCTTCCCCTCGCTATCTGCTGCAATCAGGTGTCTCAGGTTTCCCTCGGAGGCCTCGGGGTGGGGAAGGAGGGCCGTGTTCCTACAAGCAGGGCCATTGTCAGGCTCTGCAGGGACAGCAGCTCCACAGCAGGGGCTGGGCCACCTCCCCTCCTCAGCCAGAGACAGCAGCTGCACCGCAGATAAGAACAAGATAAGGACCCCCCTTCTGTCCCTCATGCCCTTGCTCACGGAATAAGGCAGGGATTTAATCCTGTTTATCAGAGAGGGCTGGGAGAGGCTGGCTGGCTGTGCAGCAGCCCTGCAGAGAGGAGAGGAGCCCAGCAGAGGAGCAGCAGCGGCTGTGCTCCTTTGGAACCGTGTGGGGACCGGGAGAGCCTCAGGAGGAGGCTTTGAGAGAGGCAGGAGGTGCTGGGAGAGCAGAGAGTAGACACAGGGCAGAGGACAGCCCAGAATACCCAGAGCTGCTGCAATCAGGCAGATTGAGCTGCCTGGAGGGGATGGGGAGGGATGGAGGGATGGATGCAGGGATGGAGGGATAGAGGGATGGAGGCATGGAGCGATGCAGGGATGGAGTGATGCAGGGATGGAGGGATGGAGGAATGGATGCAGGGATGCAGGGATGGATGGATGGAGGGATGCAGGGATGGATGGAGAGATGCAGGGATGGATGGAGGGATGCAGGGATGGGTTCTGAGCGAGCAGCAGCAGCTGGATGCAGACAGGGAGGGGCAGGCGTCAGGGATCACCTCAGGTGTGCCCAGCACCTGAACGTTCGTGCCCTGCCGGCTCCCCGGCACAGCAGGGACAGCGGAGTTGCACTCAGCCCTGCCCAGGAGGGCTGAATTCCTAATTCCCCTTCATGAATATGCACAGTAAGTAGCGGAGCGCTCTCCAATCCGGCCCCGGCAGCACAGCCATGTGATTTAACGTGACTGATCACCCTGTGCCCAGCACACAGCCCACACTAAATACCCACAGGATCCACAGAGTTAAATTATTTGAAGGAAAACGCAGCTCTCACATAATTTCCCCTAACAATCAGTAAAATCGCAGGCAGCCTGCAAATGTTCTGTGCATGGGAAGGAGCTGATTCTCTCCGGGGAACTCCCTGCCCTGCTCTCAGAAAAACGCCTCCTACAGCAACACCTTCAACAGGTTTCTGTGCCAGGAGTGTGGTCTTCCTTATCAAACTGCTTTATACAGTTATCAGCCCGAACTCCTCTGCAGCGTAAACATATCATTCCTGGGAGAAGCTGTCAGGGAGGGCCAGGCTGCAGCCTGCAATTAAAGCCCCAAACAATGCAGCCCAATAAATCAGCGGCGCTGCGGCCGGTCAGTGTCGCCAAGCGTGGAGTGAGGATCTTAATTACATTTAGACCAAACAAGTGGTGGATTATTTATGGGATACTGTAAGTGCCTGACAATGGGTAGAAAGCCATTCCACACGCATCCCTGGGCATTTCAGAGTCCGGGTGAAGAGGTAGGGAAAGAGAGGGAAAGAAGTGGAGCCAATATTCATCACCGAGCAAAATTGGAAGGGAAAGAGCTGTTGCTTTAAATAAGGCCCAATTGCATCATCAATTTAAAAGCAATAGCAGCAGCTTCTGGAGAAAGCAGCAGCTGCCACAGGTGGCCAAACAGCTGGAGAGCTGCCAGCACCCAGGGAACCACCAGGACCTGCTGCTTTGCCACGCTGTGGCTCAGCTTTAACGCCTGTGCTCAGCCCATGCAGAGAGCCCTGCTGCACCCAGGGGCTGGGTGGGCAAGGGGGGATCTGTTCCATGCCTTCTCCAGCCTGCAGCTGGATTTCAGCACCTTCCAGATGTGGCCTAGAGGATGCACATCTGGCTGGGGAAGCTCAGGGATCAGCTGGGACCATGTGGATCTGCCTCCAGGCACGGAGCATCCCAGGGCTCCTGGATCCTAAGAGCAGTGCTGTGCTCGAGGCCCAGCGTGGTGCCTCTTACCACTGCAGTGACCCTAAAGAGCAGAAGCTCCTCTTTGCTCAGGGTGATGGTTTCAGAAAGAGCTGTGCTTGTCCCTGTGCTGTTTAGAGACAGGAATCCTCCTGGAAAAGCTGTTTGCTCACAAGAGCTTTCTCCAGGGAAAGATCCTGGAACATGAGTGGGTCTGTCCCACTGCCCTGGGCTGAAACAGCCCCCCTAAAGCTGTTAGGGGGTCAGGAGTGTTGGCTGTGGCTGGACTACAGACCTGCAGTCCCTGGTCACTCCAGGCCTTGCAGCCAGGCTGGGGTGCCAGGGGATTCCTGTCCATGTCAGAAAAGCCCAGAGGCTGTGAATGAACTCACAATGTGGAACCACAGAACACCCTGGGCTGGAAGGGACCCCAAGGATCACCCAGTACAGCTCCTGTCCCTGCCCAGACCCCCCAACACCCCCACCCTGGGCATCCCTGGAGCTCTGGCAGCCTCGGGGCCGTGCCCATTCCCTGGGGAGCCTGGGCAGTGCCAGCACCCTCTGGGGGAAGAACCTTGCCCTGATCTCCAGCCTGAGCTGCCCTGGCCCAGCTCCAGCCGTGCCCTGGCTGCTGTCCCTGTCCCAGAGCAGAGATGGGAGCTGCCCTCGGGAGGAGCTGCAGATCCCTGAGCTCTGCCCTCAGCGTGCCCTGCTCCGGGATGGGCACAGTGCCATTCCTGGGTCTCCTCATGTGACCTGCTGCCACCAGGCTGGTGGTGCAGTGCTGGTGCCCCCGTGCACAGGGAGAGGCTGGAGCAGGAGGGCTGTGGAGGCACAGACAGGCTCCAGAGGGGGATGCTCTGGTGTCACACAGCTCACCCAGACCCCGGAGAGCTGCTCAGAGCCTGGGGGCACTCAGGCCACCAGCTGGAACATGAACATTGTCAACACCATGAACGTGCTCGCCCCAGGGGGACTCTGCCCCCAGCCCCCCCAGCAAACCTCGGGCGGTGACATTGCCAGAGCCATGCCTGTCCCCAGCCTGTGCCCAGCCTGTCCCCAGCCCTGGCTGCTCTCAGTGACCGTCTCGCCGCTGTCCCTGCGGCTCTGTCTGTCTGTGCCCGTCCCACAGCCCCTCTCTGGGCCCAGGCCCTCCTGCACAGCCTGGGGCAGGCCAGCACGGCCCTGCTTGTCTAGACAGCGGCAGGGGGTGGCTCTGGGGTGTCCTTGAGCCCAAAGTAGGTCAGATGAGTCTGTTCTCCCAGCAGCTGCTTATTGCTGCTGACCCTCTGGTGTGGGCACGCCGTTCCAGCTGAGCTGCCTGAAATCAGGCAAGGTGATCCCATCTCCAGCAGCCTCTGGTCCTTCTGCAGGCCCTTTGGCTCCCTGTGCCATCCCCTGCATGTCTGAGGGCTCAGACATATTTTTAGTCTCATGTGAAGTGTGAGATGATAGAGATGTTATAATTCATGCCATCACAATCAAAAGCCAACTATTTTTTGTATCTTCTTTAAGTGTTTCTGGCCTGGCTGCAGGGCTTGCCAGGCTCCTCACACAGTGGCTGTGAGCTCAGCAGCAACTCCAGGCAGCCAGTCTGTGTCTTTTAGGACATCCTGCGGATCTGGCCCAGCCTTTCAGGCCAAGAAGGGTGGAACAGGCAGAGCCATCGTGCCTGCAGTACCAAGGACCACAGGTATCAATCACACTGAGCATAAATAAGGGACAACCCCCAAAAATGTGCATTTTGTTGACTCAGCAGGACCACGTTTTCCTTCCTTGGTGCCATGAGACCCTGGGTGTGGAGCCAGCCCAGCAGGACAGCCATCCCAGGATGGGGAAGAGGCTGTGCTGCCCGCAGAGAGCTGAGACAGGACCCTTCCAGCTCTGGGGTGCTACCAGGTGACACAAAGCCCTGACTGCCTGGCAATGACTGACCAAGCTGGCAAGCCCAGCTGATCTCAGGCGCTCATCCAAGGCCACACCATGCTACGAGCTGCCCAAAGCTCCTGATTGATGCCAAGGTCACGGCAAGGCAAGCGAGGGGAGGACTGGGAGCCCACTTCTTGCTGGGGTTCCTCAGCAGTGCTGGCCCACCTGCAGCCCCTGGGCTCCCTGTCCAGGCCGGTCCTCGCCCAGAGCCAGCTGGGGACAGGGATGTCCCGGTGTCCTGACTCGCGGGGCGCCTCTCAGAGGGCGCAAAGCACTCGGAGGAATGCGGAGTTATCGTTCTCCCCCCTCTCCGTGCCCGTTCCCGTCTCAGCAGCCGACAGGCAGTAAAAGACCCTTCGCAGTTGTCAAGGCAACGCCGCATCACGAAGCCGGTGCCGTGAAGTGGCAGCAGCCGGGGGCTCCGCTCTGCTCTCCCCTCTCTCCATCCCCAGCGCTTCCCTCTCGGGGCCGCGCCGCCGCTGCGGGCGATGCTGCTCCGCGCCAGCCCCGGGCGGTGCCGCTGCTGATGTGGGACAGCCCCACGTCCCTCGTGGCCCAGGTTCTGCCCTGACCCCCCTTCCCCGCAGGCTGTGACCCCACACCGGCCACCAGCCCGCCCCAAAGCGCCCGCCTGGTGCTGGGTGAGAGCTCCACGAGGCTGCTCCCAGCACAGAAGGGGTTCCATGGGGGCTGTCTGCGCCCCGTGGGGTCCTCAGCAGTGCCACCCTGCCGTGTCCCTGCTGGCATCTGCCACAGGCACAGTGAACGCTGCTTTGGACAGCCCAGCAGGGGCCAGTGCCCTGCAGATCCCCCCTTCCCCAGCCTGCAGGGGGATTGTGGAAGGGATCCCGTAATTTGTCCTTGTGGGGGAGCCTGTCCAGAGGGAGATGCAGCTCTCCATCCCGTGCTGGCTTGCGAAGGCTGATCTAGAGCAGAGACTAGGTGGAGTTAAAGAATAAAGCAGGGATTTATTAAAAGGCCTCAATGGATGCACCTTGGGCAGCACAAGAGCCCAGCCAGGGCTGCACTTTAGGTGAACTCAAAATGGTCACAAAATGGACAACTACTCACGGGGTCTTGCACTTTGATAAGTTCTGCTCCATTTGCATATTGAAGTTAATTGTTCAATTACAGCTTAACTCCACTAAGTCTCATTCTTCTTGTTTTTCTCTCTCCAGCCCACGGTGTTTGTGCTCTTGGGCCTGAGATCTGGATCATTTGTCCTTGGTTCCCAGCTAGAGCAGGAATTGTTTTGTCTCCCTGCTCTGTGTGGACAGCTCACCATCCCCTAAAATGAAGCTCAGAACTGCACACTAAAGCAGCACAAAATCTGAAAAATAGAAAAGCTAAACCTGAGGCATCACAGCCAAGAGCATCCCTTCTGTCAGGGAAACCACAACAGCTCCTGGGCACGGTGGAACACGTGGGGATGAGCCTTTGAGGTGTCTCTACAGGTCAGGCTCCCAGAGAGACCAACAAAATCTGAAGACAAGGAGAGTTTCCTTTGGCAGCAGCCCTCCTGGAAGGGGGTTACTGGAAATGCTGGATGCATCTGGGGATGGGCAGGGAGAGGAGAAAATTCCCTGGATGGAGAGGTGTGGGTGTGCTGATGCATTTGGCATTTCCTGGCGCTCTCACTCCAGGGAAATGATTGCTCTGCTCGGAGGGATCTATAAATAGACACTGCCCACAAACCTGCACGCCCCAGGGCCAGGACAGGCAGGAGCTCAGGGACTGCTGCCACAGCTGACACCCGGCCCCCAGTGGGTCCCCTGCCCTGCCCAGCCTTCCTCTGCCTCGCAGGAGGGAAGGACACCAAATAAATGAATTTTTTCTCAGGTAGGCAGTGTCTGGCAGAGAGGATGGGAGACAGGATCTCTTTGTGGTGCACAGGCACTCTGGGGTGGCATTGCCCTTGGTGTCACATCACTGCTGGCTGAAGCCCCTCCCCACAGGAGTGCTCTGGGCTGGGGGCCACCTGTGCATCCCTGTGCCCACAGATGAGCAGTGGCAGTCACTAAGGGCTCCCCACTTTGGTTCTCACCATGTCCTGGCAGCGCTGTCCCCACTGTGCCCTCCTTGGGCTGGGGAGCCACATCCTTGGAACAGGGACAGCCAGGGACACCTCCCCCCTTGTCACTGTCCCCTTTGGGACAGGCAGTCCCAGGCAGCCTGGTGGGTGGGCACTGCTGTGCCTGGGCTAACATCATCCCTGGGAAGTGCTGAGCCAGAAGCTTTCCACAGCTTTGCCATCCCAAAATGAAAAATTACAAGCCAGAGGAATTGGAAAGTAGTTAGAGAGAATGCCAGTCAAGATCTGAGCTCTTAAACCACTTGGACTCAGACTGAGAAAGGATTTAAACCCGCAGCAGTCAGCCTGCTCAGGGCTGAGTCTGCAGCGTGTCCTTGGTGAGGCTCTCCCCAGCCATGATCCCAGGACATCCCCCTGTTCCTGGGGGGCTGCTGCTGTCCAGCACATCCCTGTGCTCCTTGAGGAGCTGCTGCTGGTCCAGCACATCCCTGTGCTTTTGGGGAGCTGCTGTCCAGCACATCCCTGTGCTCCTTGAGGAGCTGCTGCTGGTCCAGCACATCCCTGTGCTCCTGGAGAGCTTCTGCTGGTCCAGCATATCCCTGTGCTCCTGGAGAGCTCCTGCTGCCCGGCACATCCCTCTGCCCCAGCACATCCCCCTGCTCCTCGGTAGCTGCTGCTGCTCTCCCAGCGCGGTTGCCACCCCACAGAGTGCACACAGCCTGTCCCGAGCCTGGGGAGTTGCTGGGAGGTGGCACCTTCCCACGAGGGATCATCCCTGAGTAACCACAGCTGGGGTGGTGGCTGTGCCTCCCCACAGATTTCACAGATCAGACAAAATCAGTTCCTGGGGTCAAAGCCAGGCCTTGTGCCATGGGAAATGACAGCATGAGGAGGAGCCCAGAAGCAGCCACGGACTGGGGACTCTGCCATGCAGGATGCAGGGTGCAGGTTGAGGTCTCAGTGAGCACTGGGCTGTCCATCCCTGGTGTTCAGCCCTGAGGGGACACCACGGCCTCATGAAGAGGCTTTTCCCTGCACGGCTCCCCAGGGATGCACCCGGGCTCTCCCTGGAGCAGAGAGGACAGAGAAGACAGAGAGGACGGAGAGGACGGAGAGGACAGAGAAGACAGAGAGGATAGGGAGGACAGAGAGGACAGACAGGACAGGGAGGACGTTGAGCGCAGGGAGGACAGGGAGGATGGAGAGCACAGGGAGGACAGGGAGGACGGAGAGGATAGGGAGGACAGAGAGGACAGGGAGGGCGTAGAGCACAGGGAGGATAGGGATGACAGGGAGGACAGGGAGGACAGACACCCCCGGCAGGAGCAGGGCAGACGCTCCCGGTGGGGCCCAGCTCTGCTCCTGCCAAGGCTGTGAGAGGGAGGGGACCCTGGCAGGGCCAGGCAGGATGCAGCCGGTGGGTGAGTCCTGCGCAGAGGGGCCCTGCCAGCAGGGAGGAGGATGCCAGCGGCGGGCGGCTTTCCGTAATGCAGCTCCCGCTGCGCCCCTGCGATGACGAGCGTCCTCGGAAAGGAGGGGACGAGAGCGACCTCCCCACCCTGCCAGCCTGGAAAGCCTCACCCAGGCGATGCCAGGATGTGTTGTATCCCGTTGCCATGGCAACTGGCATCTCCCGGAGCCGAGGTGGGCGTGTGCGGAGTCACGGCACGGGAGCCGGGCTGGTGTGACCCGGCTGGTGGCACAGCAGAGAACTCAGGTGTCACCCGTGCGGGCTGCAGGGCACCAGGGGTGGCACCAGCGTGGGCAGCAGCACCTTCAGCGCACTCCAGAGCCCGGCTGGAGGGATGGGGAGACACGGACCTGCAGGATGGGGGTCCAGAGAATCCTCACTCGGGTGGTGGCGGTGCAGAGAAGGGCTGCACAGTGCGAGTGGTGACATCCCCTTCCACAGTGCAGGGACAGCCCTGCCTGGTGCTGGGCCTCCTCCCTGCACCAGCTGCCTTTGCAGCTTCCCTCCTCCTCATAAAGGCTGGGGGATTCTCCCTGGAATCTCCCAAAGATGCCCAAACCCCTCAGTTTTGGCTGCCTGCCTGGGCACAACGCTGTGGCTTCATGGGGTGTTCACCCAGAGACACTTTCCAAATCCTGGATGGCCACGCTTTCCCAAGCTCAGGCACGGGGCTGTGCTGCCCAGGCTCAGGGATTTGTTCCTCCTGGGATGCTTGGCACTGGGGAAAACTCTCCGTGGGTGGACTCGAGGAAGGAGGAGGCAGCTTCTGCCTGTCGCGTTATTGAAGTGACACCTACCAGGCAGCAAGGTCAGGGAGACCAAATTTTTCCATCACAATTTGTTAGAGAACGGAAATGTTTCAACCCAGCAGTGGAATATTATCCCTTCTGCTCCTCCCAGCTTGAGTGACTACGGTTTTCCTAATTTAAAAAAAAAAAAAAAAAAAAAAAAAAAAAAAAAATTAGGACAAAAATTACCTTGTGGGTTTGCTGTCACATCATCCCCCTGCTTTGCTTGGGGTGGAAAAGGGGATGGAAATGGAGAAGGTTTGAGCTAGGAGAAAAAAAAACTAACCCCCAAAAGCTGTGTTTAATTTAATAAAAAATTATGAGGAAAACGAAAAATGCATCTGAAATCCCTTTCAAAATGAGCAAGTTTTTACCAGGCACCCTGATGTGAGCAGCACCACAGCCTTTCCCCGGCACTGGCTCGGTGCTGAATCTCACTGGAAAGTCCTTTTCCAGCAGAACGTCCCTCGGTGGAGCTGTCCCCGTGTCACAGCAGCAGCCGCAGCCTCCCCAGCCCGGTTTTGCAGGCAGGCTCGTTCCTGCCGGCAGGAGGATGACCCTGCCCCGCCGTCCATCACACCCAGAGCACAGCCCCGAGCTGCAGAGCCTGCTACAGCGCAAATCTTGGCAGAGGATACTCAGCCCCACTCCTGCCCCTCAAAAAAAAAAAAAAAAAAAAAAAAAAAAAAAAAAAAAAAAGAGAGAGATTAGTTCCTCTTCTAACCAATTCCAGCCAATTTATCCTGCTGCATCCACCCAGCTCCAGTGGGATCTCACTGGAGGCATCAGGGTGGGGATGTGGAAAGCAGAGGGACTGAAATCTGCTCTTCTGGAAGCAATAAATGCCTCCTGCCTTTTCCAGGCACTTCCTGACCTTGCTGCAGCTGATGGGCAAGTTTATGATCCTGCATTTTAGCTAAATGGAAGAGGCAATTATTCTTCCTTTTGGATTGAAGTGATTTGAGGAACAGAAATGCTAAACAAGTGGAGAGCCTGGCAAAAGCCAGCCCAGGAGGAAACCTGGGGTCTCCTAGGAGAAGAGCTGGAGATGGAAGGGCTGGCAGAAGGCAGCTGTGGGGCAGAGGGTGAGCTGCAGGGATGCTGGGGGGGGCAGCGGGGCTGGGTGCCCAGCAGGGGCACAGCTGGCAGGGGAAGCAGCACGGAGCAGCCCCCAGCCCCTGCCCAGCACCTGCAAAGGGCTGTGCCAGGGAAATCCCTGCTCCTCCATCCCCGCAGCAGCTCCCGTGGCCTCAGGGCTTGCACATCACTCAGACCTGGGGACGAGTGCACAGGAAAACCCCTGATGCGTGTCAGCATCTCTGCCCTGCGGGGCTGGAGCCCTCCCCTCCTCCCCCTGCAGGGCTGGCAGCTGCTCCCCAGAGGAGGGGGAAAGAACCTCAGCAAGAGCTGGGGAGAGGAAAGGGGCCCTGGGCTCATCTGCATAGGGCATGGGCACAGCCTGGGCACAGAGGGCATGGGAGCCCAGGGACAGGGGTACAGAGGGGACAGAGGGCATGGGAGCCCAGGGAGATGGGCACAGAGGGCATGGGAGCCCAGGGACATGGCACAGAGAGCATGGGAGCCCAGGGACATGGCACAGACCGGGCACAGAGGCCTCACCAGCCCTGGAGCAGGGCAGATCTGGAGCAGAATTCACACAGACAGGAGTTTCCAAATCCTTTCCTCACGTGTTCCCACCCACCAGTGGAGAGCAGGAAGGAGGCTGGGAGGATCAGGACCTGATTCCTTTAACCCCCTGCTGCTGCTCCCTGTGCTGGGCAGGCTGGGCAGGGCACGGGGGGGGCCCTGCTCCTCTGTGCTGCTGCAGTGCCAGGCTGAGCCTCCTGTGGCACAGCACCAGGCTGTCCTGAGCTGTCATCTGTGTGAAACCACCCGGGCTGTCCCTGCAGCCTCCACCTGCACAGATGTGCCTCAGCTCGGGCACTGCTGGCAGCACCAGGGCCAGCAGAAGGTGCTCATTTCTCACCACAGCGTGGAAAATGCCACAGTCCAGAAGAGAACACAGCCTGTGAGCCCAGGCTGAGAGCCACTGCTGTGACATCCTGCCCCAGAGCCACTGCTGTGCCACCCTGCCCCAGAGCCACTGCTGTGCCACCCTGCCAGGGAGTCACTGCTGTGCCACCCTGCCAGACCTCCTGGTGACCCTCAGCCATTGGAAATGCACCGTGAACCTCCCAGAGAGGCTCCTCACAGAGAAACCAGTGAGGTCACTGCTGAGGGCAAAGTTCTGCCTCTTTGGTCCAAAACAGAGCAAAGATGAGTTGATGTGGATTTCCTGTAGACCAGCTCTAGAGCTGGGGGTGCTCCCCGGGAGAGGAGAAGGCTCCAGGGAGAGCTCAGAGCACTTGCAGGGCCTGAAGGGGCTCCAGGAGAGCTGCAGAGGGACTGGGGACAAGGATGGAGGGACAGGACACAGGGGAATGGCTCCCACTGCCAGAGGGCAGGGCTGGATGGCATCTTGGCAATTGGGAATTGTTCCCTGGCAGGCTGGGGAGGGGCTGGGCTGGAATTCCCAGAGATTCCTGGATCCCTGGAAGGAATTTAAGTGTCACTGGAAGTGCTTGGAGCAGCCTGGGGCAGTGGGAAGTGTCCCAAGGCAGGAATGGAATGGGATCAGCTTTAAAGTCTCTTCAATCCCAAACTTTTTTTGTATTTCCATGGTTTTCCCCTCCTGTTCACCTGGGTCTGTCCCAACACAGGAAAAGAACAGAGACCTACAGCTCAGTTCTGGATCTTAAGCACCACCTCAAACCCCTCCTGCTCCAGCATCAATTCCCTTTCCCAGGGTGCTCCAATAAACACAAATCCCACAGCACCAAAACCAGGAGTGGGACTGGAGGACAATCCCAGCCCAGGTGGGTTCTGTGTCCCTGGGAGGGTGGGGAGGCAGCCCTGGTGCTGCTCCTGTCACAGGCACATCCTTGCCCAAGAGAGATTCCTGCAAGAAATTCTTCTGTGGATAAGTCCAAGCAAATAAAGACACTTGGAAGGAGATGCTTTTCTTTTGGCAGCGAAAAAGTGCAGAACAAATATGTTTTTAATAAACATTTTGACTGAAATTGAGCTTTCTCACCGCAGGAATTTGATTCTTGTCATAATTGCACTTTTCAAGGGGAAAAATAGGTGTTTGGTCAGGTGGCTGGGATGTCACTGAGCATCACACCCTGGGTAGCCAGGTCCTGCAGGGATGAGCAGAGGCTCAGGGCATGACAGCTCTGCCTGCCCAGCATGGGCTGAGAGGGGGAGGGCAGGGCAGGGCTTTCCTGCCTGCTGGCCCCTCATTTCCAGGGCTGCAGGTGGGAACAGGGGCAGCCCTGCCCCAGCCCCCCCGGGATGTGCCTCCTGCAGCCCTGCTCACCCCCAGGCACTGCCAGGGGACAGGCAGGTGTGCCAGAGGTGGCAGGGAGAGCAGGACCTGCTGGCCCTGCTGTGCCTGGCCTCCAGAGCTGCTGGCACCAGTCCTGGAGCTCAGTGGAGCTGGGATGATGTTGGGAAAGCTGGACTGGGAAAAGCCTGGAGAAGAGAAGGTTTGGGGGTGACCTAACTGCAGCCCTCCAGCACCTGAAGGGAGACAAGAAACATGGAAAGGACAATTTAAAAGGGCCTGGAGGGACAGAATAGGGGGAATGGCTTCACATGGACAGAGGACAGGGTTAGGTGGGATATTGGGAAGGAATTGAGGGTGGGCAGGCTCTGGAATGGAATTCCCAGAGCAGCTGTGGCTGTCCCATCCCTGGCAGTGCCCAAGGCCAAGGCTGGATGGGGCTTGGATCAGCCTGGGACAGTGGAAGGTGTCCCTGGCCAGGACAGGGGCATGGCTGGATGAGCTTTGAGGCCTTTTCCAACCCAAACAATTCCATCATTCCACGATTCTATAACTGACCACGGGCTGGGTGCCTGTTGCTGCTCTGCATGAGAAGCTGTGGGTATGGGAATGGCTGTTGCTCCTCTTGGGGCTGTGTAGGATGAAGGCATCCAGCTCTTCCCTGGTTCATGGCTCTGGCTCCAGCTCTTCCCTGGTTCATGGCTCTGGCTCCAGCTCTTCCCTGGTTCATGGCTCTGGCTCCAGCCCTCTCCTTGTTCATGGCTCTGGTTCCAGCTCTTCCCTGGTTCATGGCTCTGGTTCCAGCTCTTCCCTGGTTCATGGCTCTGGCTCCAGCCCTCTCCTTGTTCTCTGGCTCAGCCAGGTTCCAGCCTGGCTGCTGCCCCTTGGCTCTCTCCATCCCAGTGCACTTTTTCCTTCCCTACCCCACGTAGGTGGCACTGAGATGGGTGCCCTGGTGCCCTGGGGGGGCTGGTGGGAGTCTGTCCCGTGTTCCCTGGTCCTGCAGGAGCCGGGCTGGGGCTGGCCAGGCTGGCTGATGGCAATAAATGAGTGAGCAGCACATCTGCACGCAGCGGAGCCGCTCCCTGCCAAGCCCTGCACTGCAGGACCACTCTCATCTGTCTCTCTTTAACAGGAACAAATGGAAATGAGCGAATCAATTAACACAGCACATTAGCAAAATGTCAGAGCCTCCCCATCGCACTTAACCCTTCCCTCAGCACGGGCTGAGGCAGCAGCGGGGTCACCCCGGCCCCATCCTGGCTGCAGCCAGCACAACCCCTCCCCATCTGCCCAGGGAGCAGAGCCCGGGGCTGGGGGGCAGCTGGGACCCCTCCCTGGGGATGGAATTTTAAAAAGGATGTGTTTAAAAAGAGTGGATGTGGCCATGGTGAGTGACTCAGTGCTGTGGTTTAGTTGATGAGGAGGTGTTGGGTCATAGGTTGGACTTGATGAGCTCAAAGGTCTTTTCCAGCCCAGTTCATTCTGGGACTCTGTGATTGTGTGATTCTGGGAATGGGAGCTGTGGGACAGCACAGCTGCTCTGCAGCTCCTGCAGACCCTCCTGGATGTGGAGAGGAGCTGGCAGCACGTTTCCTCTGGAGCAGGGATATGTCTAGGTGCCAGCTCCTTTATGTGCCCACCCTTGCCTGGAGCAGCCCCACTGAGGGCTTGATGTGGCCAAGGTCCCCACGTGCAGAGCACCTGGGGGTGCAGAATGTGGAGGGGGCTGGGCCAGCCCACCTGGGAGCTGGGCTTGTCTGCTGGCATGGATTTCACAGCTGGGACCCCCGTGCCACTGTGGGACACGGGATCACAGCCTCAGAAGATCCCTTGTCCCTGCACAGCAGCCCTGGCACACGTGTGAGCAACAGGAGCACTGAGCCCTCTCCTCGTGTGTGCCAGTAAGTGCCACAGGCAACAGGAGAGCTGTACTAAGACATAATAAACCCTCATCAGCTAATTAATAATTAGAGACACTTGTTCCTGAAAGCCTGGCTCCAGTGGTGGGATGATGCACCTCAGCTCTCCTGCCAGGCACAGCCAGCAGATGTCCAGAGCAGGCAGGATCTCAGGGCTGGCATGGCCCCAGGCTGCAGGACACAGAGTTCCCAGGTTCCCAGTCTCAGCCACAGTGGCCACAACACTCCTGCTTCTCTCAGCCCGTTTAGGAACAAACCCCCTGTGCCAGGACCGGGGTGTCTGTCTGGGTCTGAACAGACAGGTGTCTGCTGAGGAAGGCAGAAGCCTCCCCTGAAATGGAAAATGTAAACCCCCTCCCTCTGAATTATTGTAATTTTGAAATTAAGGGTGCAGGAGGGCTGAGCCCCCATGGGATGGGACTGTGCCACCACCCTGACCCACAGGGCTCAGCGCCTGCTCTGACTCTGGCAGGGTGGGTTTGCACTATTGCATTTGTATTTTAATTTTCCTAGTAAAGAACTTCTCCCAAAAGATATGGGAGTATCTTTGCTCTCAGGCAAAGATACTCCCATATCTTTGCCTGAGAGCAAAGATACTCCCATATCTTTGCTGAGAGCCCCTTTAATTTCAAAATTACAATAATTCAGAGGGAGGGGTTTACATTTTCCATTTTATGTGAGCCTCCTGCCTTCCTTAGCAGACACCTGTCTGTTCAAACCAAGACACAAGGCAAAGATGTGATGAGCTCCAAGAAGTCAACACAGGAGCTTTGAATGCCTTGGACTCCTCCCCAGCTCTGTGCCCCCCATCCACCCCCTGTCACCACCCCTGCCCAGCCCAATGGCCAAGGGTCACATTGGAAGTCCTGTAACCAGGGCTGGATCAAGCCAGGTCCTTTCATTTTTATTTTCCCTGCTTTTATTCTTGCTCCAGACATACCCCACAGACAGTGCTGGTCGTGTCCCATGGTGCTCACAGCAACCCTTTGAATCGCTCCCAAAGCCAAGGGGAATCCCTCCTGAGCAGAGTAATCCCACCAGCCAAATTCCTGCATTACCCACCTCAATGGCCTCTAATCCACTGCCCTGGATTCCCACAGGAGCAGAGGGCTGCAGCTCCCTCCTGCATACCAATCCTGCGGCAGAATGGGGCCGGATTGTCGAGGCATCACCTCGATTAGAGGACGTGGCCCTGACAGCTCGGGGGACTTTGTGTCCGAGGCTCCGAGGCCCCCAGAGCAGGGTGTGAGAACAGCCAGGGGCTGAAGCAATCACTGCCATGAATTAACCATGCCCTCGGTGGCAGTGCGCTCTCCCAGCTGCAGATGTCAAAGCGCGGTGGACACGGATCCGAGCTCAGCGATGCTCTGGGACAGGACTGTCCCCTGCCTGGTCCCACCCTGCTCTGGGATGCAGTCCTGGGGTGATTTTATGATGCTTGTATCCTCATTCATCTGTTCAGCCCAGAAATAAGTTTTGCTCCTTTAAGGCTCGTTCTGAGAGTGAAGGGGGGCAGAAGAAGCACAGTTTGTTTTCAGGCACTCACCCCTCCATACTCCTGCTCCCATGTTGTCTGCAGCACGGACAGACAGACAGCAGGACAGAGCTCTCCTTTGCTTTTAGTTAGTGTTTAACTTGCTGAGGCAGAGAAGTTCCCTGGGCTGTGGTTTTTCTTTTTCTTGGACCTGTTTATACCTGCTCTGGACTGAGCACCCAGAAGAGCACCGGCAGCTCCACCTGTGGCCACTGGGCCAGGCCTGGGCCAGGGCACTGCCAGTGACTGATAAAAGACTGAGTGAGCCAAGCTATAGCCCACGGAGGGACTTTCTGAGTTTGTCATCTCTTTTGGAGCCACAAGAAGTTTTATTGCTTAATTTTGTTCATTTTTTGTGTTGGTGAATGCTTTACCTGTTAAATAAACAGTTTCTTCCACTTTTCTCCAAGGAAATCTTCTGCCTGATTTCTTCAGCTGGGGGAGGGGCTGCTTGAATTTGCTTTGTAGAAGAACCCCTTTAGAGGTTTTTCTCCCAAAATTGCCCTAAACCAGGACAAATGCTTTGGAGAGGCTGTGTGTGTCTCAGTGGGAGCATCTGTAATCTGTGCCCCGGTGGCCGTGCCAGCCCTGTCACGCTGCTCCGCAGGGGCTGTCAGGGCTGGGGGCTGCCGTGCTTAATGGGCATGGCAGGGGCCCGGCTGTGCTGACTGACGTGTCAGACAGCCGAGCTGTGTGAGACCTGGCACTGAGCTACGTGCCAGCCCCATCCTGGGCATCCTGCTCCTCCTCCCCTGGAGCTCCTGGGCACGCTGGAGCAGGGGCAGTGAGGAGAGCTGAGCGCTCCCTCCCCTCCCCGTGGGAGCTCCTGCTGCCTGCTGCACCCCAGGCTCTCCAAAGAGCCCAGCAGAGCCCAGCTGAGACCAGGATTGAGACAGAACTCACAGAATTCCCAGAATCACTGGGTTGGAAGAGACCTTCCAGATATCAAGTCCAACCCAGCCCCAACGCCTCAGCTGAACCCTGGCACCCAGTGCCACATCCAGGCTTTGTTAAACACACCCAGGGGTGGTGACTCCACCACCTCCCAGGGCAGAACATTCCAGAATGTTATCATTCTTTCCATAAAAACTTTTTCCTAATATCCAACCTAAATTTCCCTTGGGGCAGCTTGAGACACTGGCCACTGGACACAGGGGTCTCCAAAGAGCCCAGCAGAGCCAAGCTGAGACTGGGGTCGAGCTGGCCCCTGGGTAAGTGCCTTGGCTCCAGCACTGCCTGCCATCAAACAGCCAGGCTGAGCAAACCTGGGCTCCAGGGCAGCCTGATTTGAACCATGGCAGCTTTTTGGGGTCTGACCTCCTCTCCCAGTGAGCCTGAGTGTGTAGAGATGCCCACAGGCTTCTGCCACTTCGGCAGGATGAGGAGATGAGGAAACTCGGCAGTCCTGCAGATCTGTGTGTTTTCCTGTGGCTTCAGGGCTGTCCCTGCCCGGTGCAGGGTCCTTGTCTGCCCCTCCTGCTGTGTCCTCACAGCAGAAACCTCACAGACACAGCCAGAAGGGGCAAATAAAGGCAGGAGAGGGATGGGGCCATGAGAATCAGTCCCACTATTTGGTGTGTGTGGTGGGCTGGCTCGTGGCTCCAGCTGATATCCTGCTGATATGGGACAGCCAAGCCAATCCAGGACAAATCAAACACTGCTGGAAACAGGGACTCCTTGCTGGGGGGACAGCACTGACGTCTCAGCCCAGTGTTATCTCAGGTGGAGTCCCAGCCCCAACCCACCAGGAGATGGGGTTTGGGGAGATGTGTTGTCCCTGCAGACTCTCCTGTCCCAGCTCAGGGGCAGTGCTGGTACTGCTGGCCCCACAGAGGGGTGGCTGTGGATGCAGGACGTCACTCTGGCTCCCTAGGCTGGCACTGGGACACTCCCCAGCGTGGGGTGAGCCCCTCTCCCAGGGAAGGATGAGCCCAAGTTCACCAGCTCCCCCACGAGCTGCATCTGCTGCCTCTCATGGCTGACACACAGCCCCAGCCACTCGCACTAGGAATTTATGTAAATATGTGCATATTTCTCTCCATCTCTCGTACAGTTACAGTCGTGTTTGCAGTGCTCCAGTCCTCCAAGGGGGGCTAAGGAGGGCAGTCCAGGCAGTCCCTGCACCCTGGCCAGCAGAGCTGGGGTTGGGCAGCTGCCTACAAAGCAGCCAGACCCCATGGATGTCCGTCCAGCAGTCTGTCCTTCCACCCAACCTCTGCAGCATCCCCCAGTGCAATGATACAAATACAGCCCCACTGGGACCTGTGCTCTGCAAGAGATGATGCACAATCTTTCTATTAAAAAAAAAAAAAAAAAAAAAACCAAACCAACAAACCAACAAAAACACATGGTAAGATTCTTCCTTCCAAGCATGTTCACAATCCTTGACTAATCTCTTTCTCCATTCATATTTTTTATCTCTCCATCTCTCCATCTAGTTCTCCTTCCCCCTCCCTCCAGTGCCTCACCCCAGCTCTCTCCCAGAGCGTCCCCCACGCAGTTCAGCTGTAGGGAGCCATCTGTTTGTCTGTCTCTGCAGCCATCTGGGTGTCTGCCTGCAGTGTTTGCTGTGTCTCCAAAGCATATACAGCCTGCATGTATAGGTCTAGCGAGTCACTCTCTCTAAGCTGCGTTCTGTGGGCTTCATTAACATGCAAATTAGCGAGATCTGACTGGCTCACTTAGCTACTGCTTCTCTTAGACAGCCATGCAACAATGCAAATACTAATGAGGCTCTGGAAATGGCACTTGCTCCAGAGCTAAGCAAGCTTGCACTCGGAGCAGGCACTGGCAATTCCAGGCATGCCAGCCATCCACACACCTGCTGGAGGACTCGGGACAGAAGGGATGGGTGATGGATGGATGATTAGGGGCACCCATGCGGAAAAAGAGGCGAGAATTCCCGCTCTGATGGAGATGCCAGCGCTCCCAGCCTCAGGATCCTTGGCTCCAAGATCCCTTTGTCCTCGCTGCCACGCGCCAGTGCTCTGGACCCCAGCCACCCACGGGATCCCCCACCATGGCGGCTGACCCGGATCCACGCTGGGCTGGGCTGTTTCCCCACACCAGCATCCTGGGCTCGACCTTCAGCCTCTGCTGGGCTTGACAGCCCCGAGGTACCTGGGCACACCTGTGCTCCCTTGCAGGGCTGCTCTCTGCAGCTCCCAGAGCCACCCCCAGCATGGAAGGGACAGAGGAGCTTGGGGACAGGACAGACCCTCCATGGGGCTTGGGGACAGGACAGACCCTCCATGGGAGTTGGGGCCAGACCATACATGGGGCTCAGGGACAGGACAGACCCTCCATGGGGCTCAGGAGCTGCTCCTGCCTCCTGGCCGCTGGCTGAGAGCCATGCCAGCCCCTGGGCTCTCCTGCTCTCCTCCCTGCAGGCACAGAACAGGAGTTTGGGTCGCCATGGAGGAAGTTCTCTGTTACTCTTCAGCTCCATCACCTCCTCTAATGATAATTCAACCATACACCTCCTTGTAAAACATCAGGGATGATCAAACGCCGTGCAGCGAGATGAAGGCACCTCATCTTAGGAACCTGGCTTCCGTATTCCTTTTTATCCTGGAGATAAAATAAAGAACCATTTGCTCTGGCTGCTGCTGCTGTCTCCTGCCTCTCCTCACCCACGCGGCTCCCACCCCCCTGGGAGGGAGCACCGGCAGAGCCCCGGCTGCTGCTGCACCTTTGCATCTCCCCCGACGCTGGCACGGGAGGAGCACAGAGCAACTCCTGTGGGCCCAGTGTGCCCCGGGGGAGCACAGAATGAGAATTTCCTCAGCTGGAATGACCGCCAAGGACCATCCAGTCCAGACTCTGGCTCTGCACAGACCCTCCAACAACCCCACCCTGGGCATCCCTGGAGCTCTGGCAGCCTTGGGGCCGTGCCCATTCCCTGGGGAGCCTGGGCAGTGCCAGCACCCTCTGGGGGAAGAACCTTGCCCTGATCTCCAGCCTAAATCTCCCCAACACAATTTCAGGGATGTCCCTGTGATGCCTTAGGATTTTAGCTTTTATATTTTTTATATATTTGTAATCCTGCAGTTCTTTAGTGTATAACTACTCCATATACAGTGTTAGCTGCTGCTTTCCCATTTTGGGCAGACACAACAATTCCTCTCTAGGCCTGGCAATCAAGGACACCTCACTGCCTCAGGCTTGAAAGATGGAAACAAAAGTGAGTTAGGGGGTCCAAATCGAGCAAATCTGGGGTGAATTACTTCATTAGCTGAAGCTGTAATTGGAAGATTAACCCAAAGTTATAACCAAACTTATAAAAGTATCGAAACCTGTGACCCATTGTCCATTTTGGGTGTAGCCCCTGGGGGACTTCATCTGCCCTAAATATACCTGAAGACCCTTCAACAAATGTATCAGCTTTTTATTCCCTTAATTTTGCCTGGCCTCTGTTTTTAGGTAGCCCCACAAGGCATCACCTGTCTCCCCTGTGACAAGGTGATATTGTTGTGTAGGTGCCCATGGCTGCTCCTCAGTGGCAAAGCCAAAGCAGCCACCACACACATCCTGCCCTTCCTGAGGCCAGCACTGCTCCCCCAGGCCAAAAGAGGTTCCCCAGTGCATGGGAATGAGGGACAAAAATCAGCCAGGGGTGAGGAAGGTGGGGTTTCAGGAATTCACAGAATTCACAGAATCACTGTGTTGGAAATGGCCTCCAGAAATGGCCTCACAAGAATCCCCGTCAGGGAGGTCATCTCTGCCCTGCAGCCAGGTCATTGAAGAAGGTGAAAATTTAGGGACAGCCCAGGAGGCAGAATTTCCTCCTGGCTTGTAGACAAGTGTCTGAGTCTACAGAATCCACAGAATTCCCAGAATTCCCAGAATCACTGGGTTGGAAGATACCTTCCAGATCATCAAGTCCAACCCAGCCCCAACACCTCAACTCAACCCTGGCACCCAGTGCCACATCCAGGCTTTGTTAAACACACCCAGGGATGGGGACTGCACCACCTCCCCGGGAAGAACATTCCAGAACTTTATCACTCTTTCTGTGAAAAACTTCTTCCTAACATCCAACCTAGGCAGCTCATTTGTGGTGGAAGAGGCTGTCAGGGCTGGTGCTCTCTTCGTGGGAATTCCGATGGCCAGAGATGGGTTCTGTGTGCTGAGCCACCTCTGCTCTGTGCAGCACAGCTGGGCACAGCTGGCACTGCAGTCTGTCAGGTACCAGGGCTGTTCCCTGCAGGATACCGGGAGGTTGTGCCAATGCAAATGCCACAAAGGCCCCTGGTGACTCCTCTGCACCCCAGTGCCACCCCTGCCCTGGCAGGGACACCTCCCCCTGTCCCAGGTGCTCCCAGCCCCAATGTCCAGCCTGGCCTTGGGCACTGCCAGGGATCCAGGGGCAGCCACAGCTGCTCTGGCAATTCCAGCCCAGCCCCTCCCCAGCCTGCCAGGGAACAATTCCCAATTGCCAAGATCCCATCCAGCCCTGCCCTCTGGCAGTGGGAGCCATTCCCTGTGTCCTGTCCCTCCATCCTTGTCCCCAGTCCCTCTGCAGCTCTCCTGGAGCCCCTTCAGGCCCTGCAAGGGCTCTGAGCTCTCCCTGGAGCCTTCTCCTCTCCAGGGGAGCACCCCCAGCTCTCCCAGCCTGGCTCCAGAGGGGCTCCAGCCCTCAACACCTGCCCTGGGAGGCTGCAGAAGTGGGCAGCTCTGGTTCCCCTTTGTGCAGCCCCTCCGAGGTGCAGCACACCCCCACAGCCCCCCACACCCTCTGCCCAGCCCTGTGCTGGAGCTGGAGCTGGATGGACTCTGCCCAGAGACAAAACATCCCAGAAACTCGTCAGTCATGTCCAGGCTGTAAAACACTACGAGAGGGAGCCAAGCCAGCGACACCTTCACTTCTTTTCACTTCTTTTCATTTCATTTCATTTCTGTCTGCCGTGCGCTCCGCTCCCGACAGCCGGAGCGGGGCAGAATAAAACACCTGCTTAATTTGACCTGTCGAGTCTTCAGAGAGCAGCGCTGGCACGAAGGTCACCTCATTAAGAGCAACGAGAGCCGCGTCCCCACCTGGGAGAGGCTGGGTGACTCCAGCTGCTGAAGGGTGACCTTTTCTGGCAGCGTGCGGCACGGGAGGAGACGGGGTCTGGCACGTGTGCTCCCACCCAAATGGCAGTTTAGTTCCACAGACACTTACACGTCCCGAGCACTGGTTTTGAACTTTTCATTCTCACCAGCTTGTCAGCTCTTGAAGGCTGTAAGTGCCTGTGGTGTCTCCTGCTCACTGATGGGGTGAGATGACGCTGCTGCAAAACCGCTGCATCCTCCCCGGCAGGATCACAGGACATCCAGAGCTCTGGGACCCACAGGATGATCCAGTCCAACCCCAAACCCTGCCCAGACCCCCCAACAACCCCACCCTGGGCATCCCTGCAGCTCTGGCAGCCTCGGGGCCGTGCCCATTCCCTGGGGAGCCTGGGCAGTGCCAGCACCCTCTGGGGGAAGAACCTTGCCCTGATCTCCAGCCTGAGCTGCCCTGGCCCAGCTCCAGCCATGCCCTGGCTGCTGTCCCTGTCCCAGAGATTCCCACCCCCAGGAAGGTCTGGGTGCATCCTTTCCCACCCAGCTCCCAGCTCTGGGTCTCAGCTGCCTGCCTCAGCTGCCGTCTCACCATCCTGCTGGGTGTGACCCAGGGGTGGCCCTTGGGGACGCAGTGTGCAGGACACCCCAGCACAGCCCCTCTCGAGGTGCAGAGTGACTGTGGCTCCTGCTGGGCCCCTGCCAGCCCCGCTGCCCTCGCTCCAGGTGGGTCCCTGCATGTCACACCCCATGGGCAGCAGGGCACTGCCCGACCCCCAGCCCCATCCCTGTGGGCAGCACCTGATGCCTGCTGTCCCCTGCTGCTCACAGGAGTGTTTGGGGTGGGTTTTTTTTTTTTAATTTCCATGTCCTCACCGAGCTGGAGAAGGAAAACAAGAACTTTCCTCGCCAGATAGC
Source organism: Pyrgilauda ruficollis (assembly GCF_017590135.1). Lineage (NCBI taxonomy): Eukaryota > Metazoa > Chordata > Aves > Passeriformes > Passeridae > Pyrgilauda > Pyrgilauda ruficollis. The sequence goes on from NW_024526377.1 coordinate 1,846,302, forward strand.
AGCTCCGGCAGCCCGGCAGAGCTCCCTGGAGAGCCGCCCTTCCACCCCTTCCGAGCAGCACAGGAGAGCCGTGCCCGCCTCCTCCCCGGCTCTGCCCTCCGCAGACCTTTAATTCTTTCTCCTCTGATGTTAATCTGGGAGGTGGTGCACAGGTCAAGTCTAATATGCTGTCCTGGGGGAGTTTCATTTAGAGGCAGCGAGAGGGAGCCCGGCGGGTCAGGGAGGGTGTCCCGTGTGCTCCCGGAGCTCTGGCAGCCCCCAAGGGCAGAGCCCCCCAAAGGCAGAGCCCCAAGGGCAGAGCCCCCAAAGGCAGAGCCCCCAAAGGCAGCACCCCAAAGGGCAGAGCCCCCAAAGGCAGAGCCCCAAGGGCAGAGCCCCCAAAGGCAGAGCCCCAAGGGCAGAGCCCCCCAAAGGCAGCACCCCCAAGGGCAGCACCCCAAGGGTACAGCCCCCAAAGGCAGAGCCCCCAAAGGCAGCACCCCCAAAGGCAGAGCCCCCAATGGCATCACCCCAAAGGCAGCACCCCAAGGGCAGAGCCCCCCAAAGGCAGCACCCCCAAGGGCAGCACCCCAAGGGTACAGCCCCCAAAGGCAGAGCCCCCAAAGGCAGCACCCCAAGGGCAGAGCCCCCCAAAGGCAGCACCCCAAGGGCAGGGCCCCCAAAGGCAGCACCCCCAAAGGCAGCACCCCAAAGGCAGAGCCCCCAAAGGCAGCACCCCAAAGGCAGAGCCCCAAAGGCAGCCCCCAAGGGCAGAGCCCCCAAAGGCAGCACCCCCAAAGGCAGAGCCCCAAAGGCAGAGCCCTAAAGGCAGAGCCCCCAAACGCAGAGCCCCAAAGGCAGCCCCTGTGTCCACCAGGGGCCGGGGGAGGTGGATTCCCGCAGAGCTGGCTCCTACCCACCGCTCCTGCCTCTCCTCCAGCACATCCCCCGCGGCCACTGTGCCATCGCCCGGTGCCACCCCTGACTCGCCCAGCTGGCCCTGCGCACCCCCAGGTCCCCGTGCACAGCGTGTGACACCACCCAAACCCCTGGGGACAATGGCAAGGGCACTGACTCCCCCCTGTGCCTCGGTTTCCCCAGCTGGATGGGGATCAGGGATGTAGGGAGGTACCTATGGGTGATTCTGCTGTGAGATCTGTGGGGGACAGAACCCCACAGGATCAGGGGCACAGGGGTACCTCTCTGAAGCCTCGGTGCGGTGCCAGGGGCTTACTGATGGCTCCAGGCAGCCAGACCCCACCCCCGTGCAGCCCCAGACCCCTCCCCGCCCGCAGCCTGGGCACACGCTTGTAATGGGAAAGGACAGGCAGTAAAAGGCTGTGATGGGGATCATAAATATCCATTAAAGCAGCTTTTAATCCACCCTGCGAGCAACAGGGCTGTGCTAGAGCGGAAGGCAGGAGCCTGGCAGGCTGTGTGTGGGGCCAGGGGGCACCCAGGGCACGGGGCATCACCCCAACACTCCCCCACTGCCCGGGGAGGGTCTGAGCCACCCCTGCAGGGCGTGGGTGCAGGACCCGGCTGCCTCCCCAGCCCTGGCACAGCTGCAGAGACCCGCCGTGGCTCTGATCCATCAGGGAAATGCCCTCCGTGCCCAGAGCAGGAGCTGAAGGCACAGCCCCTCTGCCCCCAGCGCTGCTCTGGCAAACGGCAGAGCAGGTTCCTGCCTTCACTTGGCGCTGGGAAGCAGAGATGTGTCCCAGCCCTTGGCTCATGAAGGGAAAATGCTGGCAGTTCTCCATCACACCCACCAAAAAAGCCCTCAAAACCACTCTGTTTGTGCATTGCTGCTCATCCCCTGCTCTTGCATCCAGCCTTTCCTGCTCCCCAGGGACAGCAGGCTCTGGGAACCAAGGGCACCCTCTTTCCCGACTCCTGTTGACGAGTTTCTCTCCACTTTGTGTACAATGTCTTCACCTTCCTCCCTCCCAGCACTGCCACTCACTATTTATGGCTGTACAGCACAGAGCAGGTCACATCTGTGTCCTTCCTCTGGTTCCAGCACAGGACAAAGTGCCCCTGATTGCTGCTGCCTCCACAAAATGCCCTGTGCCACAGCCAGCTGCAAGATGGCAGCTCCATCCCCTGGGAATCTGGGGGCTTCCCAATGCAGATTTTCCCAAAATGTACAAATTTCGAGGGGGGGGGGGGAATTCACCCAGAAATATCCAAACGTTTCACTGGGTTTTGATGCTGTTAAATCATTAAACAGTAAAACACTAGATAGACTAGAAATGTAGATTTGGAGTAATATGATAATATAAAAGCCCAAATGGAATGAAACCAAATGATAATGTCAAATTGAAATGTTCGCCTCTCATTGGAAAAAAAAATCCTTCCGACGTTATTGAAACAAAATGTGAAAGTTGAAATCATTTGATTTGACACTTCTCCATAGAAAAATATCATCAGGATCGACATGTTCCCAGGAGATGCTCAGAGTTTAGAAGCTGCTCTGCTGGAAAAATGTTGCCAGACAGAAATAAGACGGAGCAGAGCAGCCGTGCTCTCCCTGTGCCCCTCTCCGAGCCAGAGGCTTGGCACGGAGGGGTGGCGGCGAGGCTGGAAAGGCACAGGGCATCTTCTGCCCTTCACCCCTCTCCTCACACACCTCTGTCCCCAGGACAGTGACCTGCTGGTGGCCTGTGTCCCCTCCCTGGTGGGGAGCTGTCCTTCACCCAGCTCCTCCTGTTCCTCCTGTCCCGCGCCCAGCGCTGTCACAGCAGTGCCACGGCCGTGCCAAGCTCCGGGATTTCACAGCACTTCCCCTTCACAGCACTTTGGTGTTTTTCCATGCCTCCTCCCGGGTGTGGCACCTGCCAGGACAGGACCTGCTCTGAGGTGCCAGCCAGGGTGGTTTGCACCGTCTGGCACTTTCTGGGTCAGGCAGTGTGGGGAGGGTGCCCAGAGGACCAGCAGCAAGTGAGATCCCCCCCCTCTGCACACAGCTTGATACTCTGCCTCCAGAAAACACTGCCTTGTGTGTGCAGAGCCTCCAGCCAGGATCAGGGAATCCTTAATGTTGGAAAAAACCTCCAGGATCATCAACTCCAACCTCCCGCTGAACCCCCCGTGCCCACTGACCCACACCATGAAGTGCCACATCCACTCACTCTTGAGCACCTCAGGAATGACGTGCCCTGGGCAGTGCCAGTGCCTGACCACCCTTCCAGGGAAGGAATTTCCCTATACCCAACCTTCCCTGGGACAGCTTGAGGCCATGTCCTCTTGTTCTGTCCTTCTTACCTGGGAGCAGAACCCAACTCCCACCTGGCTCCTCCTCCCAGGGAGCTGGAGAGGGCAAGAAACTCCCCTGGAAAACTCCTACCCCAAACCTCTTCCCTGCCACGGCCTCCAGCCTGGACAGGAGTGAGTACCAGCATCCCCTGGGCTGTGTGAGTGGGCCAAAGCTCCCTCCTGGCTCTCTCCTCCTCCCCAGGCTGCAGAGCTCGCCGGGGCTGGTGCTAATGAAGATTTCCTGCAGCGCTTGCTTAGCAGAAAATGATTGGTTACACCCGAGCTCGTAATTAAAAAAAAGAGAGCAAGTGCACTAATGGGTATTTATTTGACTGTTACCTTGTCATGTATTTATCGATGCAGATAAATTCAAAATCATTAAATGCTTTACAGGGCCTGACAATTTACAGCCCCTGTCAGTGCCCTGCCTCTGCGGCAGCGGAGCAGCTCAGCCACGGGCACAGCCCTGGGCCCCAGCCCAGCTGGGGCACTCAGAAGCAGCAGCCCAGCAGGCTGTGACTGAGTGTGGTGTGTGAAAAAGGTGCTGAGGTGATGCTGTGCCGTGGTCTCGTGTGTGATGACAGCCACAGGTCTCTGCTGGGGGCTGGAGGTGCAGCAGAGCTGTGATGGGCACCTTTGGTGCTGCACCTTTGGGGTGATTGGAGCTGAACCCCAGCTCCCACAGCCCCAGCCCCACCTCAGACAGTCCTGACAGCCCCAGGCAGATGGGACTGGGGCTGCCTTGGGGACACCATGGGGCTGGAATAATTTGTCATCTCCATGTGCAGGTGGAAAACTCCAGGCGAGCAGACACGGGCTGCTGGCAGTGCTCACAGGCCAAATGTGAGCCAGAGGGGCCTCAGCTGAGGGGAACCCTGCTCTGCATCCTTCCTCGGGGTGGGAATCCCTTCCCATGCCTCTCCATCACAGAGCTGATGAGGACAGTGCTGAGGAAGGAAGGAAGGATGAACAATTTTTCCTGCTCTGTCACAAGCAGCAGGGCAGCCCAGAGAAGGCACAAATCTCCAGAGAGCATCTCTGTCTCTCGAGACTTATCAGGTGTGCAGGGGAAGAGGGGGGCATCTCTTGACTCAGTGTTTGCATAGCAACAAGGCCCTGATTATACAGCCCCTAATTACCTTATTATTCCCATTAGTGGAGGCAGGGAGCCCCCTGCTCTTAACACACCCACAGGCAGCCTGGGCTGGGCTGAGTGGGAGCATCCCCTGCTCTGGGCAGTGTCACCAGCATGTCACAGAGCCCTGGAGCAGCACCTGAGCTGCCACAGCTCACCCTTCTCACCAGCTCTGTCCTGTGTCCCCAGCAGGGACACACCTGGGCAGGACAGCCTGGCTGTGCCAGTGTGTGCCCACCTGTGCTCACTGTGTGTGCCTCTGTGCATGGAGCTCTGCCCGTTTCCCTTGGGATTTCCTGGGTGGTGGTATTGCCTAAAGAAGCAATGCTGAAATGTGTTTTTCCCCCAGGATCCCCTCAGCATCCCCAGCCATCCCCTCTGCAAGCCCCAGCCACAGGATGGGACTGGAGGTGGCGTGGAATGGGAGCAGAGCGTGCAGGAGGGAAGGCAGAGGACCTGCAGCATCCCAGCGTGTTCCTGCTGCAGTGGACAGGAGCAGGGAGATTCTCCACAGCATGGAGCAGAGCAAGCAGCAGCCACCCTGATGCAGGGCAGAGGTACAGCCCTGGTGGCTCACCCTACCTGCTGCCAGGCCACCATCCCCCTGACCAAACCTGATCCAGGGCAGAGAAACAGCCCTGGTGGTCCTGGTGGCTCTCACCCCACCTGCTGCCAGGCCACCATCCCCTGACCCTGGCACAGCTCTGAACAGCACCAGCTCCAGTGCAGACACCTCACCTGCCTCTCCTGAGCCCAAATTCCGTGTGGCAGGCCTCAGACGTGTAGCAGGGACCCCTGAAGGGTGACATCCTCATCCTGACCCCTGGAGTGTCTCCGTGGGGGAAGGACTGGGCTGGCACTGGCACAGGGTGAGCACAGCTGGCAGTGCTGCAGGCTGGCCCCAGGCACAGCTGGAGAAGCCTGAGCACCCCAAGCTCTGCTCCCTGCTGCCCTTGCTGTCTGCAGGCAGCCTGGGAGGCAGGAGCTGGCATCCCCTGGATGGTGCCTGGAGGGGCTCCCTGGAACAGAGACCAGACAAGTTTAAGAGAATAAAGTAGGTTTTTATTAAAGGCCTTCAACAGACACACCTTGGGCAGCCAAAGCCTCCCAGAGGCTGCACGCCAGATGGACAATGGTCACCAGTTTATCAGACAATTATAAATTTGGTCCACTTACATATCAGGGGTTAACTCTCCAATTGCAGCTTCAACTAATGAATTCATTTACCCCCAGTTTCCTCCCCCCAATTCACTTTTGTTTACACTTTTTGGGGCCTGAGGCTGTCGGGTGTCCTTGAACTTCAGGCCTGAAGGGATTGTTTCATCTGACCAACATGTGAGGACAGTAACTAACACTGTATATGGAGTTCAGTGTTATACATTAATGTAGTGCAGGATCTGAAAAATAGAAACGTTAAAATCCTAAGGCATTAAGAGACTCTGTGCAAGGTGTTAACCACAGGCTGAGACCATCCTGGCTGGCTGGGAGGAGGCTCCACACCCAGCAGGGATGGAAGTGGCCCCGGGGGGCTCAGGACAGGCTCCTGGAGCTGCTGGCATTGTGCAGGAGCAGGCGGCGTGGCAGCAGGGCCCCGCATTGTTCGGGAGAGAAAAGGCAAGAACTGGGGCTCTGTGTGTAAGTAGGTCACACGCGAGGCTGGAGACAGGCCACGGGCACAGACTGTAAATGCAAGAGTGAGAAAGAGAGGGAAAAGGGGGGTTGGGATGGCTGGGAATGGGCAGGAGAGGAGCAGGGCAGCTCACAGACAGACAGACAGACAGACTGCAGACCATGTCCCTGCAAGCCACAGAGGTCTCTGCAGCAGCCTCACATTCTGCTCCAGTGCCACCCTTGCAGCGTGGGAGATCAAATCCTTTCCTGACCCCCTTGGCCAGCAGAGCCCAGGGTGGGAGCTGCTGCCTGCTGGGATCTGCACAGGGAGCACAGCCCGGCAGCCTCTGTGCTCTCAGTGCTGGGATCTGGGCAGGGAGCACAGCCCGGCAGCCTCTGTGCTCTCAGTGCTGGGATCTGGGCAGGGAGCACAGCCCGGCAGCCTCTGTGCTCTCAGTGCTGGGATCTGGGCAGGGAGCACAGCCCGGCAGCCTCTGTGCTCTCAGTGCTGGGATCTGGGCAGGGAGCACAGCCCGGCAGCCTCTGTGCTCTCAGTGCTGGGATCTGGGCAGGGAGCACAGCCCGGCAGCCTCTGTGCTCTCAGTGCTGGGATCTGGGCAGGGAGCACAGCCCGGCAGCCTCTGTGCTCTCAGTGCTGGGATCTGGGCAGGGAGCACAGCCCGGCAGCCTCTGTGCTCTCAGTGCTGGGATCTGGGCAGGGAGCACAGCCCGGCAGCCTCTGTGCTCTCAGTGCTGGGATCTGGGCAGGGAGCACAGCCCGGCAGCCTCTGTGCTCTCAGTGCTGGGATCTGGGCAGGGAGCACAGCCCGGCAGCCTCTGTGCTCTCAGTGCTGGGATCTGGGCAGGGAGCACAGCCCGGCAGCCTCTGTGCTCTCAGTGCTGGGATCTGGGCAGGGAGCACAGCCCGGCAGCCTCTGTGCTCTCAGTGCTGGGATCTGGGCAGGGAGCACAGCCCGGCAGCCTCTGTGCTCTCAGTGCTGGGATCTGGGCAGGGAGCACAGCCCGGCAGCCTCTGTGCTCTCAGTGCTGGGATCTGGGCAGGGAGCACAGCCCGGCAGCCTCTGTGCTCTCAGTGCTGGGATCTGGGCAGGGAGCACAGCCCGGCAGCCTCTGTGCTCTCAGTGCTGGGATCTGGGCAGGGAGCACAGCCCGGCAGCCTCTGTGCTCTCAGTGCTGGGATCTGGGCAGGGAGCACAGCCCGGCAGCCTCTGTGCTCTCAGTGCTGGGATCTGGGCAGGGAGCACAGCCCGGCAGCCTCTGTGCTCTCAGTGCTGGGATCTGGGCAGGGAGCACAGCCCGGCAGCCTCTGTGCTCTCAGTGCTGGGATCTGGGCAGGGAGCACAGCCCGGCAGCCTCTGTGCTCTCAGTGCTGGGATCTGGGCAGGGAGCACAGCCCGGCAGCCTCTGTGCTCTCAGTGCTGGGATCTGGGCAGGGAGCACAGCCCGGCAGCCTCTGTGCTCTCAGTGCTGGGATCTGGGCAGGGAGCACAGCCCGGCAGCCTCTGTGCTCTCAGTGCTGGGATCTGGGCAGGGAGCACAGCCCGGCAGCCTCTGTGCTCTCAGTGCTGGGATCTGGGCAGGGAGCACAGCCCGGCAGCCTCTGTGCTCTCAGTGCTGGGATCTGGGCAGGGAGCACAGCCCGGCAGCCTCTGTGCTCTCAGTGCTGGGATCTGGGCAGGGAGCACAGCCCGGCAGCCTCTGTGCTCTCAGTGCTGGGATCTGGGCAGGGAGCACAGCCCGGCAGCCTCTGTGCTCTCAGTGCTGGGATCTGGGCAGGGAGCACAGCCCGGCAGCCTCTGTGCTCTCAGTGCTGGGATCTGGGCAGGGAGCACAGCCCGGCAGCCTCTGTGCTCTCAGTGCTGGGATCTGGGCAGGGAGCACAGCCCGGCAGCCTCTGTGCTCTCACTGCTGGGAGCCCAGCAAGCTTCATCCTCACAGAGCCACGAGCCATAAAACCCCACTGGCACACAGAGCCTCACCAGGGCTCAGCCACCATGGCTCCAGGGACACGTGTCCCTCTGCCCCACAGCCCCTGGGTCCCCAAGTCAGGCTGGAGATGCCAGGGTGACCCCAAGACAGCCCATCATGCTGGGAGTGCATGTTGGGGCTTCCTTCCCACCACATCCCAGAGTGGTGGGGAATGATCCAACCTGGGGCAGCATCACTGTGTGGGGCACGACACCAGGGACAGAGCTCCCCTAAAGCCTCACTGACAGCAGGGTCACAGAGAGCTCCCCTGATGCCCCTCAAAAGTAGGGTCACAGTAGAGCTTAAAGCCCCCAAGGGCAGGGTCACAGCAGAGCTCCCCTGATTCCCCCATACAGCAGGGTCACAGCAGAGCTCCCCTAATTCCCCATACAGCAGGGTCACAGCAGAGCTCCCCTAAAACCCCACTGACAGCAGGGTCACAGCAGAGCTCCCCTGCTTCCCCCTCCCCCTGAAGCACCTGATGCTCCAGCACATGGTCCATCCCTGCATCCTGCAGCCTGTGGGCTTGGGAAACGCTGAGCACAGGCAGAAAATGCCTTCCCAGCCCCCGCGGAGATCAGCTGGTGCCCCCAGGCAGGAGGTGCAATTAACCTTCTCTTGACAAGAATAACTACCAATGTTATTATCGACCATAAAGGTAGCCAGCCCTCTGCAAGGATGGGATTGGAGGTGGCCTGGAATGGGAGCAGAGCGTGCAGGAGGGAAGGCAGAGGATCTGCAGCAGCCCAGCGTGTTCCTGCTGCACATGGAGTGGGGCAGGGAGAATCCCACAGCCTCCCACCCTCACAGCCCAGCCCAGCCTGCCTGAGTGGCTACAAAGTGAGCTGTGACCCCCAGACCTGGGGGGGCTGGGCCAGGGGGATGCATGAGCTGAGACCCATTAAAAGGCAGCAGGAATTAGTGAATGGACAAAAGGAGCCTTGACAAAGCTTAAAAATTTCATATGAAATTATGTAAAGGCGCAAAGTAAAGACAACAAAAAAATCCCTGGTGTAAACCACTGCTGCAGCTCACTGAGGAAAGGTGAGCTCTGGGTTCCAGGAGTTCCAGGAGCTGTGTGATTGTAGGCTGTGCACCAGGCAGTGACATTTCCTAACTCCAGCCTGCACCTTGTCACACATGGATGGCAACCAGGGATGGCTCCCTTTGGGATAACTCACACCAACCATGGGGTGCTTGCACTCTCTGTGCTCTGCCTGCAAATAGGGTGACCCCAAACCCGGGGTCTGGCCCTGCCCAGGGCAGGAGACAAGATCCAGAGGGATGTGACAGGGACAGGGTGTTGTCCTTTGGCATCCAGCTTAATCACTGTGTAATTATGCCAAAGCACTGCTCGCTCACTGAAGGACTTCTGCAGGGTCTGTGGAAAAGCTTTCCTTTTTTTGTAATGGGAACCAAGAGTCTGGAAATTCTCAGGGTAAAAAATATTTCTGGGCTTGGTTAGGAAAACCAGGTTTTGGCTGCTGGGAAGCCAGGCATGTTCACCATCTTCTGTCCTGACAGCTTTTGTTTGGGGTTTTTCATTTGTGCAAGGAAAGGGTTTGGCAGGGAGGGGAGAATCTGATGGCAATGCAGGGAAAAGGAGAAAAAGAAGATTTCTTCACAAAATTTCAGTGGAAAATAACCAGAGATTTATTTATTTATTTTAATTTTTATTTTTACTTTTAATTTTAAATTGCCTGCTTTGAGCTCCCTGCTGGAGGGGCTGCCAAGGCCTCCCCCCAGCCCGGGTGTGCCGGGGTCTGGTCCGTGGGGCCGGGGGATGCCGTGTGCTCCCATCCCTCCCTCCCTCGGAGCCGGGGCCACCGGCAGCTGCTGCCAGTGCTAACCCAGATTCCAGGGACGTCTTGCTGCTAAATTGGCAGCATGTAAGAGATGTGTCACCTGGGTGACAGGGTGTCTCTGCCTGCCGGAGTGTTTGAATACAGGCGCTGTGTGCTAAATACTCCCATCATTACAGCTGAGCTGGAGACACCAGCGCCAAAGTTCCCTGGGTTTTGGGAGGAGGATGGAGGCTGGCTTTGGAGTGCACAGGGCAGGGAACAGCTCTGCCTGGCCACAGTGGCCAAAGCCCTGCTGTCCCCATCCCCAAACCCTGCTGTCCACTGATGCCTTGGGAAGGCTGACCTAGAACAGAGATCAGACAGAGCTAATCCCCAAACCCTGCTGTCCCCACCCCAAACCCTCCTGGCCTTCGGAAGCTGGCAGCGTCTGGATGGAGTTTCAGCATCTCCCCAGGAGCACATCCTTGCTCTCCTGACCATCTGCAGACTCCTGGAGGCTGGTGGGAGTTATCTTCTGCCGAGGACCGAAGCAGGCAGCAATTAATCGTCCCTTTTGTTGAGAAATAGCTGAGAAGCCGCAGCCCCAGGCTGGAGTCAGAGCCGGCCCTGCGGTCGCAGGGGGTCCCTGGGGGGACGCAGATGCCGGGCGGGAGGAGCCGGGTGTCTCGGCCGCAGATGGAGAGGGGAGCGGGGAAGCCGAGGAGACAACCGGAGACAGTCACAAGGGTAACCTGACCCCGGGGCCCTGCTCCAGGCGGCGAGAGGGAGGCTGGGCTGGGGATGGAGGAGCCGCTTCCCCCTCCTGAGCCCCTTGCAGTGCTCTGTGAGAGGGTCTGGGACAAAGAGCTGTCTGTCCCCTCTGCAGTGTGACAAGGCAGCACAGGTCCGTGTCTCGGGGATGGCAGCACAGCAGGGGATTTGCAGTCTGGTGGGATCATGCACTTGTGGTGCCCTCTGTGCACACCTTCAGCAGGGACCTGGAGCGTCCTGCTGGGTGGGTGACACCAGTGGTGGCTGCTCCAGCCCCATCCTACCTCTTCTTTGGAGACACAGCACCCACCACTGCCAGTTCTTGCCCTCTGAGGCTCCTCCAAGCTGCTTCCAGGGCCCTTCCCCACCCTCCCTGCCCAGGAGTGGTTGTTCATCATGCCTGGGAGCCCAGTGCAGTGGGTCCAGCCCAGCTCCCTCCCCTCCACAGGCAGATGTGGAGCCAGCCCTTGTCCATGTCCCAGCTCTCCAGAGAACATTCCAGGCACTGACCCACACTGCAGGACAGCACATCTGCAGGGGGATGGGGGGACAGGCTGTGTCCCCCCAAAGAGAACAGGAGCCCCAGGCTGCAGCAGCACCATCACAGCAAGTGACCTGTGCTCCCAGCAGGGACAGTCCCAGGCTCACCGGAGAGGGACAAGAGACCACGTCCTTGTGGTGGCTCCAGCCACGATGTGCTGGGCACTGGTGAGGTCACACCTCCAGTCCTGGGCTCAGTTTTGGGCCCCTCATGACAAGAGGGACACAGAGGGGCTGGAGCGTGTCCAAGGAAGGGAATGGAGCTGGGAAAGGGCTGGAGCCCAAGGAGGGGCTGAGGGAGCTGGGAAGGGGCTCAGCCTGGAGAAAAGGAGGCTCAGGGGGGATCTTGTGGCTCTGCACAACTCCTGACAGGAGGGGACAGCCGGGGGGGTCGGGCTGTGCTCCAGGGAACAGGGACAGGAGGAGAGGGAACGGCCTCAGGTTGTGTCAGACAAGGTTCAGGTTGGACATTATGGAAGTTTCTTCACTCAAAGAGTGGTCAAGCCCTGGCACAGCTGTGCAGGTCAGTGGTGAAGTCACCACCCCTGGAAGGGCTCAAAAAATGAGTAGGCATGGCACAGGTGATATGGTTTAATGGCTGTAGTAGTGGGATTCAGCTGAAGGTTGGGCTTGGTGAGCTCAGAGGTCTTTCCCAGCCTAATGATTCTTCTGGAGCTGGGAAACATCAGCCAGGTCCTGGGTCTGCTTCCTCTGCAGCTGAACCCTGGCATCTGCCAGCCCTGCTCCAGGCTGCAGCTGGAGGGGAGAGACAGGCCCAGCCCGAGGCTCAGGGATGTATATTCTGCTCATTGCTCACAAATACTAATGGCCCAGAGTTATTAATATTGCCACTGTAGTCATATCTGGGTAATTACTGCCATTAAGCACCAGCAGAACTATTGAGTTCCCCTAATCAGTGCATTATAATAATTGGGACCAAGTGTTTTATAGATCCAGACGTTAATTCCTTCCTAGCACCTCTCCCTCCCCTGGAGCTGCTCGTCCTGCTCAGCTCTCCCAGCCCGAGGCTGCTCCCTGTGTCCAGCTGCTGGGGTGCCCTGTGGTCAGCCCAGGACAACCCATGCCTGGGGATGTCCTATGCTCCATCCAGACGGAAATCATGGCTGTAGGAATTTGGGGTGTCCAGGCTGTGGAGGTGGAGGTGGGACCCCAAGCAGGGCTTGCAGGAGAGGTCCATGCCCTGCACGTGTGGCCATCAGCAGCACCTCCAGGACAGGAGCTGGGTCTGTGCCCTGCACGTGTGGCCATCAGCAGCACCTCCAGGACAGGAGCTGGTCTGTGCCCTGCACGTGTGGCCATCAGCAGCACCTCCAGGAAGGGAGCTGGTCCATGCCCTGCACGTGTGGCCATCAGCAGCACCTCCAGGAAGGGAGCTGGTCCATGCCCTGCACGTTTGGCCATCAGCACCGCCAGGACAGGAGCTGGTCTGTGCCCTGCACGTTTGGCCATCAGCACCGCCAGGACAGGAGCTGGGTCTGTGCCCTGCACGTGTGGCCATCAGCAGCACCTCCAGGACAGGAGCTGGGTCTGTGCCCTGCACGTGTGGCCATCAGCACCTCCAGGACAGGAGCTGGGTCTGTGCCCCCTGCACGTGTGGCCATCAGCAGCACCTCCAGGAAGGGAGCTGGTCCATGCCCTGCACGTTTGGCCATCAGCAGCACCTCCAGGACAGGAGCTGGGTCTGTGCCCTCGTATGGCCATCAGCAGCACCTCCAGGACAGGAGCTGGGTCTGTGCCCTGCAAGTGTGGCCATCAACACCTCCAGGACAGGAGCTGGGTCTGTGCCCTGCAGTTACCTACGGTGCCCCACGCTGCCCCTGCCCATCTTGCCCTGCAGATCTCCATGCAGACCCTCACAGGGAAAACCACCACCCTCGAGGTTGAACCTCCTGATAATACAGAAAATTTAGATCCAGGATTAGGAGGGCATCCCTCTGGATCAGCAGCAGCTGATCTTTGCTGGGAAGCAGCTGGAGGATGGACACACACTGTCCAACTACAACATTAAACAAGAATCCACCCTTCACCTGGGGCGGGGACTTTGTGGTGGTGCAAAGAAGAAGTTGTCTTACACAACTCCCAAGAAGAACAAGCATAAGAGAAAGAAGGTCAAGCTTGCAGTGCTCAAGTACTACAAGGTGGATGAGAACAGCAAGACCAGCCACCTGCACCAGGAGTGCCCCTCAGAGGAGTGTGGGGCTGGAGCCTTCATGGCCAGGCACTTTGACAGACACTGCTGTGACACTGCACGTGTGGCCAGCAGCACCTCCAGGACAGGAGCTGGGTCCATGCCTTACACAGGTGGCCCTGCAGCACCTCCCAGGTGCCTGGAGGCAGCAGGATGGACGGAACACTTTGGCTGTTCCTTCTGCTGGGACAGAAATCTGCTGTGGGGGGAGTTAATTGCACAGTCTGCTATTTACACCCGGCTCCTCTTGCTCTGGAAAGCTCTTCCCTGCTGCAGCCATCTGGGCCTTGGAGCCTGGAGCTGGTGGCTGTTTGGGGGTGACTCAGTGGGTTGAAGGAGAGGAGCATCTTCTCCTCCAGCTCCTGAAGCAGAGCTGGGAGCTGCTCCACATCCTCTGCATCACCAGGGACCCCACTCCTTGCCAGCCCTGCTTCTCCTGAGCACCAGCAAGCGCTGGGCCTCCCCAGGTGATGCCCAGAGCAGGCAGAGCCAGGCTGGCACCAAAACCAGCATCTGCCGTGGCCCTTTAGGCCACAAGCTGGGAACAAAGTGGGTCCCACACCGAGCCCTGGCAGGGAGGGCTGAAGTTTGGGGCAGAGCAGGTCTGCAGCCCCCCAGGACAACCCAGCCCCTGTCTACAGCAGGAGATCTGTGACTGCTTTGTGACAGGGAAAGCACAACCATGTGTCTTTTAGAGCTGGCCTGAAAACAAAAATCCCTGGAAATTCTAATAAATGAAAAAAAGGGAGGGGGGGAATTTTTAGGGTGGTGGTTACACCAAAGGTTTGGCAGTGCCCAAGCCAATGCATTTCCTTCCAACCACAGCCATTTCACAGAAATCTTTTTTGATGTCTAGCAAAATAACATTAAGGGAAACTTTGAAACAAAGTCATTTGGACAAGAAAAAAAAAATCAAAACATTTCAATCCGAATAGACTGAAATGAAATGTTTTGATCTTTTGGGGTTTTTTTTCCCTCCAAACAAACCATTCAGCATAATCGACATATTCATCCAGAACCTTTTGGTGTTGTCAAATCTGAATTTTTGTTTTTATATATTAAAAAAAAAAAAAAAAGTCCTCCCAGCTCTAGCCAGCCTGGCTGGTCAGAGTCCCTTGCAGGCAGAGATGTCTCCTCAGTGGGAGCTCCGTGGTGGCTTTGGAGGGACCCTCCTGGGTGGCTGTGAGTCCTGAGGGGAGAAATTCCTCCCTGTGGAGCAGAGAGCAGTGTCGGAGCCACTCTGGAGCACAGCCCTCACCCTCCTGCCCAGCCCACAGCGGGTCTCGGTGGCCAAGGGCCAGCGCTGCCACAGGGGGGACACGGCCTCGCCACCCTGGGAGGGATGAGCCAGGTGAGAGCCGCTCCCCTGGGCCCCGCAGGTGAGAGAGCAGAGCCATGCAATCAATAGTGCTAATTGCAAAGGCAATGTCTAGCAGAAATAAGATGGTTATTCTGCATCACTGGGCACTCTTACAATCAAATTGTCCACAGACAATTAGCTGAGCAGGAGAAATAGGAATTAGGTTTCTAATTGTTGTGCTGGTGAAAGGAGCGCTCGGAGGAGAGGAGGAGGGAGAGGTTTGCATCTCTGCCGGGCTGCAGAGCTGCCATCCCTGCTGTCACTCCCAGAGGGATAACCGAGCCAGGCAACGGGGGCTGCAGCTGGGAACTACAGACGGCTTCTTGGGAGGCTTTGGCCAATGCTTCTCTCTCACGGCTGGGTTATTTATTCCTTTCCTTTTGAGCAGGCAGCGCTCCACGCCGCTCGCCGGGCGCTGGCACCGTGCTCCTGCACAGCCCTGGAGCTGGGTGGGCAGTGTGGGCAGGGTGGGCAGGGTGGGCAGTGTGGGCAGGGTGGGCATCCCTGGCTCATCCCGGGCTCAGAACAGCCCTACCCATCATCCTCCCACCTGAGGGACCACCTGCATCCAACAGCACTGTGTGACACGGCGGAGGGGCAGGTGGACAAGAGCTGTCCCCAGCTGCCCAGATGTCCCCCCCATGCCGTGACTCCTCCTGCACACCCCTGGGCATCCCCAGGCTCATCCCGGGCTCAGGACAGCCCCAGCCATCATCCACCCCTTGAGGAACCACCTGCATCCAACAGCACTGTGTGACACGGCGGAGGGGCAGGAGCTGAGCTGCTGTCCCCAGCTGCCCAGATGTCCCCCCATGCCGTGACTCCTCCTGCATACCCCTGGGCATCCCCCAGCTCAGAACAGCCCCAGCCATCATCCTCCCACCTGAGGGACCACCTGCATCCATCAGCGCGGTGTGACACGGCAGAGGGGCAGGGGCTGAGCTGCTGTCCCCAGCTGCCCGTGCCGTGACTCCTGGCTGGCTGGCACGCCGAGCGGGCGGGGGAGGCAGCGCTGGGACGCTGTGGTTGTTGTGGACGCTGTGGTTGTTGTGGACGCTGTGGTTGTTGTTAACACTGCTTTGACTCACGCGGGTGGGTGTCTGGGCTGGGGGGAGCCTCCTGCTGCCGCAGCTCCCGGGGCTGCTCCTGGGCACAATGGGGAGCTCTGCCACCTTACTGGATTTATGACAACCCCAGATGCAGGGAAGAATGATGCACATCTGACACCATGATATCAGAAGGCTAATTAATTACTTTATTATACTATGTTATATTACATTATACTATATTAAAGAGATACATTCTATCCATGATGTCAGAAGGCTAATTAATTACTTTATTATACTATGTTATATTACATTATACTATATTAAAGAGATACATTCTATACTATACTATATCATACTTACTTCTAACTTCTACTACTAACTAACTTCTAACTAACTACTACTTCTGAACTCGACTCTCTGCCCAAGAGTCCTGACCCACACACATGGGTCCAGTTGGTCACCTGGGGTAAACAATCTCCAGAATACATTCCACATGAGCACAACAAGAAGAGCAGCAAATGAGATAAGAATTGTTTTTTCTTTCCTTTCTCTGCTTCTCTCTGTTCAGAGGGTGTGTGAACACCACACTGCCTCCGCTCCCTGCGCTGATGGGGAGCACCCACAGTGTCCCTGCTGCCTGCGGGCTCTGGCTGCTCTGGAGGGAGGGGTTTGGACCTCAGGCAGCCTTGCTCCCACCACTGAGGAGCTGCCCTTCAGCATTCTCACCTGGGGGATGGGGACAGTGAGGCTGCAGTGTCCCAGCAGGGGCAGAACCCTCCTTGGGGTGTCACATCTGCATCAGTGCTGATGGCAGCAACCTGTCCTGGGGCAGCAAAAACTGTCCTTGGGCTGGGGGAAAAGACTTTTGGAAGCCACCAGTGAAGAGAGCAAGACGTGAGAGCACTTCCCCCTCCTTCCACATCTCAGCATACATCCCTCACCCCGCTGCTGACCACCCTGGAGGGGACACAAAGGGATTTGTGGAGAGGTTTTCCCCCTCTGCTTTCCTATGTCCCCAGGTCCTGTGAGAGGGTGTGGGACATCCCACAGGGACCTTCTCTCCTGATCCCACTGATGCTTTGGGATGCAGCATCCTCATGGGCAGTGTCCCACAGGCTGCAGAGCCACCAGCATTCCTCTCCTTCCAGCGGCCAAGGCAGGAGCAATGGAAGGGTTTTGGACCCAGATCAGTCACCTGCAGGTGAGGTGAGACATCCCAGTCCCTCCTGCCTCACCACTGGACAGCCCAGGTGAAATCCACAGCAGCCAGGATTATGCTCAGGGCATCTCCTGCTGCTCGTGCCCCTCTGAGCACAGCCAGGCCCCGCTGCAGCCTGGAGCTGCACACTTCCATCTGAGCCACCAAACCACAGGAAAAATGGAATTAAAGTCACCTCAGAGAGCATGTGGTGCTGGTCAGCACATTCACACCATCCACTGGAGTGGGCACTGTGGTTTCTCCTGTTGGAGGCAGGATGGTGTCCTCCAGGAGCAGCCATGGACATGCTGGAGTCCCACCATGGATGGAGGGGCCATGGGCAGCAGGGCTCCCTATCTGTCACAGCAGAGATGGGGACAAGCTCACAGTCCCAAGAGGATCAGCCACAGGTGATGCTGCTGCTGTGGGAGCACAGCCAAACACAGCCCCACACATTTATTCTCATACACACACATGTATAAATATAAATAAATATATATATCCCCTTTGCCTTTGAGTCACCAGTGTTGAAACCTTCCCTGCCAAGAGTCTTCTGAGAAATATCTTCCTCCCCCTCCCTGTTTCTCCTTCTCTCTTTCTCTCTGTAGCATTCGGGCTAATTTTATCTTCTGTCTTTCATCTGCCTGTGTATCTACCACTCCTGACAAAAAAGAGATTTTCACAGATTTTGCTAGTGCTCACCAGCTCTAAAAGCTTTCATCTCCCTCTGACGCCGAGTGCGTGTCATCTGCTCGCTCCAAATTACAGCAGAGGCCTTCACACTCAATCGCAGCATTTTCTGCCTAATTTCCCAGGCAGCAAGAGCAAGTGTGGGCTGGAGGCTTGCCTGGCACGATCCTCAGAGCCCCCGGGCCTGGCTGCCAGGGCTGGCCCCGGGGAAGCCGGGGGCTCGCCCTGCCCTGCCCGCAGCTGTGCATGCCCGCAGGCAGACATGCAGCACTGGTGTCCCAGCCCCCTGCCCACCCTGCCATTCCCACCCCGCACCCTGCCCAGGGATGAGGTGCTCTGATCCATCCCTGTAGGGATTCCAGTGCCACCCACATCCCAGCCCGGGCATGGCATGGCTGAGCAGGTGGCACAGAGCCCGGAGCTCTGCCCAGCCAAGGCAGGGTGTAAGAGCAGCTCTGAGGCTTGGGGAGCCCCTCAGCACCAAACCCACCATGGCAGGGGCTGGTGCAAGCCCAGGAGGCAACCACAGTGTTTCTGTGGCATGCCCAGGCTGGCTGCAGCTGCAGGTGAGGGTTTAGCTCAGGTGAGGGTCACCTGTCACCACACTGGTCCAGGCTGCTGATGCTCTCTCTGGGTGCTTTACTGCCACATCTCAGCTCTGGCTGCTGCCAGGGTGGCAGCTGAGGTGCCACACCAGGAACAGCTCACACTCTGATCAGGTGGGCTGTCCTTGGGACACAGCCCCCAGGCAATCCCGAGCACCAGAGTGGAGACAGAATGTGTCTCTTGGAAGCAGTGCTGTATTTAAACAAGGCAAAAAAGCCAGCACAGGGATCATGGAATAGAAATTCAGAATGGCCTGGGTTAGAAGGGACCTTAAAGCTCATCCAGTGTCACCCCTGCCATGGCAGGGACACCTTCCACTGTCCCAGGATGCTCCAAGCCCCATCTAACCTGGCCCTGGACACTGCCAGGGATCCAGGGGCAGCCACAGCTTCTCTGGGCACCCTGTGCCAGGGCCTCCCCACCCTCTGAGAAAATAATTTCTTCCCAAAATCCAGTCTAAGCCTCCTCTCTTTCAGTTTGTCACCATTCCCCCTTGTACTGTCACTCCAGGCCCTTGTAAATCGTCTCTCTCCGTCTTTCTTGTCGGCCCCTTCAGGCACTGCACGGCCACAATTAGGCCATGACAAAGTCTTGTCTTCTCCAGGTGAACAATCCTGCCTGTCCCAGCCTTTCCTCCCAGCAGAGCTGCTCCATTGCTTCAGTCACTCCATGAGCCCCTCTGGGCTCTCTCCAGCAGGTCCAGCTCCTCCCTGTGCAGGACCCCAGGGCAGCTCTGCAGGTGGGGCCTCACCTGAGAGGAGCAGAGGGACAGAAACCCCCTGCCCTGCTGCCCTGGCTGGGCCCCAGCCCAGCCCAGGGGGGTTAGGGGTCTGAGCACACACGGCAGGGCAGGGCCAGCTCTCACCCCCCAGCCCCCAAGGGATGCTCCAGCTGCTCATCCTCGGCCTGGACTGATGCCAGGGCTTGGGCATGGCCAGGGATCTGCAGCCAGGGACAGCCCAGCCTCCTGAGCACGCCGAGCACCCTGGGCACCCTGAGCACTGCCCACACTGCCCACCCTGAGCACCCTGGGCACCCTGAGCATGCTGAGCAACTGAGCACCCTGAGCACACTGAGCACACTGAGCACCCTGCCCACCCTGAGCACACTGAGCACCCTGAGTACGCTGAGCACTACCCACACTGCCCACCCTGAGCACCCTGAGCACCCTGAGCATGCTGAGCATGCTGAGCACCCTGCCCACCCTGCCCACCCTGAGCACCCTGCCCATCCTGAGCACACTGAGCACCATGAGCACGCTGAGCACACTGAGCACGCTGAGCACACTGAGCACCCTGAGCTCACTGAGCACTACCCACCCTGCCCACCCTGAGCACCCTGGGCACCCTGCCCACCCTGCCCACCCTCCCCATACTGCCCACCCTGACCATCCCCTGCCATTCCACCCCACACCCTGCCCAGGGAAGAGGTGCCCTGATCCCATCCCTGTAGGAATTCCAGTGCCACCCACTCCCAGGGCACACAGCCGAGCTGCAGGGCTGCTGAGGGCACACACCTGGTGCAGAGCGAGGGCTCCAGGTAAGGAACCCCTCCCCACCACGGCAGGGGTGCTGTGGGAGCTGCAGCTCCTCCCTCGGCTCCTGACAGGCAGAGCATGAGCTGAGATGCAATGAGGAGCAGACGGCATGATTAGCTCTGCTCAAAAAGGTCAAAACACTTATCAGACATGAACGGCAAAGCTAAAAATACACTCGGCACCTCCCTGGCAATTCTCTCCCGGGAAGTGACAGCCGTGGCTTGGTGGGAAAGGGGGTGTGGGATGTGAGCCGGGCTGCTGCACTTCTGGATGGGAGCCTGCATCTGCAAAGGGGGATCTTCCTGTTTCTGTCGCCTCCCTGTGTGAGCAGGGAAGGGCTGTGACACCACCAGAGATGCTCTGAGGGTGACTGGGGTGCCTGGGATAGGGCAGGAGGGCGTGATGCTGCAGCCTGGAAAGCCAGGGTGGAAGTCAGAGTGTGCAGGAGGTGAGGGGGAAACTATTCCAGAGCTGAAACGTCAGGGACCAGCAGGAGAGAGGGAAGAACAGGAGGTAACAGGATGGGTGATACAGGTGGGGAGCTGGAGACACAAGACGTGGTCCCTTAGCAAAGAGCCAGGGTGACTGTCCCTCTGCCCCCACTCTTCTGGCTCCAGGGACCCTCACAGCAACCAGTCCAGGGTGTGCAGGCACAGGACATCATCCCTCAGCTGTCCTTGTCACACCCAACCAGTCCAGGGTGTGCAGGCACAGGACATTGTCCCTCAGCTCTCCTGGTGACACTCATGCACCCCATGGCTGTGACGGGCAGGAAGCACACAGCACACACTCCCCAGACACCACAGTCCCACCAAGGCAATCACAGAATCACCAAGGCTGGAGAAGCCCTCCAAGATCATCAAGTCCAGTCTTGAACCCAATGTCCCCATGCCACTAAACCACATGACACAGTGCCACGTCTCATTTTTAAACATCTCTAGAAGGGCAGGTGATCCCATCACCTCCTGGGGACAAAGCTCCTGGAGGAGAAGTGACTTTCCCCAGGACCTCTTCACCTCCCCTGGCACAGGCAGCAGCTGCCCACAGCCCTGGATGTGTGTCCTGGAGCTTCCATGGTGCAGCAAATCCATCAGCTCCCACCTGACACCCGCCCTGCCTCAAAGCCGTGCTGGGAGGGAATTTCTCAGTGATGCTGCAGTGCTCCTGGGTTTCTAGCTGAACATGGTTAGTTCCTGAGCCCCTGCTGTGCCTCTGAGCACTGCTCTTTCCAGCTCAGCTCCTCCCTCAGCCCGCTCTAAGCTGGGAAGAGCTCCAGAAACCAAGGGCTCCTCTGTGACCCTGGGACACCTCAGCTCCCAGTGACAGCAAAGGGTGGGCAAACTCCTGGCCTCGCAGCAAAATTCAGTGGTGCCTCTGGCATTTCATATTTAAGGGGTTCTTATGAGGCCAGGTTGGGGCTGGGAGCAGCCTGGGATAGAGGAGGTGCCCCTGCCATGGCAGAGGTGGAATGGGATGAGCTGTAAGATCCCTGCCAAGCCAAACCCTCCCGGGACTGCTGGCAGAGGCTGGGAAGAGGAGCTGTGGGCTGGGCAGAGGGCTGCCAGGCTGCTCCCTGGGGGCTGTGGGGACAGCCCAGCCCCGAGGCCATCCCGCCACTGCAATTCCTGTGGTGGAGATGCTCTGGGTGGGACAGGGATGGGGAACTGGCACTTCCCAGGCAACATTTCCCAGCCCTGCCTGTGGGAATGCGGTGTGGGAAAGCTGTGGGACACTGGTGTGACACCAGGGACAAGGACCAGTGTGGGAGAGCTGGGGGACATCGGTGTGACACCAGGGACCCAGTATGGGAGAGCTGTGGGGTACTGGTGTGACACTGGTGTGACACCAGGAACAGGGAGCCAGTGCAGGGCAACTGTGGGACACTGGTGTGACACCAGGGACAGAGACCAGTGCAGGAGAGCTCTGGGACACTGGTGTGACTCCAGCATGACACCAGGGACAGGGACCCAGTGCAGGAAAGCTGTGTGACACTGATGTGACACCAGGGACAGGCCCCAGTGTGAGACACTGCTGTGACACCGGTGTGACCCCAGGGACAGGGATCCAGTGTGAGAGCTGTGTGACACTGCTGTGACACCGGTGTGACCCCAGGGACAGGGCCCAGCTGGCATGTGAGCAGCATCCCTGCCGGCGCCGGCGCAGCCCGCGGTGCCAGTGAGGAGAAATGACGGTGACAATTTGCAGCAGGGCTGCTGAACGCTGTCACTGCCAATCGCTGTCACCGCAGCCTGCGAGGCCTCACCTGGGCCGTGGTGAGCAGCACCTGGGCTGCCTCCTGCCTCATTAGTAGATGTTCCCGTAATTAGCGCCGCATTCAGCCTCTCCTGCCCGTGCAGCCCCGCAGGGATGGGACAAACCGAGTGCTCTGCGGTCTTGAGCCACCTCGGGATTTCCTGCGGTGATCAGGTGTCCCGGACTGTCCCCAGCTCTTTGCTGTCCTGGGCTGCAGCCCAGGGAAAGGGGCCAGCTGCTCACCCTGCCCTGCCCTGCTCCACCCTGGCACCCAGCGCATTTACAGCTCACCCCGTTCCTCCTCCTGCCCGGGCAGGGACATCTCCCACTGCCCAGTGCACCCACTGCAGCCCGGGTGTGCCTGCAGTGTGTGCCACCTGGTGAGCACAGCCGGGGCTGGCCGTGTCCCTGCACGGTGTGCCTGTCCCCATCACTGCTCCCAGCTCCATCCAGGGCTGCCACCTCCCAGGAGCTCTGGATTTTGCCCACATGGGGGCTGGGGAAGGCACTCCCCAGGGAGCACAAGCCAGTCCGCAAGCCCTGCTGTCCCCAGGGGCTGGTTCCTTTGTCCTTGTGCCCTGAATAGATCCTGCTCCCTCCTGAGCCCTGGCTGTCCAGGGGACAGAAGGACCCTCTGTGCCATCCTCTGCTTGTCTCCAGGGAGAAGAGCAGGAGGGAAGAGCTACTTACTGCTTCACCTCTGCTTTACCCTTCCTTTAGGCAAGGGCTTTTAATTTCCTTTTAGGGCCAGAGCGGCGAGCACTAAATGATGTCAGATCCCTCCGTGCAGAGCTGGAGGATCCCCAGCCTCTGGCTAAGCCCTGCTTGAGCGACAGCCCGGTACCTGCAGGTCAGAGACCTCCCCGGTGCTGCTGACAGCTCTGCTAAAAGCTCTTTGTTCCTCAGCCCCTGAGGCCCTGCTAAGTGGCGAGCGGCACGGGGAGCATCTGCGGAGCCACGAGCAGGGACTCCTGAAGCAGAGACTCACTCCTGGAGCAGGGACTCACTCCTGGAGCAGGGACTCACTCCTGGAGCAGGGACTCACTCCTGGAGCAGGGACTCACTCCTGGAGCAGGGACTCACTCCTGGAGCAGGGACTCACTCCTGGAGCAGGGACTCACTCCTGGAGCAGGGACTCACTCCTGGAGCAGGGACTCAGTACCTGGAGCCTGCTCTTGTTTTTAGCACTGCCTGTCTGGAGGGAGGTGGGCTCACGCACAAGCCCAGCCCCATGGGAGCGATGCTTTCCATGGTGTACATCCAGAGGGGACAGGGGACAGTGCTGTCACCCCTCGCTCGCTGCCACCCTGATAGAAGGGTCTCCATGAGCCAGGTCTTATAAGCTCTTGGAGATTTATATCATACCCGAGATAGCTCAGCCACCTCAGATGGCATAAAATCAGCAGGATGGCTTCTGTGGCAGTGTTGGAAACAGAAAAGTTTTAATAAAAGGTAAAATAACAAAGCTCTTTATAGAGAAAAAACGAGCCAGAGCAAGAGGCTTTCGGTCCTGGTAAAACACTCCACAAAAATTAGTTTCTTTGTTCTCTTATTTTTCTAGGAAATTGCTTAGGTGGGACTTTTTGGCTTCTGTCCAATTGGTTATCCTTAAGTTTGAGGTGAAGTCCCCAAGATCCTATGAGGTGTCTTTTTACACAATTGAGGAGAGAAACTTCTGGGCTTTTTTCCTTTTTAAGGAGACAAAGGATAATTTTGACACTCCATCAACAGGGGGCACATCCCTACACCACCCCTCGCTGCCCTGGCTCCTCTCAGCTCTGCCATCAGCTCGGTGCCAGACCTGTTGATTCCACAGGGATGCGAGCTCCAGTTTGCTCTCCACAACCACCCCCATGGAAAAGCCACTGGGAGCAGATGTGATCAGCCACCGAGCCAGGGCTCCTTTGGTGGGCGCCTACACCTTTAAATCAGGGAGAAAAAAAAATAAAATAAATCCTTCGCCTAGAGGGCAGTGGAACAATTTTGACTTTAAAAAGAGAGCGAGACAGAGAGAGCGAAGTGAGCGTTAACAACTCCTGATCCAGTCCCTGGGCATTCATTAATGTTTCATGGCGCTTTCAATTATTGCCTCCTCTGCCACTGCCGTCATCTGTCTCTTCAAATCGACGGTATAATAACCACTCAAGCAGAAATCCACTCTGCTGTCTGCCCGCCACTCCCTCCCAGCCTCCGCAGCTCCCTCTCTCCAGCTTTCCATCTGAGGCTCACACAGCCCCGCTGGAAACGCCTGTGCCCCTTTCCTGCTGGGGACAGTGCTCGGGGCACGTGGGCATGTGCAGGACCCTCCTGATGTGGGTCAGGCTTTTATCCCCCCACACCGAGGGGTTCTGCTGGTTTGGGGTCGTGCTGAGGGCAGCAGGGTGGTCTGGCAGCCCAGCCTCAGGCACTGAGCCCCAGTGCACCCTTAACCCTAACATGGCTCTAACCCTAAATGCAGCCCACCCACAGCACAGCCACGCAGCAGCCCAGCCCCGTGATCCTGCTCAGGGGGCAGTGCCAGCACCGTGTGTGCCACACATCCACACCCCCAGCCCCTGCACCCACCCTGGGCAGGCTCAATGCCACCAGAGCCGGCCCAGATCCCTCCCTGCCTCCCCTGCACTGCCACCTGAGGTGTTCCAGCACATGGACAGCCCTGGGGCAAGGGAGGTGTCCAACAGCCCCTGGTGTCCTCAGCCCTGGGACAAGGGAGGTGTCCAACAGCCCCTGGTGTCCTCAGCCCTGGGACAAGGGAGGTGTCCAACAGCCCCTGGTGTCCTCAGCCCGGAGGGGCAGGGATGGAGCAGGGCTGGAGGAGGCTGGAAGCTCAAAAGGGAAGTCTGTCCGTGCATTCCCTGCAGGATGGCCCTGGCTCAGGCAGGGGATGCCTCAGAGGGTGGAGAGGGCTGAGAGGCAGCTGGAGCACCCACATTTCACCTCCCAGCAGAGGAACCAGAGCTCAGCTCAGCCTTTCTGGGCCTGGATAGAGTCACAGAATCCAGAATGATTTGGGTTCAGAGGGACCTTAAAGATCATCTTATTTCAACATCTCTGCCATGCAGGGACACCTTCCACTGTCCCAGGTGCTCCAAGCCCTGTCCAGCCTGGCCTTGGGCACTTCCAGGGATCCAGGGCAGCCACAGCTGCTCTGGGCAATCTGAGCCAAGGCCTCCTCACTCTCACAGGGGAGAATTCCTTCCTAAATCCAAACAAAATGTACTCTCTGTCAGTGTAAAGCCATCCCCACTACTCTGACATCTGCCAGCACCAAGGCTGCAAGCCTCACACGAGCCCCATAAATCTGATGTTTGCCTTGCCCAGTCCTTGTTCCTCTCAAACTCCTGAGGCCTCCCTGCACTCAGCACCTCAGGGTGGAGGAGCCAGAGCTTTCCATGCAGGATAAGGATCCCTGCAGGACCAAAAAGGGCTCCCAGCTGCTCTGCCCAGCATCCCCCAGCCTGTCCAGACACATCTTGGCTACCTGGGATGGGAGCAAGAGCTCGTGCCTTCCACCACAGGCTGTGATGGACCCAAACCACCCCATTTTGATGTCAGTGCTCCTGCTCAAGCAGACAAAATCATTTTGCTCAGATGAAGTCACGTCCTTCAGTCCCAGCCCAGCATTCACACCTCGTGGAGGTGTTGAGACTCTGCACTTTTAAAACACTCATTATTTTCTCAGCATGGAAATCGTGTTGAAATGTCCAAATTTCCAGTGGGACATTCCCTGTGTAACTGTCCTCGCTGGGCTGGGATTTATTGCTGACAGCTGAATCCCCCAATCTCACTGCTATTACAGAAATCTCCTCTGGGACCCCCAGCTGGGGGGTCTGAGGGTGCTCAGAGAGGGACCAGGGGCACCTGGAGAGGGGCACACAGGGTCTGGGCAGTGTGAGGACAGAGCAGGGCCCCACACTGGGTTTGCCCAGCTCGGTGGCCAGGCTGTGCTGCCAGGATGCCATTGCTCCCAGGCCAGGAGTGCCCAGCCAGCTCCCAGCCCCTGGCTGGGCTCCTGCACCCCCAGCTGCTCCCAGCAGCTCCAGCTCTGCCTGCTGTGGAATTCTGGAGGCACAGAGCCTCTCTCCAGCCCTCCCACCGGACCAGGCAGGAGCTGCTGCTGGTGCCCAGCACGGGGGGAGGCCCAGGCTGAGCCCCCCAGCCCGGGCTGTGTGTGGGGGGCTGCCACTGCCTCTCCCTCTCCTCTGCTTCCCCCCCACTCACACACTCCCCCTCTTTCTCCTAATCCCCACAAATGCTAAGATATTTAAATGTGGTATTTTCAAATCTAATCAGCGTTCCAAAGCTGTGCTGCCGCCACTCAAATTTAATTTGATCCATTTACCAACTTTGTGGTGCATCTAATCAAAGAGAGGCAACAATTAGGTGAATGTCAGGGGTCACCTCACAGCTCCTGCTCAGCCACGGGAGGTGTCACAGCAAGGCCAGCCCTGGGGGACAAAAGCAGGAGCGTGGGGACTCTGCAGCCAGGGATGGAGGTGGCTGCAGGGTGTCCTGGGTCTGGCACACCCCACTGTGACTCGGGGGGCAGCCTGGCCAGGCTGAGGGGCTGTGCTGCTCTTCAGAGCGAGCAGGACATGGACAGCCCCGGCCAGGGTCTGGGAGGGTCCAGCCAGCTCTTGTCCCGTGTGTCCCCACGGCTGTCCCGTGTGTCCCGGCTGCTGCTGCTGCTCTGACAGCTCAGGGCACAATAATCCCACAATCCGAGCTCTGATCCGCTCCCACACCCACGTGTGGGCTCTGGATGGGGCAGGGAGAGGCTCAGGGAGAGCTCAGCCAGACTCTGTCCTGCCTTGACAAAGCTGCAGATGATGCCTGGGTGAGACCCCTCAGGGTTTGCAGCTGGTGTTGGGCAAACCCGGCTGAGGGAGCAGGAGCTGGCAGGGTCTCCAGAGCTGACAGATCCAGGATTGTGGGCCAGGATCAGTCCAATCTCAAGGCTGGAGATCAGGGAGTGACACCAGGGCAGGGCAAGGACCCCGTGGGGCTAGGCAGCTTTCTCCTGCCTTAGTGGGGGTTATGGCTCTGAAACCAGAACCTCTGCAGAATAAAATTACAGAATCCCAGAATGGCTTGGGATTTTCTCCTGCCTTACTGGGGGCTATGGCTCTGAAAACAGAGCCTCTACACAATAAAATTACAGAATCCCAGAATGATTTGGGTTGGAAATCTATTTCCACAGGCAGGGACACCTTCCCCTGGAAGGTGGAGGAACCATGATGTGTCTGATCTCACACTCTGTCTGTGCTCTTTGCTCATGTCAGGAAATCAAGGAGATTACAGTGAAGAGAGAGTCTCTGGTGTCTTATTTTGCAGCCCCAACACGAGCAGAGCAGGGATCCCTCCATCCCTCCTCTCCACCCCTGAGCACACACCGTGCCTTGCCTTGCTCCTGGAGCCTCAGCCACGGAGATCTCCCCCTGGGGGGGTTTGCTGGGCTTCCTCAGTGACCCCCAGTCTCCAAACCCTGAGCTTGCTGTGAGGTCTCTGTGGGGTGGGACTGAGGGGACAGGGTGGGGACCCTGAGGGGCACAGAGTCAGGCCAACAGCACCAGCAGCTGCAGCACTCAGGGAGGGACAGAAAGGGGAAAAGCTCGGGGCAGAGGACTTGTTTCTGCTTTTAACATCTTCTTTGAAAGACTGAAAGAAGAGTTGACTGCAGCTCCTCCTGAGGGGCAGCTCCCATCTCTGCTCTGGGACAGGGACAGCAGCCAGGGCACGGCTGGAGCTGGGCCAGGGCAGCTCAGGCTGGAGATCAGGGCAAGGTTCTTCCCCCAGAGGGTGCTGGCACTGCCCAGGCTCCCCAGGGAATGGGCACGGCCCCGAGGCTGCCAGAGCTCTAGGGATGCTCAGGGTGGGGTTGTTGGGGGGTCTGGGCAGGGACAGGGCTGGACTGGATCACCCTGTGGGTCCCTGAGCTCAGGAGGTTCTGTGATTCTCAGATCTCACTGAAGGAGAGGCAGCTGTGGTGAGAGGTGGCACTGCTGTCCCCTCAGCCCTGCCACGGCCCAGAGGGATCCACACTGGAGGGGGAGCAGCTCAAGGGACACCAGAACTGTTTTGGGCACTCCTGGGGTGCAGGGGTCAGCCCCAGGTTTGGTACCCACAGCCCTCGCCAGCACCAGCCCCTCCCAGCAGAAATGCATCATCCTCCTGCTCTGAGCTGGGGGGAGCTCTGGGAGCATCAGGTGTTGAACTTGAAATGGACTGAAGTGGAAAATAAGCTCTTTTCCCATGGAATTCCTAACCCAAACTTTAACTGCTGCAGCAGAAAAGCCCTCAATCCCTCAAAACCGCAAGAGAAGGGGGAAAAAAAAATAAAAAAGAAAAAAAAAAAGAGCAATACAAGAAGAAAGGCTGGGAAAAGCGAGGGCTGAAAACAAACCAACAGAACCTGGAAATAACAGAAACATAACCTACAGAAAATGGAAATAAAATCCACCCAACTATTTTTGCTACAACACATTTTTTCCAGGATTTTTATTTTCCACAGAAGAAATCCTCTGTGACTCCAGGAGCAGCCCCAACACCCTGTCATGTCCATTCCCAGCACCCCTTCCCTAAGCCAGAGGCACAGAATTCCCACTTCACTGCTCCCTGCCAAGGGGACACCCTGGAGATGGGCTCACAGGCCCTGGCTGGGCATCACCTTCCAACCTGGCACCGGTAGGATGCTGAGAGGGAAAGTAAAACTCAGGGAAGAGCCCAGCCAAGGGCTGGGAGACCCTGAACTATCACAGGCTGGAGAGACCTTCTGGGGCAGGAAGTCAGTGGGTGCATCCCCTGATGGGATATCCCACAGAGGGGGGAGCTGGGAGAAGGTGACATGGGCTGGCAGCACGGGGACCCTCTCATCCTGTGATGGATCCTCCTCTTCTCACCATCTCCCATCCCCTCTCCCTGCTGCTTTCACAAGTGTCCCTCTCCACCATCCAATTTCCTCTCCATCATCCCATTCCTTCTTTATCATCCCACTTCCTCTTCATCTTCCCTTTCCTTTTCCATCATCCCCTTCCCTCTCTCCATCATCTCCTTCCTTTTCCATCATCCCTTTCCCTCTCCATCATCTAATTTCCTTTCCATCACCCCATCATTTCTTTATCATCCCATTCCCACTTTATCTTTCCTTTCCCTTTCCATCATCCAATTCCTCTCCATCACCCCATTCTTTCTTTATCATCCCATTCCCACTTTATCTTTCCTTTCCCTTTCCATCATCCAATTCCTCTCCATCATCACATTCCCTCTGTATCATCTCTTTCCCTCTCCATCACCTCCTTCCTTTTCCATCATCCATTTCCATCTCCATCTTCCCTTTCCTTCTCCCTCATCCCACTCCTTCTTTATCATCCTATTCCCTCTTCATCTTCCCTTTCCTTTCCATCATCCATTTCCCTCTCCATCATCCCCTTCCCTCTCTCCATCATCTCCTTCCTTTTCCATCATCCATTCCCATCTCCCTCATCACATTCCCTCTTTATCATCCCTTTCCACCATCCATTTCCCTCTCCACACCCCATTCCCTCTCCATCCTCCTCCCTCCCTCTCCTCTCCGGGTGTCTCCTCCCGCTCGCAGCCCAGCTCCTCCGGGGCGGGAGGAAGGCCGGGAGGGGCCGGGGCGTGCCCGGCACCGGGGACAGGGACAGGGACAGGGACAGCGGAACGGCAGCACGGAGGCAGCGCGGGGAGGCGAGGAGCAGAGCAGGAGTTTCAAAGCTGCCCCCTGTTTGCTTGCAAGGAGTTAAGTCTGTGATGTGTTGCGTGAGCTCTGATGAGAAGCTGCCTGACATGCAGAGCTGCAATAATGAAACGTAATACACATTAATAGGACCTCCCTCTGCGTGATTGCTTCTGCTCCACTGGCCCCATTGAAGATTTCACTTTTCTTTCAACAGTCAGAATAACAGAATGTGACATTAAGTCTTTTACATGCAGCAATTTATTTTAAAATATTGGGGCACTCAAAACAGTATCCAGAATGTTAAATAAGATATGCATGAGATGGAAATCAGAGCAGCACCGCAGTGAGGAGGCAGGAGTCAGGCAGAGCCTCTCGCAGGCTAAGCAGCTCCACTTTTTTTTTCTTAATTGCTGTTTAAGGCACAAATAAATGGGCAAGTTGGAGAGAGCTCTGCAGTGCAGAGCATCTGATCCTCTGAGGCCACAGGTGCACGTGGAGAACCAACAGCCACTGTCCCCTCCTGTGCCAAGGTCAGGGGGTGACACAAAACCCCTTCTGCCATCCCAGCAATGACACAGCACCAAACCTGCCACAGGTGGAGAAGTGCTTGACAAGGCTCTCGTGGACATGGTGGGACCAGGAATCAGAGATCATGGAGCCATGGAATGGGCTGGTTTGGGAGGGACCTCAAAGCTCATCCCATCCCACCCCTGCCATGGCAGGGACACCTCCCCCTGTCCCAGGTGCTCCCAGCCCCAATGTCCAGCCTGGCCTTGGGCACTGCCAGGGATCCAGGGGCAGCCCCAGCTGCTCTGGCAATTCCAGCCCAGCCCCTCCCCAGCCTGCCAGGGAACAATTCCCAATTGCCAAGATCCCATCCATTCCTGCCCCTGGCTCTGTCATTCCAGGGCCTTGTCCAAAGTCTCTCCTCATCTTTCTCGTAGCTCCTTCAGGTACTGCAAGGCTGCAGTCAGGTCATCCCAAGTCCTCCAGGTGAACAATCCCAGCCTTTCCTCCCAGCAGAGCTGCCGCATCCCTCTGATCCCCTGGTGCCTCCTCTGGGCTCTCTCCAGCAGCTCCAGCTCCTCCCTGTGCAGGGACCCAGGGCAGCTCTGCAGGTGGGCTCTCACCTGAGGGGGCACAGGGGAAGAATCCCCCCCACCCTGCTGCCCACGCTGGGGGATCAGCCCAGTCCAGCCCAGCCCAGCCCAGGGGGCTCTGGTGCCCTTTGTGCCTCTGCCTGGCTCAGAGCATCCCCAGGAGCACGGGCACACAGAGCTGTACATTTATATTTCACAGGTCTGGTGCCTTCAGCACCAGCAATCTTAATGATCCTAGAGTCATTGCTGCAATAAACTGCATTATTGGTGAATCTGCTGTGAAGGTTCTTACTGAGCTGACCCAGACCCAGAGTTGGATTAGTGAAGCTCGGTACTGGTGAGTCTGTGCCCATGGACCAGGCCAGGCTCAGTGTGAGGCACTGGGAGCAGCTGGGAGCACAAAGTGCTGGCTTGGTTCTGACCAGAAACAGAGCCCAGCCACACCCAGCCCCTCTCACCTCTGAGGATCACCCAGCACAGGGGTTATTTCTGCCACATCCCTGTCCTTGTCACACCAACCTCTCCAAGGGCTTTCCTCCATGCAAGGGAAACTTCCCCTGCCTGGTGCTGCCCTGCTCCATCCTGTCCCAGGTGCCTGACCCACCGGCCAGCTGTGCTGCCACCCTGGCGGGCAGGAAATCCACAGGGCTGGTGGCTCACCCTGTCCTTGCTCTCAGCAGCCCTTTGGGCACCTCCCTGTGGTTCCCAGCTGGGCATTCAGCCTGGGTTGAAATATATTAATTCAGAGGGAGGGGGTTTGCATTTTCCATTTCAGGAGAAGCTCCTGCCTTCCTCAGCAGACACCTGTCTGTTCAAACCAAGACACCTAGTCACCAAATTTATTTGCCCTCAGCTGCTTCAGGAACATCTCCAGGTCACAGAGGCAGCAAACTGGGGACAGCAGCTGCCAGCAGCCCCCCAGCACCCCCAGTCTGCAGGGGGGGCACCGAGGCCATGGGAAGGCAGAGCTCCCAAGACCTGGCTCATCCTTTAAAGGACACTTCCTTCAAAGGCCCCGTTGGCTTCTGACCTTTCTGCCACATTTTCAGGGCTTTCCCTGGCAGTTTTGAGCATCACAAAAAATGTTCACCAGCAGCTGAGGCTGGGGAGGGCTGGGGAGGCTGCAGACCCCTCCTCCTCACTGCTTCTGAGCCAGCCACCCCTCGGGCTGACAGCACTGCCCATCCTCACCCCCCTGGGCAGGACAGACCTGCCTCAGGCAGCCAAGGGCAGAGACATCAGCCACTGCCCATGGACTCCCTAAGTCAGCTCAGGGAACAGGACTGGTGGGACAAATATCCTAGGAATGCGATGGGGTGACTGTTCCACCAGCATGAGGGCAGAGGGAGAGCAGGAGCTGGAAGATGCCAGCCATGGGAAGAGAAGGCACAGGCTGGGATGTCCATCAGAGCCCCTGAGAGGCTCAGAGCTTCCAGCAAGCTGCCCAGGGCCATGCTGTTGGCTGGATCCAGCTGCTCCTCCTCCCCTTGAGGTGTTCCACACCCCCCTTCCCACCACACTGCCCAGGGGGGCTCAGGGGGGGTTCTTGGGGGTGTCTGGGTGCTCCTGGGGACTCCTGCACCCTGCCAGGGGATGGGCCAGCTTCAGGACATGTGAGGTGGTGGGCGGTGGATGCCACTGCAGAGCAAGAACTGGGCTCCTGCAGGTGCCAGGGCTGTGGGAAAGGCTCCAGGCAATTTCTCCCAAGCACAGCACAGCCTGAAGTGACTCTGGATGCCACTGGAGGGAGGGCACAATCAGCTCAGGGCTTCCTCTGCTTTTTCAAGCTGCACAGATGCAGTAAAATCATTTTATACCAGCTCTGAAGGACAAAGGCTTTAAGCTGAAGGAGAGGAGATTTAGATGGGTTATCAGGGAGCAATTCTGCCCTGTGAGGGTGGGGAGGCCCTGCCACAGAAAAGCTGCCAGTGTCCAAGGCCAGGCTGGACAGGGCATGGAGCACCTGGGATAGTGAGAGGTGTCCCTGCCATGGCAGGGGTAGCACTGGATGGGCTTTCAGGTCCCTTCCAACCCAGCCCGTTCTGGGGTTCTGTGACCCCTCATTTCTGCCTCAGTGCTGCACATCCTCTGAGCCCCCCCAGGACAGCCCCTGCTCTGATTTCTGTGAGGATCAGTGGAAATCCTGTGCCCTGCCACCCCAGACACCCAATGCTCCTACTGCACCTGCAGCAGAACCACTTCATCCCTAAAGCCACCAGGCTTGTGCCTGTCAGCAGCTGGCTCTGCCCTGGTGACAGGAACCAGGACCCCTCTGTGCCAGGCTTTGCAGAACTCAGACTGTCCCAGGGGGTGGCATTGCAGGTGTGCTGTGAGCTAGATGGTTCTGACTGACTTTTGATGGTTCAGGGACTGACTTCAGCTCATGGCACCTGGCAGAGCTGACCGCTAAGGATTGGGTAGGGCCCTGGACAGGCTCTGGGCACTGTGGATGTGTGATGGTTCTTTTGCACTAGCCAGTGTTACATGGCAAACACCTTCCTCCTGTTACAAACCACCATAACATCACCAGCTCCATCCCGTTTTACTTTCCAGAGCTTAAAAGATGACTACCAAGAATTATATGGTCACAGTTTTAAATTTAGTGAGTGGCAGGTCCCCCTGAGCTGCTCCATGTGCCCTGCACACCCCCGGGATGGCAGCCTGGGGTGACCATGGCTCCTTGGCTGTGCTTCCAGCACAGAGAAAATCCCCTGCTGATTCCTGCTCCAGAGCAGGGCACAGGGCACGGTGACAGTGACCCGTCCCTGCCCCCAGGGACCCAGCGGTGACACTGCTCTGTCCCTGCTCCCAGGGACCCAGAGGTGACACTGCCCTGTCCCTGCTCCCAGGGACCCAGAGGTGACACCGCCCTGTCCCTGCTCCCAGGGACCCAGAGGTGACACCGCCCTGTCCCTGCCCCCAGGGACCCGGCCCCCTCCTGTGTGCTGAGCTCTCCATCCTGCCAGGAATTTCCCCAGGAATCTTTTCCTGCATTCCTCCTCACTGGACTGAGCTGTGCCTCAGAGCCAGGGCCTCTGGCCAGGGAGGGGCTGCTGGTCTGTCTGCAGCAGGCTCCTGTCACTGTGAGAGCTGCAAGGTCCCCACGGTGCCAGCCCAGTGGCAGGACCCTGTGGGGGTCAGCTGTGGCCCCTCTGCTCCTCCTGGAGCCCAAACCCAGCCCCCAATTGCTCTTGACCTTCGCAGCCCCCCGGGCACTGCCCAGATCCAGCCTTCCAAGATACCAGCAGCATTACATGGCACAGCCCAGGGTATTTAGGCAGCTCCTGAACCACAGGCACCCCAAACCCCGTGGCAGGGTGTGACTCTGCTCTGCTCCCACCCCAGTGGGATGCCAGGAGCAGTGCAGAGCCAGGAGCTGAACCTGTGTGATCCTTCCAAGCCAGACATTCCGTGGTTCTGTGGCCATGGATTTGCCCCCACACCCCTCTGCCTGCTCTGCCCCGTGCCAAGGCTGCACAGCTCTGGCACAGCCCCTTAAGGCACATTTGGTTTGTGCCAAGGGGCACCCCCAGTGCCACGCTGGGGCACGGGGCTGGTGGGCGCAGCTCAACGTGCTCAGAGCAGCCCCAGAGCCTCGTGGCATCACACAGGGGCAAGGACAGGGTGACAGTCACCACCCAGCCACTCTTGGGGGTCACAGGGTGGCTCCAAGCAGGACCCCTGGCAGGTGGAAGGAAAGGGAGAACCCAGATGTCCTTCAGCTGGGAGCTGAAGAGTTCCTGGTACAGGAACTGTACCAGGGCATTGTATTCTGGGCCTGGTACTGTATTCCAGATGCCTGCCCCTCTCCCTTGCCCTGGGAGCAGGCCTGGGGCTCTCAGATCTCATCCAGGCACATCCCAAAGTGCATTCAGTCTCCTCCAGGCACATCCCAAAGCACATTTCTCCCCAGACTCCTCCCCAAGCCCTGAGGTTGGGGCCGAGGCTGGAGCCAGGCGAGGGGCTGAGGATGGAGCTGGTGCTGCTGCACCCCTGTCACGGGCTGAGGGTGAGCTCAGCCCCTCTGATCCAGGGGCTCATCCCTGCCTGGCTCCAATCCCACGGATCCCGAGGCCAGGAGCCCCTCCTGAGCCCTGCAGACACGTGAGGGACTGTCCCCACGTGCCCTTTGCTGGCTCAAAGCACGGCTGGAGACAAGGGCTGTGCCCAGGCAGCCCCCCCACCCCAGGGGATGTCACTGCAGCAGTGCTGGGACCCTCAGCAGTGGCACCAGCCCCTCCCTGCAGTGTCCCTGCACTGGCACAGGCTCTGCCCGGTGCTTGGGGCAGGTCCCTCCCTGTGACACCTGCAGGGCCCGGGGCAGGCACAAGCCGGGCACAGTAGCTCTCAGCTCACCCCAGCTGGGCACCAGGAGCCTGCAGAGCAGGAGAGCTGTGCTGTGCTTGGGGAGGGGCCCCTGGTGCTCACAGCTGGGCTGCCAGCCCTGCCCTGCCCTGCCCCTCAGAGCCCCTTGCCCACGCAGGAGCCCCAGCCCAGCTGGGGATGTGCTGGTGTCCTTCCTGCCTCCCTCCCAGCACCAGGCTTGTCCCCGGGCCAGCTTCTCTTCAGTATTATTCTAATTTAGGGAACTGATGCAAAAGGCTGTCCTGGCAGCCCGACTTGGCTTGGGCTGGGGTTATTTTGGTTTAGTTCAGTCATCTGAGGACAGGTCACGCTCCAGCCCAGCCTGCCTCTGCACGGCACAGGGGGGTCCATGAGGAGGGGCAAGAAGAGCTTTGGAGGTGCAAAGACCCCCAGGAAAACTGCCCAGGGCTCCAGATTCATTTTGGGAACATCTTCACCCTGGCACAGCCACCCTGCTCCTCTGGGGACATTGCCAAGCACGTTCCTGAGCTGGGGAAAGGCTGACACGAGCCCTGCTGGTGTCATCATCCCTGTCCTGAGCCACAGCTGCCCACCCGGAACACCAGGCTTTTGATGTCCCTCCCCCTTGGCAGGTCCCTGCAGCCTTGCTGGGGGAGGATTGCCCTCTGGAAGGGCTGCCTGGACCTCACCCTCTGCCAGCTGGGAGCGGCTGGCACCACTGTGTCTGCCCTCCTGTGCTGCTGCCACCCCCTCATCCCGTGGGACACGGGGGGAACGAGGCAGCACCAGCCTGGGAGGGGCTGTGACATCTGGGAACATCAGCAGGGAGGTGGAAATGGTCCCCTGCAGCACGCAGCTGCCCAAAAGCAGAGCTGGAGACTGGTGCAGGGCTGTGGGTGGCACGGCAGGGTGTGCAGGGGTGCCCTGGGCTCCCAGCTCACCTCTGGCACATCCTGGCACGGCCCCAGCGTGTCCAACCCAGCCCCACTGGCCTCAGGGTCACACACGGGGCTCACCCTCCAGGTGGTGAATTCAGTGTGCCCAGGGGAGCAAACTGAGGCCAAACACTGTGCCCCTGATTCCCAGGGAATTCCCTGAGCCTCCAGAGAGGGATGCAGAGTCCAGCCTGCCCTGGGAAGGGCCCTCAGCGGACTGTGGCTCAGTGCCCACGCTGTGTCTCCTCGGTGTCCCTGAGCTGGCCCGCTCGGGATGGAGCTGTGCCAACGCCTGAGTGCCCGTGCATGGCACCACAGGCTGCTCTCCCAGCACAAACCACCTCTCCTGCTGTCCTGGATTGCCAAGCCAATTGTATTCCATTTGCCATCTGGATGGCAGCTGTCTCCTGTTCAGTGGGCAGTTTTCCTTATCTCTTCCACAGCCACTCCTCCCTCCGGGGACATCTGCTGATAACAGGCTGTGGAATGTCCCTGCAGGGCTGATGAGAGCTACAGCATCCATGGGAGATGTGAGCCCAGGGGAGGAGCCCAGCATTCCTACCCGGATAGAATCTGAGATTCTGCAGCACCAGCACGGCTTCTCCCCTGCATTCCCAGAGGAACAGCAGCTGCCTCTTCCCCTGGAGCTTCAGAGGAAGACTCCAGCCTTGTGCAGGATCCCTGCTCCAGCAGAACCACAGCTGGCACTGCAGGAGGGCTGAGCCACAATTCCAGTGGGACTGCTGCCAGCACCCTGACCCACAGGGTGTCAGGCTGTGCTCTGACCCTGTCAGTGTTCCTTTGGTTCACTGCATTGTTTATTTTATCTTTTCATTTTCTTCCCTAGTAAAGAAAAACAGTTTATTTTTTTTTGCCTGAGAGCCCCTTAATTTAAAATTTATAGCAATTCAGAGGGTGGGGGTTCACATTTTCCATTTCAGGGGAGGCTCCTGCCTTCCTTAGCAGACACCTGTCCAAACCAAGACACCTGCTCATCCTGGAGCCTGGCACGAGCTGGGAGTTCCTTCTCCTGCTGGGGAAGCACCTCAGCCAGGGACAGGGCAGGGCTGCCCAAACCCCCAGCACAGTACCCTGGCTGATGTGTCCCAGCTGGGAGGCTGGGTGGCTGCGAGGGAATCAGCTCTCAGGCCCAAAGAAACGTGCTTTTCCTTGGATTTGAGCTGAGGATGCTTCCTGCACACACAGACGTGCTGGCACGTTGGAGAGCAGCCTCGCTGAGCCTGGTTCTGATTTAGCTGAAGCCACAAGTCCCTGCTGCTGTGGGGAGCTCGGGCACGTGCGCTCTGCAGAAAGGGAAAGGAGCCCTGGGGGCTTGGCACCCTCACTCAGCTTGGCCCAGGAGACCCTCGAGGAGGTGGGATGGCAGGACAAGCTTCATGGCTCCACAGCAATGCCCTCATGGAGCCCAGCATGGCACTGGTCACAGGAGGGGACTGCTCTGTGCTGTGGTGGCCTCACCTCGAGGGCTGAGGGTGGTTTTGGACACCACAACAAAAGAAGGATCCAAAGATATTACAGAACATCCAACGGAGGGACACAAGGATGGTGAAGGGTCAGGACGGGCCACCTGAGGAGCAGCTGAGGGCTCTTGGTGTGTGCAGCTGGAGCAGGGCACGCTGAGGGCAGAGCTCAGGGATCTGCAGCTCCTCCCGAGGGCAGCTCCCATCTCTGCTCTGGGACAGGGACAGCAGCCAGGGCACGGCTGGAGCTGGGCCAGGGCAGCTCAGGCTGGAGATCAGGGCGAGGTTCTTCCCCCAGAGGGTGCTGGCACTGCCCAGGCTCCCCAGGGAATGGGCACGGCCCCGAGGCTGCCAGAGCTCCAGGGATGCCCAGGGTGGGGCTGTTGGGGGGTCTGGGCAGGGCCAGGAGCTGGACTGGATCATCCTGTGGGTCTCTTGAGCTCAGGATGTTCTAGGATTGAAACTCCAAAGCATCCAGGACCCGTGCCTGCTGTGGTCTCCTCCAAATAAAAATTCCCCCTCCTCCAGGAGGCTCCAGGCAGGAGCTAATGCTGAACAGGAGCAGCCCACAGGAGGTAAAGGCTGAAGCTGCCTCAGGGGACTAAAACATCCCTCCCTGGCACAGGGCCCCATCACTCTGTGTGGGTGTTTTTGGGGCAATCCCACTTGGCCGTGCCCCCAAAATCAGTTTTGACCCTGAGCAAGCAGCGCAGCCCTCACGGCTGGCAGGGATGCTGAGACAGCAGTGAACCAGACCAAAGAGGTGCTGTGCCCTGCTGCCTGTGTGTGTCACACCCCTTTCTCCCTCTCCTTGCACAGGAACACCTTGCCCCAGGCCTCTGGTGCTCGGTGGGAGCAGCTCCTGAGCGTGTGTGTGCCGTGACTGCTCTAAACACCAGCTCCATGCAGTCATTAGAGGATATTTATGGTCCTTATTAAACAGCAAGGCAGAAGAAGCAGCCGTGATCCGTGCAGCGAGGAGCTGAACCCGCTGGGCTGTGCAGACAGCAGGCGCCATCCCTGCACGGACCCTCGAGGGAGGGACCCCCGGGGCTGCGTCGGTACCGGGAGCGGGCTGGGAGCGCTCCGGGCACGGCGGCGGGGGTAAAGCACGGGCTTCTTCAGCTGGCAGAGAAAATGCCCCTTTCTGTGCTTATTCACGCAGCAGGGCACCAGCACCGGTCCCCCTCTGCCAGCCCCGGGTGCTGCCCCGTGTCCGGCCAGCAGCCAGCACAGTGAGTCCCAAGGGTGCCCCGAGCCCCCGAGGGAGCTGGGGCAGCGCCAGGAGCAGCGCTCGGTCCCACGGCGCCAGAAATACCCTCCCTGGTCCCCGCAGCCTCAAGCCGCTGGCACGGGCACCGAGCTGGCACCGCCCGCTGCCCGGAGGGGCTCTTGCAGCGCAGCATCCCCGGTCCTGCCGCTGGGTGCCCCCGGCTCCTTGTCCCGCTCCCCCGGGGCACGGAGCGGCGGTGCCAGCGTGTGCGGGAGACCTCCCTGCTCTGTGGATTTGTAGCCTGGCTGCTTCCTAGCTCAGCATGGAAGACACTCTACGATTTTTAATTTGCCAAAAAAGCCCTCTTTTTAGTTTACAGGGACAGAAGGGGGACTTTTATGTGCAATCTGTACAGCTCTCCAGAAAGCACTTACATTTATGATGTTCATGAAATTTATAGCCAGTTGGCAGTGCTGCTCTCTCCTCTCCTCTCCACCAGCCACCCTGGCAGGATGGCAGACTATAATAAGCAAGCCACACATTCAAGTGGCATAAAAGGCATTTCTACAAGTTAGCCTCCTGCCCAGCCTTATAAACTCTAACAAGTCTCTAACAAGTAGGCAGGATCTCTTTATACCCAGGGAGAAAAACCCCTTTCAGAAATGGCCTTTTCACAAAGCCCACACCTTTCTTCTAATTAAGGTTAAATAGCTCCATGTTTTCTGGCCAATTTCATTCTTTCCCCTTATTCCCCTCTTAACAAGGCAGCCTTTAAAAAGACATCACTAATTGGTGTCTGCTTCTCACATACCATGCGTGCTTTGATAGTCAGTTAGAAAGCCTTCCCCATCGATCAAACTTCCACTGAAAGGCTGCTAATGTGCTCCATGTGTCTGCCACCAGACAAAGCCAAGTGGCGGGTCCCCAGCTCCCTTCTCCTCCTGTTCCCAGACTCCCTCCCGGGCCCGGGGGTCCGCAGCCAGGTCTGCCCCCCGGCCCCGGCCTCCCTGGGAATAGCCCGGCCCCGGCATTGAGAGCAGCGCGGGCGAGGAATGACTCCGCGATGTGTGTGGCAATTTGGAAATTAATGGGGAGTGGTTAAATGTTAAGGGTAGGATCTGAAACAGAGCAGGCGAGAGAGCAATTGTCATGTTGATGAGACTGGAGGAGGGCCAGCGAGCTTTCCTGCGAATTGCAGCCTCTCCCGGTACTGCAAGTACCCCTGGGAAGGGCGATGCTGCCATGGCAAGGGGCAGCGACCCCCGAACCCCCCGACGGTGCTGGGAGGGAGGGAGAGAAGGAGCAGGGTTCTGCTGCTCCCTTTCCCGGCTGCCTGGCCGTGGATGGGCACAGGCTGCCCCATCTGCAGCTCATCAGCCCCTCTGCAGCAGGTCCTGACCGCCGCGGGGCCCTCGGCGAGAAGCCACAAGAGATGGTTGTCGTTAGGAGAGCGCTGCGAGCCAGACCCCCCATGGCCCTGCTCCCCCGGCCCGGGCTCCGAGACTCAGTCAGGAGTTTGAAAGGAACCTTTAAATGTCAACCAGGCCAATCCCTCAGCCCTGCTCCGCTCCAAGGACAGCGCTCTGGATGTCCCAGCCCCGCTGTGGCTGTCACCACGCCAGCTCCGTGCCACACTCCCGGCTTAGAGCAGCGCAAATCTCCCGTTCTGGGCTGCTCTAGGGGTTCTAAAAACACCAGCGACTGAACTGTGGCTGCAGGAGTCACCCAATGGGCTCACAGCCTTAATTGGGCTAACAGCCTTAATTGGGCTAACAGCCCTCACTGGGATAACAGTGAGAGCTAACAGCCTTAACTGGGATAACAGCCCGAGCTAACAGCCTTAACTGGGCTAACAGCCTTAATTGAGCTAACAGCCTTAATTGAGCCAACAGCCTTAACTGGGCTAACAGCCCTAACTGAGCTAACAGCCTTAATTGACCTAACAGCCCGAGCTAACAGCCCTAATTGGGCTAACACCCCTAACTGGGCTAACACCCCGAGCTAACAGCCCTAATTGGGCTCACACCCCTAACTGGGCTAACAGCCCGAGCTAACAGCCCTAATTGGGCTCACACCCCTAGCTGGGCTAACAGCCCCAGCTGGCCTAACAGCCCTCACTGGGCTCCTGAGCTTGGGGACACGCCGGGGTTCGTGTCCGGAATGGAACCACAGCATGGTTTTGGGGGGATGGCAGCACCATGGACTGGAAAGAGCTGTCATTACCTGGCCCAGGCACCTCTCCCAAAACAGGGAACCAAAACAACCACCTGAGAGAAAAGAGAGTGGGGGCAGAGCTGCCTGGAGTGGGCTGGGCAGGCAGGATCACAGCAGGATTTGCTGTGATGCTGCTCCAAACATCTCTCTGCCCCCAGCCCCCACATCTAAGAAAAGCTGGGGTTTTTCAAAGAGCAGTTGCCTTCCCCACTGTAACTCACGCCTGGCTGCCACACCTTCCCCCAGGGTGAAGTCATCACCTGCAGCTTTAGAGGCCTCCGGTGGGGCTGGAAATCCTGGAAGTGTCATCTTCTAGCCTGGTCCCAGGGCTCTTTCCCTGGGGAGGGAACCACGGGTTCCCAGAGGAGGCTGATGAGAGGAGCAGCCAAAACCAGGCACCTCATGGGGCAGCAACCTGTGACCGTGCCACAGTGACAAGGTGGCAGGGTGTCCCCAGGGCACGCGCGCACACACACACACTCCAGCTACCTTTTCAGTGGTGATTTGCAGCCCTTTGTGCTGCTGGAGCCAGGGAGGGGAGAGATGGGCTGCAGCCAGGTGCTGGCTCCCTCCCAGCCCTCCGTGGGGCTTGTCAGCACCATAGGTTGTGCAGATGGAGACCTGCCAGCAAACAGCGTCCCCAAAACTCCCAGGCAGGCTGGCAGGTGCTTTCCCAGCTCTGCAGCCAGGGACAGAGCCGGAGGAACACGCAGGGCCCTGACACACTTTTTTGGAAAGCCTCCTGCTTGATGTGACCCTGCCCTTCCTCCCCAGCCCTGGAGAGCTGGGCAGATTGAAGCATTACCTGGGGTTTTACAGTTTCAACCACTGTTTGCTGCTGGAAAACAGCACAGGAGCAGCATCTTCCCTCTCCATCACACTTGGCACTGAGTTTGCCCCTCTGGCAGGCACGGCAGCCCTTCCCCAGGCTGGTATGCCAGGGCTGAGGGCATCTCCCAGCTGCCCTCCACACCCAGCAGAGACTTCCATGGGAAGCCTGGCAGGGCAGAGGCAGCAGACACGTGTTGTGGTGCCTGCAGACAATGGGTGAATGACACACCTGCTGCTGCACAGCTCATTCAAAGGGCGCTGCTGCTGCTGCCTCAGCCTCTCTTAGCAGCTCACAGGTGTGACTCGGGTGGCCACCAGCCCACATTTCCCACTGCGCAGCCCTTTGTGCAGCTCCTGCTGCTTCCCCAGCTCCAGTCTGGCTCTGTGCCCACAAATCTTCCCATAGGAGAAAGTCAGAGGCTTTCCAGCACCGGAGAGCTCAGTCCCACCACTCACAGGAGCCCTTCTGTGCCAGCTGGGATCTCCAGTAGTGTGAATCAGAGAATCACAGAATGTCCTGGGCTGGAAGGACCCACAGGGTCATCCTGGCCCTGCACAGACACCCCAGCAATCCCCCCTATGCCTCACACCATTGCCCAAACACCTCTGGAGCTCCGGCAGCCTCGGGGCCGTGCCATGCCCCGGGAAGTGGGGCTGGCACCTCGCTCTGTCCCCTAAAGCTGACAGAGCCTCAGCAGCACCCGTGGCTCCTGCCTTTGCCTCCCAGCTCTGCTCCAGCACCAGAGGGGACAGGAGCAGCCAGGTCCCACAAATGTCCCACCCCTGGCAGTGTCCCAGGCCAGGCTGGACAGGCCTTGGAGCAGCCTGGAACAGTGGGAGGTGTCCCTGCCATGGCAGGGTGGAATGAGATGATCTGCAAGATTCCTTCTGGCCCAAAACATTACACATCTCTGTGATGATTTTATGGCGACTTCCACCCCACCAACCGCATTTCACAGCAGTGTCTGACCCACAGGGACCCTGCAGGGCTCAGAGCCCGAGCCCCTGACAGGAGCCAGGGCTACCTGAGTCTTTAGGCAGCTCATTACACAGCTGAACTAATCCTCCTGTATCAGGTGTCCTGCCTGAACATCTGTGCCGCCGGGGAAGCGGCCACACGTGCAGCACCAGCTCTCCAGAGGCAGGAGGGAGCCTGCCAGGGGCTGGGGATCAGAGCACTCCTCATGTCGGGCTGTTGTAATGAAGTGCCTGGGGAGAGCAACATGAAACAGGGCCTCTCTCATCCCAGAGGCTGTGCAGAATAATTACTGTGCCAAAAGTGGGGTCTGCAGGGGAGGAGTGCAGCCCAGGCCCTCGGCAGAGGTGCCTGGTGCAATCCAAGAAGCTCAGGGGGGCCTGAGCCATCTCCACGGGGCTGGCAGATGTGACACAGGAGCTACAGGAAACCTGTGTCCTTCTGGCGTGACAGATGGCAGCCAGGTGGGGTACCCCAGGGTGCCTCAGGTGGCACTGGGTGTCAGCAGCGGGCTGCCAGGGGACACACCTGAACACAGACACCTGATCCGTGTGAGCAAACACCCGGCCCACGTGGCTGGATTTTCAACATCTGCCCCTCCGTGCCTCAGTTTCCCCACCCGTGTCCCCAGCACACCTGTGCTGGCCGTGTCCTCCAGGCAGCCCATCTGCACCCCCCGAGTCGGGCTCGCTGTGCCAGGGGCCCAGCCCTGCTCTGAGCCATCCCTGAGCGCTGCCTCCCCTCCCTCTGCCTCCATGAACGCTGGGCCTCATTTCCCAATCCATCTCCCGTGGATCTGCCCCAGCTGCTGCTCCTTGCTCTGCCTTGCACGGCCAGATTAAAGGGCCCTTTAGTAGCTGGGATTTTATCCCCGTGAAGGCACTTACACGCTGCAATCAAAACACTTGTGAGCCTCCCTCCGAGGAGCCCAGCAGTGCAGCGCTGAGCACGGCCTTGTGCTGCCCTCACTGACGGGGCTCCCCTCGGGGCTCCCTGCACCCCCATGCTCTGCCCCAGGGGCCTGGCCTTGCCCTGCAGCAGTGACTCTGCTGCCCTGCAGGGCTCCGTGCAGCTCAGGGGCCTCTCTGTCTCACCTCTGTTCTTCAGACAGCTGCAGCAACCCCACAGGACAGCACGGCCAAGCATTCCCTGGGATGTGCCTGTGGAAGCAGCCTGTGGGGTGCACCAGCCCAGCCCAGGATCCGCTGAGGGCTTTGGGTACCACAGGTTAAAGTGTTCCTTGGCCACACAAAAATGCACCAAAATGGCACAAAAAATGCATCCTTCAACTCTGCCTGCTGCAGGGACTCCACAGGGAAAGGTCCGGCTGCTCTCTCCATTCCCTTGGGACAGCTCACATCATTTGGATGGGGAAACTGAGGCAAAGGGCAGCCATGGTTTATGGTTTTAACCAGTTTGTGGCTCTAGGAAGAGCCCCTGGTACCCCAGCTCCTTTGCAGAGGGCTCAGACCTCCTGCCAGCTCTCCCTGGCTGAGCCCAGCCCAGGGGGTGGCAGCTGTCACCCACCCTGTCAGATCCATCCAGTGCCCCCCTCCCTGCCCGCATCCGGCGGAGGGTGCCTCCGCATGATTGACTCGGAAGAGAAGAAGGCAAAACAACCAAAGGCCACCCGTGGAACGGCGAGTGCCAGCTCTTGACAGCTGCCACATCCTCCCCCCGGCTCGTCAGCATGCACAGCTCCCCCGAGGTGACACTTGTCTGTCTCTGTCAGCTGGCACAGTCACCCCGCCAGGTCCCCACGGGAGGGGACAGGATGCAGCGAGGCTGGGGCACCCCAGGACTGTGGGAGGGACAGGGGTAGGATGGTCAGGACGGATGGAGATGAGAGATCTCTGCAGCCAGGTCTGGAATTTGCAGTTTATTGCAAAAGGTGTGGGTTCAGGGCCCTGCTGGGAGCTGCAGCCACAGCTCGGGGCAGGCCCCAGAGAGAGACCTGAAAGAGAGAGAGAGAGAGAACGAGTGAGAGAAGAATAAAAGCGAGAGGGAAAGGGAGGATAAAAGAGTAAGAGAGCAAAGTTCCCGTTGCAATACCATAAATCTTCTGTGCTGAATATTCTAATTGTCATTAGCCAATCTAGTACAAGATACAAATCCTATGGCATTTACATACAGCCTAGAAGAATCATTGCATTGCCATACTGTGTTACATTTTAAACCCTAAAAACCCTAAA
The DNA here is from genome assembly GCF_017590135.1 of Pyrgilauda ruficollis. Classification (NCBI taxonomy): domain Eukaryota; kingdom Metazoa; phylum Chordata; class Aves; order Passeriformes; family Passeridae; genus Pyrgilauda; species Pyrgilauda ruficollis. The sequence continues at coordinate 1,891,238 of NW_024526377.1, forward strand.
AACGACTCTTTGGGCCCTTCTGCCCAGCTAGTAGGGTCTGCTCTGACCCTTGGGCCTGTCTGCAGCAGAGGGGATTGTTTGATCAAAAAGGGATTACCTTCAGCTGGCCATGCCATTGTTTTCCAGTTGTAGAGTAACTAAGGTATCTCAAATCTTGCTTCCATTTCAGTCTCACTTATAGTTTCCATATTCTCAAAATCTTCTGCCAGGCAATCATATTTCCAAGGCTTTCCTGTTTCATCTTCCCCAACACAGGACGAGCATCTCGCTGGGTCAGGCTGGCTGCTGCCAACCCCAGCAGCTGCTGCAGCACCCCGGGGTGGCTGGGGATGAGCCCCCTGTGACACACACGGAGGGTGGGTGCTGCTGTCACCAGGGAGACAGCGGGCATGGATGGAGAGGGACGGGGTTATCTCGTGAATGGCATTCCAGGCACGGCCAGGAAGAAACACAAGGTGCCTGGAGGGGATCTTGTAGGGATTTTTGGGGTTTTGTGCAGCAAAGGAGTGGCAGGGCAAGGGGGAGCGGCTTCAAGGTGGAAGAGAGTAGATTTAGATTAAACATCAGAAAGAAATTGTTCCCTGGGAGGGTGGGCAGGCCCTGGCACAGGGTGCCCAGAGCAGCTGTGGTTGTCCTGGAAGTGTCCAACCAGAGCAGCTGTGGCTGCCCCTGGGTCCCTGGCAGTGTCCAAGGATGGGGTTTGGAGAAGCCTGGGACAGTGGGAGGTGTCCCTGCCCATGGGAGGGGTTGGATCATGTTTTGTGTCCCTCCCAACCCAGCCCTCTATGGTTCTCTGGTTCAGTGATGCTGGGGATGGAGGCACGGGGGCAGGGGAGCAGTGGGAAGTCAGGATGTACTGACAGAGAGGAACCCACTGCTCCTGGAGAGGGAAATCATTTCCTTCACACTCGTGGGTGACCTTAGCTCTGCCCCTGGGCTGAGTGGCACAGCTGTGGTTACCTGTGTCTGCAGGTCACACTCACAGTCACAGGAGGGGTCCCCAGGGAGCCCTGAGGAGCCCCCGGGTGTCCCTGTGGTGTGACACTGCCCGCAGGGGCTGTCCCCACAGCACAACAGTGTCCACAGGCAGCAGCAGCTGCTGGGCACCTCTGAGCTCAGCACTGATCAGGGCCCTGCCTGGCTGTCACCTCACCCAGGGCACAGGGGACATTGTGTTTGCAGGGTGCCCTCGTGGCAGGGAGGAATGATGAATCTGACTCCATGTTCTTAGAAGGCTAATTTATTACTTTATAATACTATGTTATCTTAAAGAATACTATACTATACTATACTATGCTAAAGAATACAGAAAGGATGCTTACAGAAGGCTAAAAAGATAATAATGAAAACTCGTGACTCTCTCCAGAATCCCGACACAGCTTGGCACTGGTTGGCCATTGAGTCAAAATAATTCACAGCGGAAACCCAGTGAAACAATTACTGTTGGTAAACAATCTTCAAACACATTCCAAAGGAGCAAAACACAGGAGAAGCAAATCAGATAATTGTTTTCCTTTTTCTCTGAGAAAAATTTTTTTTGTGTTCCTTTTTCCCAGGAGAAAAATCCCGGGCAGAGGGATTTTTCAGAAAATATGAATGTGACATATTTCAGGGGATGCACCCTGAACACAGCAGTGCCCCGGAGACCCCCCTCAGCTCCCCAAACACCCCTTTGTCCCCTCAGTTCACTGGAGCAGCTGGGGCTCGTGGGGTGGCTTTGGAGCAGCTCAGTCCTGGTGCCTCGCCCAGGCAGGAGGAGCCTCCAGCATCAGCCAGGGCAGGACACGTGTGGATGCTGAGAACTACCCAGAGAAGAAAGTCAGAGAAACTTTCCCAGGCATTGCTCTGTGATGTTTTGGGAAAGTTCACAGAAGGAATTAAAACAATTCCTAATCTTTGCAGCTGGTGTTGTTTTCTCATAAGATGTTGACAAGAAGGGTTATTCCTAATTAGCCAATGGTGTGAGAGGTGTTGATTGAGGACCAGGCAGGCCCACCTTCATCCTAACTGTCTATAAAAAGTGTGTGGTTTTTAATAAAACTGCATTTATATTCTGAAGACCTTGGAGTCTCTGTGTCCTTTATTCACCCCTGCTCAGTCCAATAGTGACAGACATGGGCAATGGCTCAGGGGGGAGAAGCTTCTGCAGGGACAGGGAAGATCCTGATCTAGTGAGTGACAGCCCTGCCCATGGCAGGGGCTGGAATTAGATGATCTTTAAGGTCACTTAACCAAAGTGCTCTACAATTTCATGACCTGCACCTGCTTTCAGCAGAGACAAGGCCTTGCTTTGGCTGCAGGAGCTTCTGGGTGATCATCCCTGGCCAGGCTGGAGCTCCATGGGCTCTCCTGTGCCATGGGCAGAAGTTTGGTCTTGTCTCAAGGCCTTGCAGGATAAACTGTAGATATAATGGCAGAGAATTACTGTGAGGAGGCACCTGCCAGGACCTGCCAGGACCTGAGTGCTCTGTTTGCAGCCTCGAAGATAAACTGGGGCCAAGGAAAGCACAGCTGCACTCAGTAGTTTCAAAGAAGTCTGGATGTGCTGGAGCAGGGTCAACAGCTTCTGTTGGTGATCTTTAAGGTCCCTTCCAACCCAAACTTCTTTTGTGCATTGTCAGGGACTGAGAGACTGCCTGGATCAGGAATGGCGTGGCCAGCAGGAGCAGGGAGGTCATCCTTCCCCTGTACTGGGCACTGCTGAGGGCAAACCCTGAGTGCTGTGTCCTGTTCTGGCCCCTCAGTTTGGGAAGGACATTGGGATGCTCGAGCACATCCAGAAACGGCAACCAGGCTGGAGAGGGGCTGGGAACACAAACCCTGAGAGGAACCCCTGAGGGAGCTGGGGGTGCTCAGCCTGGAGCAAAGGAGACTCAGGGGTGCCCTCATCACTCTGCACAGCTCCTGAAAGGTGCCTGTGCTCAGCTGGGGCTGGGCTCTTTCTCCAGGAACTGACAGAACCAGAGCACACAGCCTCAAGCTGCCCCAAGGGAAATACAGGTTGGATATTAGGAGAAAGTTTTTCACAGAAAGAGTGATAAAGTTCTGGAATGTTCTGCCAGGGAGGTGGTGCAGTCACCATCCCTGGGTGTGTTTAACAAAGCCTGGATGTGGCACTGGGTGCCAGGGTTGAGTTGAGGTGTTGGGGCTGGGTTGGACTCCATGAGCTTGAAGGTCTCTTCCAACCCAGTGATTCTGGGAATTCTGTGAGACACTTGGGACCCACCATCTTTGGCTCACTCTGGAAAAGCAGGACAAGAACAAACCCGTGGAGAACCAGGACCCACCTGGCAAGAGGGGACAGACCTTGCTGGAGTGTCCATAAATCTCCTCCACCAGACTTCTGTGTGGGAAACCCTTGGCAGATCAGCTGGAGTCTCCAGGAGACTGGGGAGGTTGTAGTGATGGGGAACTGCAGGAGCACAAACCAGAGGCAGACCTCCTCAGGATGGGCTCCCCACCCATGGAAAAGGACCATGGAAACAGCCCCTGCCTCCTGGATCCCTGCTCCACACACCTGTGTCCTGGTGCAGCTTCTCCTCTCTCTGTGAGTGCCTGAGCCAGAGGGGGAATGGTCAGGGCTGTGGGAGGAGGCATTTCTGAGCTGCTCCGACCCTGGTGAGGGTGGGCACAGCCTGAGGGGCTGGTTGGCTTCAGCTCCAGGGGGGTTGGTGCTCCGTGTGTCAGCGTGAAGCAAATGTCACTGCAAGCAGGCATTCCAAGATAAAATTGGTGTTAATAATAATGATTATGATAATGCTGCCACCAAGAATAACTGTGCAAACACCAGCAGAGTGAAGGCAGGGACGGCCTGGATTCTGACAAATGTCTGTGCTTGGAGAGCTGCTGCAAGATTGGGTTTGGGAGCTGGGAAGGGGCTCAGCCTGGAGAAAAGGAGGCTCAGGGGGGACCTTGTGGCTCTGCACAACTCCTGACAGGAGGGGACAGCCGGGGGGGTCGGGCTGTGCTCCAGGGAACAGGGACAGGAGGAGAGGGAACGGCCTCAGGCTGGGCAGGGTTGGATATTAGACAGAATTTCTTGACTAAAAGGGTGGTCAGCCTTTGGAAGGGACCTTGATCACCATCCCTGGAGAAGAAATGACTGGATGTGGCACTCAGTGCTCTGGGCTGGTGACAAGATGGGGAATGGTCACAGGTTGGATGCGATGGTCTCAGAGGGCTTTTCCAGCCTCAGGGATTCTGTGATTCTGTTTGGGCTGGGCAGGTCTGCCTGGAGCCCTGGGGGTTCCTGAGGCACTTTTCACAGCACTTCTGCAGCTCTGGAAACAGCCAGAAAATGCACTGGCGCCTCTGGAAACCTCTGGGATTATTTCAGGAAATTGTCACGAAGGCAGGAGCTGTGCTCAGTCACACAGGGTGCTGATTTTGGGGTTATTGTGGGAACCCACGATAGAAAAGGGGCCTTGGCCTGCTTCTTTCTCCAGAGCCCCTCTGCTCCATCCTCCTCTCCACAGGTGATCACCCTGCAGCCAGCTCAGAGAATCCTGGAATCCCAGGATGGTTTGGGTTAGAAGGTTAAAGCTCATCCCATCCCACCCCCCTTCCACAGGCAGGGACACCTTCCACCACCCCAGGCTGCTTTCATCCAGCCTGGCCTTGAACACTTCCAGGGGTGGGGGGCTGAAATTCCCTCTCATTACTACCCAGTGCAGGAGAAGGAGGATTTTTGCCATTGCCTCGGAGCAACTGTGCTCTTAAGTTTCTTCCAAGACTCACACCAGGGCCGCTTCTCTGCATGTGTGGTCTCTTGGACTGCGTAGAGCTCATAAATAAATAAGGAGAAAAGTTCTTAATCTTCATTCGAAAGCTCCTGGTATCACAATGCTGCTGCACAAAAGCCATCTTATTAGCCCCAAGTGCAAAATGCTGCCTTTTCTTGCAGAAGCTCATTAATTGCAGGTCACCATTCAACAAGAAAGATGAGGCACTTGAGTTCTTCAGGCTCTCATTAGCCACCGAGCTGAACAGTATGTGTGAAATTAACAGTCACCTGAGTACCTCTATAATTTCATAATTATTAGGCCTAATGGGTTAGTCTCTGCCAAATGGTTTTAACTCCTTCCTAGCCAGAGCAGGGAATCACATGAGATGCCAAGGTTGGCACATTTCACGAGTTTTATAACCATTTAACAGCTTTTCTTGTGGAAATAATAATAAGGAGAGGAAGTTTCCAGGATCATGTACTGTTTGCATTTTTTAACATATGTTTAGCTTTTAATTATTCATATCCAGCGCGCCAAGGAAGCAGATAGCCTGTATCCCAGAGAGTGGGTGAAAGAGCTTTCTCTGCAAAGGGATTTTAATTGGTTTTAAAATGTGTTCTGCGTGTGTGTTTATATTTGCGTGTGTGTGTGAGAGCCGAGCCTTTGGTTTCTCTTCTCCTTGATGATTACATTACATTATTTCCCGTCTCTTACATTTTTATTTATCTTAGGCTTAAAAAGCAAAATCAGAGCTGAGATTTCTGTCTCTGCTTTTGAACTCGAGAAGCTTGGAAATGGCACTGCCTTTTAATGGGGATTTTCTCCTACTTGAATCCAGCCCGGAGGGGAAGGCTGCCTCTCACCTCCATCACTAATTGTTTTTCTTGCGGTTTGTCTCGCAGTCCGCAGCGTGGGCGTCTCATTCCAGGTGGGAACAAACACAGCATAACCCCCCCAAATCTGGGGTGAGCTGGTGGGGGGCTGTGACCCCGTGGCCATCACATTGCACCCCCTGGGCAGCCCCCCTGGCCCCCACCCCGTGGAACACCAGCCCTTCCCTCCTTGCATCCATTCAAAGCTGGACACAGGCACAGGGCAGGCATTCCAGCCTGTCCCAAACACTCAGATTTGATAGCTGGGATTTAAATTTGCTTTTAAAATCATATCCACACCCGCTGCAGAATGGGTTATACTGGGAATGCTGAGCTCTCCTCTGGGATATAAATCCCTTTCCCACTGCTTTCAGCCTTGATGAGGCCCTTAGCAGTGATGAGAGGACACAGACATGACAGCAGCAGGACCAGGAAAGAGCTTAATGCTTGGACTCGATGATCTTGGAGGGCTTTTCCACCCTTAATGACTCTGTGAGCTGCCTGAGGTCCCCTCAGAGCCCTGTTTGCAGGAGGGGCTGGTCTCTGGGGGCAGGGGCTGGTGCAGCTGGGGCTGGTGGCAGGAGCACGGAGCACTTTGTCTGCCCTGGACTGCCCAGCTGAGCTCAGGTGTGGCCTGCTCTCACCTGGAGCAGCACAGCACAGCCCCGAGAGTGACAAGCACAGCCTTGCTTGGTGACAAAAGGTGGCCTTGTGATGGTGCAGCAGAGCTCCAGCCCTCAGCTGTGCCAGCCTCAGCCCAAGCTCTCTGCTCTTCAACTCAACATTTGCAGGTTTGGGGCATTGGTTTTTTGGCTGATGCCATCCTGAGGTTTGTTCTCATTGTGCACGAGCTTAGGAAGGGGGGCTTGGGGCCTGAATGAGGGGCGCAGGGACCTCCCAAGGCCCGTGGCACAGCAAGTCCCTGCCCTGATGGCAGGGCAGGAGCTCTGGTGGCAGCAGCAGGAGCCCAGAGCATGCCAAGGCTCCTCTGCAGTGAGAGCAGGGATGGATTCCTCAGGACAGCAGCCAGCTGGGAGATCTGCAAGCCACCAGAAAAGACCAAGGCCAGGTCAGAAGCTTGGCTGGACCCCAGAGTCAGCCCCATGAGCTAATCCCACTCCCAGCTCTGCCTGTGCTGTGAGATCAAGGCAGGGAGGAGGGAGGGTCTTCCTTCACTTGAGGTGCTGGAGAAACGTCTCCTTCGATGATATTTCACCTTACCTCTCCTTGCCACATCTGTCAACTTCTGCTAATTACCGAGTTTGCTATCACCCTCTGCACTGATGTGAAGGGTAGGGAAAACAGAAAAAGGAGGTTAAGGGATTCTACAATTATAAATGATGTCTGGCAGGCTAAGGTACCATATAATGCATTATAAGCACTTAAAAAGCTAACCCATTCTGTCTTCTTTCTTTGGCATAAATAATGGCTTTTTTATGAATAAATCATGCAGCCAAGGTCTCTGAAAATAGCAGGAACCTGGAGCAGAATGTCTCCATCCTCATTTTTGCTAGGACAGCAGAGAAGTCAGCAATCCACTCCATCACCACTGATAAACCAGGGCGAGTGCAACTCCCAGTAATGAAATAGGGAGATAAAGTTTGGGGAGGGTGAGCAGGGCAGCGGGATATTTCTGCCAAAGCACCGACTGCACCCGGGTTCCAAATGAAACATAATGGACTCCGAGGAGATAAGCATTTTTTTCCTGCCCCATGAATAAAGCAAGACCTCATAACTCACAGACAGGCAAAGCTGCCAGCAACTTAAAAGTGCTTCCTTCTGCTTCTGGTTTGTGTTTCCTTTTAATGAAGCTGCTCCAAAGCCGAGGGGGAGCTCAGAAGTGGGGCTGGAAGCAAATCCTGCCTTTGCGCATGTGGAGTCGGGCTGGGTGGGCTGGGAGGGAGCTGGGGAGGGCTGGGTGGGCTGGGAGGGCACTGGGATGGGCTGGCTGGGCTGGCTGGGCGGTGGGGAAGGCCGGGAGGGCGCTGGGATGGGTTGGGTGGGCGACCACAGCCACTCAGCCCTCGCACAAAGAGCTCACTCACAGCTGCCTGTGCCGGGAGGAGCAGGGAGGGAGGTCCTGCAGGTCCTGGAGGTCCTGCCAGGGTGGGAGGTCCAGGAGGTCCTGCTGCCCTGCCAGGGAGCGATGTCCTGGAGGTCCTGCCAGGGTAGGATGTCCTGGAGGTTCTGCTGCCCTGCCAGGGAAGGATGTCCTGGAAGTCCTGCTGCCCTGGCAGGGAGGGCACCCTGCCTGTGCTCTGGGCTGGGGGTTGCTGGGGGCACGGGGGCTCTGTTCAGCCCTGGCAGTGTCTGCATCTGGCTGTTTCCCCCTCCAAAGGGTCTCTTCTCTTCGGGCAGGTGGGCACCCACCCATTCCTCTTGCCACCTCCCTGGTGCAGCTGGGACCACCCAGAGGGACCCACATCAAGGCAGGGCTGCAGGTTTGGAGCTGCCTTACTCAGGGTCAGGCTCCTTGTGCTCCCCACACTCCACCCCCTAGGTGCTGTCCCAGCCCCCCTCCCCCAGGCACAGCCCACCCTCTTCTTTCTGGGAAATCAGTGAGGAAAAGCTCATCCCCTAAAAATCGCATCCCATGGGGGTGTGGGGCAGGGGAATCTCCCTCCTCATCCTGCAGCACGTGGGGATGGGACTCACATCCACCCTGGCACCTCGTGGATCTCCTGCAGGTGCAGAGCAGGGCTGGAGGCCCCAGCACTCTCCCATGCATGAGCCAAGCCTGTCAGAACCTTGGAAGGACTTCAGGGCTGGGCAGAGTTCCCACAGCCCCCCAGCACCCCCTGAGCTGCAGCACCAGCTGCCAGAGCTGCACAGAGCATGAGGGGCTCCTGGACAGAGGGACCCCAGCACTGCTCCTGCCCATGGCTGGAGAAACCCACGCAGGGGGAGTGGGGACAGCCCTCACAACACTGGGTGGGATGGGGACACGGTGTCACTCCCTCAGCTCTGAGCAGCCCTTGTTCCCTGCTGGGACACAGAATTCCCCTGCAGCCTTCACCTTCCTGGACCAAGAGCCGTGTTTGGCATCGAGTCCTTTCCGTGCACAGGGCAGGAGAGCCAAGGACTGCCAGGAGAGGAGCTCCTCAGCAGGGAGGGACTCTGTGCTCCCAGCAGGGGCTGAGCACCTGCAGGGGTGTCTGCAGCAGAGCCCAGCCTGGCACGTCACCTGGCACCAAGGGCAGTGACAGGAGCCAAGGTGTCTGCTGGCAGAGACCTCTGCCTTGCCCACCTGGCTGTGGCCCCACAGGTCCTGCCAGGGAATGATTTTTGAGGGTCCAGCTTGGTGCTGATGGCTTTGGGGAGGAGGACTCAGAGGGCATCACCTGCAGTGCTCAGCACAGTGCCAGCCTGGCAGAGCTTCCTGCAGCATCCCAGAAAAGCAGAATCCCACAGAATCATGGACTGAATCAGCAGCCACAGGCACCGAGTCCCTGCCCTGGGGCTGGGATTGAATCCTGGATTCCTCAGGAGCTGCTGCTGCTGCTCCCCAAACCCAGCGCTGCTGCTGGGGCTGGGGCTGGGCAAGGGGAGGGAAGGGCAAAGCTCCAGCCTGTCCGTGGAGGAGGATGAAGGGCAGATGAAGGGGAAGGGAGCAGGGAAAAAGGCAGTTAGAAGGGACTTTAGACAAGGAGCTGGAGTGACAGCACATCCCACTGACAGAGGTGGGATATTCAGGTTAGGTGGGATATTCAGGTGCCCAGAGCAGCTGTGGCTGCCCCTGGATCCCTGGCAGTGCCCAAGGCCAGGCTGGACATTGGGGCTGGGAGCACCTGGGACAGTGGGAGGTGTCCCTGCCATGGCAGGGGTGGGATGAGATGATCTTTAAGGCCCCTCCCAACGCAAACCATTCTCCAACTCAGTGATTAGGGCTCTCGTGAGCAGGGCCAAGCACAGGGACACCTTTGCCCAGGGGACCCCAGTGCCAGCACTCTTCCCTTGGAGAGTGGCAGCACCTGCCCTCCACCCCCAGGACAGCTGGCACTCTGTCAGGACCCATCCTCTGGGGACACCCTGCCAACCTCCCTGAGCAGGAACACACACCAGAGAGACCCCCTGCGCAATTATTTTGGGGGACAAGCTCAGCAAGAGCTCAGCAGAGGTGGGCACAGCCCCAGAGCCCCCTGTGCCCACCCCTGCAGCTGTGGCACACTCAGTCACCAGCACCTGGTGCCAGGGGCTCCAGCTGGAGCTGCATTCCCTGAGCTCCTCCGGAGCTGGCGGCTCACCAAGCCCCTCGGGGGGCTGGGAGGAGCAGCCGAGTGAGCTGAAATCACCCGCGGTGTGTGTGGTGCACGCTCAGCCACACCTGTGCAGAACACACACACAGCCACCTCCCGGGGACCCCGGGCTTGGCACCCCCCGGCACGCCCCTGGCACACCCACTGTGCCGTGCTGCTCTCACAGGCTGGGGAGGGAGGATCTGTGCGCTTCCCAAGGTCTCCACGCTTCTCCTGCAGACCCTTTTCTCTCTTTTTGCTGCAGGGATGTGAAGGTTTCCTGGGGACAGCTCCTCCTGCTCCTGCTCAGGGTGTGCCCAGCCTGCCCTCGGTGTGCCAGCCCGGCAGCCCGTGCCCAGGGGTGCCGTGGAGGATGAGGAGCAGGGAAGCAGCTCTGCCTGCCCTCGTGCTGCTCCTGCTGGCAGCCCCAAGGCCAGGTGGCTGGGTTGCTTCCTTGGGCTTCATTCAGCACGAGCAGCTTGTGATGTTTCTTCTCCTCCCTGGGGTGGGCTGCTCATTTTTGCCCCATAAGACAATGCCCTTTTTCAAAAACAAAGAAATTCTAAAGTACATATGAACATATGGTAACATATATTCCAGGCTGCCTATGTGGCCAATTCTCTGTATGTTACCATATGGTGCCGAGTATTTAGCAAAAATATAACTTGACTGTTTCTCTTTCCATATGGGGATTCTTTTGCCTTAATTAATAACATTGAGCAAAAACTCTTTCTAAGGTTTCCAAGATTTCTGCAAGGGACTATCTTCTGACTGACACATGCTCCTGAAGGTTTCCTCCTGATTTGGCTGCACCCTTCTGTCCCTGCCCCCTTCCTCATGCTCCAGGGGCAGCTGTGGGGACATCTACCCGTGGGGTTGTTGGGAGGGGGATGCTGCACCCTGCCTTGGCTCCTGGCCCAGGGAGCTCCTGCCCTGATGCCTCAGGTTTAGCTTTTATATTTTTCAGATTCTGTGCTGCTTTGGTGTGTGGGTCTGAGCTTCTCGTTATGGGATGGTGAACTCTCTGCACAGAGCAGGGAGACAAAACAATTCCTGCTCTAGCTGGGCACCAAGGACAAATGATCCAAATCTCAGCCCAAGAGCACAAACACCGTGGGCTGGAGAGAGAAAAACAAGCAGGATGGGACTGCATGGGCTAAAGCTGGAATTGGACAATGAACTGCAGTCTGCACATGGAGCAGAGCTGATCCCAGGGAGAGACCCCGTGAGCACTCGTGCATTTTGGGACCATTTTGGTTCATCTTGGGTGCAGCCCTGGCTGGGCTCTTGTGCTGCCCAAGGTGCATCCATGGAGGAGATCCTTTTAATAAATCCCTGCTTTATTCTTTAGCTCAGTCTGGTCTCTGTTCTAGGGCAGCCTTCCCAAGGCATCATCCCCCTCAGGGCCTGGCTGCAGCTGGGGGATAGCACAGTGCCTTGGGCTGCTCCCTCCGGCTCATCCCGGAGCTGATGGAACAAAGGGGACGTGCAGAGGGAGCTGCTGCAGCACAGAGAGCATTGGTGGCCACACAGGGACTGCTGTCTTCAAAGGGGCAGAAATCTGCACACTCTGCAGTTAGACCTCTCCAGTGTTATCTCCCAGAACAGTGAAATGTGTCAGAGGATGCTCTCAGGACGAGCCCACATCCCGTGGGATGAGCCAGCTGTGTCCCAGTGGGATGGGGTGTGAAGGATCAGTGGCACAGCCCCAGCTGCCAGTGAAGACAAATCTCTGTGGTTATTGGATTTGAGGGTGCCCCGATGAAGGCAGGAATGATGAATCTGACTCCGTGTTCTCAGAAGGCTAATTTATTATTTTTTGATACTATATTATATTAAAGAATACTATACTAAACTATACTAAAGAAAACAGAAAAAATACTTACTAAATGCTAAAAAGATAATAATGAAAACTCATGACTCTTTCCAGAGTCCCGACACAGCCTGGCCCTGATTGGCCAATGAGTGAAAATAACTCACACAAGAATCCAATGGAACAATCACCTGTGGGTAAACAATCTCCAAACACATTCCAAAGGAGCAAAACACAGGATAAACAAATGAGATAAGAATTGTTTTCCTTTTTTTTTTTTTTGAGGCCTCTCAGCTTCCTTGGAGAAAAATCCTGGGCGAAGGGATTTTTCAGAGACTGCAAATGCTGCTGCATGTGGCTCCAGATGTGTCCCTTGTCCCTCAGGGATGTTCCTGCTGTGGAGGCAGAGTGGAGCTGGCAAGGGGCAGGAGAGCAGGGACAGCAGGGGAGATGCTGGATCTCCTCCTCTCCCCATTCCCTGGCTCCTGTTGGAGATGCTGAGCTCCCTGTCCTCCTCCTAGGTAGGACAGGACACAGGCAGTGCCTGGGGGGCTCAGCATTGCTGTGAGTTGAGCCTGTCCCTCCTGCTCAGCCCAGAGCTTCTCAGCAGGCACTGCCCCACTCCCACCAACAGGCAGAACCCTCCTGGGGCTGTGCTTGAGTGTCCCCAGCCTCCCCCAGCTCCCAAATCCTCCTTCCCCGTGCTGCTGTGCTGGGCCAGCTCTGTCTGAAGGAATGGGATGGGGTAACAGGGCCTTGCAGGGGGTGTGAGCAGGGTGGGTGCTTGGCCTCCCCTGCCCTTCCCCTGGGGCACCCAGTGCAGCCCAGTGCAACCCAGTGCAGCCCAGTGCAACCCATTGCAGCCCACTGCAGCCCAGTGCAGCCCAGCGCAGGCTGGTTGTGGGCAGTGCCAAGGCTCCAGGGTCACTGGGAACCAGGGGCTCCTTGTCAGGGCTGCCCCATTCCCCAGCTCCTCACACCCCAGAGCTCCCCATCCCAGGGAATTTCTCTTGAGGAGGTCACCAGGAACTCTCCAAACTCCTTCTGCCCCTACCTGGTGCAGTCCCTCTCCTGCTGCCCCACAGCCCTCGGCTCTGTGCGGGTGCTCTGGGGCCCACAGCAGGTTCCTCCTGCTCTTTGGGGAGCCCTCCTCGATGTTTGGGACACCCTTGGGAGCACAGCTGCTGGGCATCCCCTTCCAGTGCTGTTAATCAGTCTCGCAGGCAGGGGTTGAGCCAGCTGAGCCCTGCTGGCTTCCCCCAGCTCCCCTGGGCAGCTGGCATGGGGAGGGAAGTCCCTCATGGCCTTTGTGAAACCTCTTGAAGGGCTCACTGGGCAGTCAGGGCAATTCTGTGTAGCCCAGACAAAACTGGATCAGCTCCTGGTGTCTCAGCCTCTTTCTGCACCCCCAGAGTTTCCTCTCGAGCACCTGAGCTCACCTGGAGCCCAGGTCCCTGCCTAGCTCTGCCACCTCCAGCTGGTATCCATGCCCTGAGCACCTCCCAGCACATCCTGGCAGAGTGGGACATCAGCAGAGCTGGCAGAGTGGCAGCCACCAGCACCTCTGTGGCCATGGGGCACTGCCAGCACCTTGTGTGCAGCTGTTCCTGCCTCAGGACCTTGCAGCTGCTCCCCCATTTCCTGCCAAAGCCCGGAGCAGGACTCGCTGGGGGGACATGTGCAGAGCAGGCCATCCTTGCAGCCACACAAAACCAGCCCTGCTGGGGCTGTGCCTGCCTGCTGGCTTGGCTGTTTGCAGGGTGGCTGTGGGATCGTGCCTGGAGGGCATTTCCAAAGGGCAGGACAGCAGGGCTTCCCCAGCTGCCAGGATCCCCAGATCTGCATGACAGGCTGGGTGTATCCTGGGTATCCACGTACCATGGCTGAGCTACTGCTGGGATGCAAATCAGAGCATCACAGAATGGTTTGGGTTGGAAGGGCCCTAGAGACACCAGGCAGGGACACCTTCCACTGAACCAGATTGCTCCAAGCCTCACTGCAGCCCCTCTGTGGCGTGGTGTCCCTGAGCCAGGCAGCACTCCCACCACAGCTCAGACCAGACCAGCCTCTGACCTCTCCTGCCCAACCTGTTGGCACAAATCAGATCCCACCCTCGCAGCAGGCTGCCAGCCGGGCTCGCACGAGGGCTGTGGTGACGTGGTGGCATTCAGAGATGGCACTGGGAGAAGGTCAGTGCGTGCAGAGCGGGCACAGGCTGTCAGCACTCGGCTCTGCTGAGCCCCTGCACTGGGGACAGCCGTGGATGCAGAAATGGGGCTGTGCTTGGAGCTGCCTGGGGATGCTCGGCACGGGGGGGCTGCAGAGCAGGGAGGAGAACCAGGAGAAGCGGCACTGACAGAACCAGAGCACACAGCCTTGAGCTGCACCAAGGGAAATACAGGTTGGATATTAGGAGAAAGTTTTTCACAGAAAGAGTGATAAAGTTCTGGAATGTTCTGCCCTGAATTCAGAGAGTCACTGGGTTTGAAGAGACCTTCAAGACCATCAAGTCCAACCCAGCCCCAACACCTCAACTCAACCCTGGCACCCAGTGCCACATCCAGGCTTTGTTAAACACACCCAGGGGTGGTGACTGCACCACCTCCCTGGGCAGAACTCAGCTGGGTGCCCAGCTGAGCACAGGCACCTTTCAGGAGCTGTGCAGAGTGATGAGGGCACCCCTGAGTCTCCTTTTCTATGATGATTCTATGGTTCTGTGACCTCCACAGCCCAACCAGGCCCATGCTCTGGGTGCAAGCTCAGTTTCACCAAACTCCCATCTCCCCCTTGGTAACTCTCCCATTTTCCCCATCTTCCCTGGGGGCACCATCCCCCCTTCCTCAGCTTCCCTGGGGGCACCATCCCCCCTCTCAGCCCAGACACACAAGCACTGACGGCAGCAGCAGCCCCGCCTTGTAATATTTAAAACAATTTTATTCATGAAAATATGCTGTACAATGCACTATACACAGTTCTTTACATTGCCACATACACAAACTCTAATAGCACAACCAAGAAAGTTACCATTGCCTACGATAGATGCTGTGAGAGATGAGACCCTCCCCCCCCCGTCTGTACAGTTATAAATACGAGGGAAACGGACCCAAAACCGCCGGGGGAAGCAAACCGGGGGGTCCTGGGTGTCCCCCCACGCCGGCTCCAGGCAGGGCAGGGTGGGAGCAGGGAGGGAGCTCCTGGCCCCAGAGGGGCACTGGGGCTGGGGGGATTGGGCTGATGGAGAGGGGAGGATGAAGCTCAGTGAGGGGGGGCGTGAGGTGGTCTGGTGACTGCAGAGAGGGAACCCGGAGCCTCAGCCAGTGACACAAAGCCCTGGTGTCCTCTTCCCCACACTCACAGTCACAGGGGGGCACAGCCATGCCAGCCACCCCCGGACATGCCAGCCCCACAGGCACTGCCCCAACACCCCCAGTCCCTCACACCACCCTCCTGGACACCACGG
This sequence comes from Pyrgilauda ruficollis, assembly GCF_017590135.1. Classification (NCBI taxonomy): domain Eukaryota; kingdom Metazoa; phylum Chordata; class Aves; order Passeriformes; family Passeridae; genus Pyrgilauda; species Pyrgilauda ruficollis. Next base: position 1,906,342 of record NW_024526377.1, read on the forward strand.
CCCCACCTGCCCTGGTCCTTTGGTCCCCTGGCAGGGCCAGCTGTGCCACCCACCCCTGCAGCCACCGCGTCCCCCGGGCTCCCAGCCTGCCTGGGGGTGTCCGTGCCCGCCCCGCCGCCCCTCGCCCCGCAGGACGACTGAACACACGACGTTACCAACACGACTGCACCGCACACACGACAACCCCACGGTCACGAACCACGACGACAGCTTGGCCAGGGGCCGTGCCCACGCAGCGGGGCAGGGGCACGGGGCGGCAGGGCGGGCACGGCACACGGGGACACCTCCCTCCTGCTGCTGGGACACGGGGACACTTCTCTCCTGCTGCTGGGACACGGGGACACCTCCCTCCTGCTGCTGGGACACGGGGACACCTCTCCTGCTGCTGGGACACGGGGACACTTCCCTCCTGCTGCTGGGACACGGGGACACCTCTCCTGCTGCTGGACACGGGGACACTTCTCCCTCCTGCTGCTGGGACACGGGGACACTTCCCTCCTGCTGTGAGGTGGCTCCCCTGCCACGCTGATGGCCTGCCAGTGTCTGTGACACCAAAGGGGGCTCAGGGACCCCAGCGTGGGAGAATCCCATCTCCAACTGCCCGAGTGCTGCCCGGCATGCTGGTGTGCTGCTGGGTCTGTGCCTGGAGGTCAGGTGCCTGGAGGAGCCAGGAGCCCTTCCCTTTCTCCCATTCCGGGGGGGCAGAGGTCCCCGTTTGCTCCAGGGCAGCCAGAGCTGCCCTCTCCTCCTGCCTCTGGGTCCCTCACACCCACGTGCTGAACTGGGGGGGTCGGGGATTAAATAGCCATTTGCAATCGGTTCCCAAGGATTTGGGAGATGCCTGAAACGAGAGGTGGTGTATAAAAGGAATGTGGTAATGATCCTGACCAAAGAATAATCCTTTTTAAAAAAGCATTCAAGAAAGATTATATATAATAGAATATATTAAATTCTGTACATGATCAAATAATGTAAACATAATTAATTAACTTGTAAGAATGTCTTTAGAGACCGTGCCTGCCGTGTGCCCCAGGTGAAGGTGAGCACATGGGGCTCTTTGTCACAGCCATGTGGGTCAGGAGAGGAGCAGGAGGTGCCACCTGTGGGTCCCCCTGCCCTGACTCAGGGCAGCCACGCTGTCCCCATGGCTGGCTGGGACCCAGCTCCTGCTCCGTGGCAGAGGAGCCAGTGCTGGGTCAGGAATGGAAGAGCTGGGCTGGGAATATGTGCTGGTTCAGTGCACTGACCCCCCTGCAAGCCAGGGCTGGGGGTCACAGAGAGCCTGTGGTGCCCAGGGGGAAGAATGGCTGAGCAGAGACCCCACAGGACAGAGCAGCAGCCCCCAGCACCTCGTGCCAGCCCTTCCATCATCTCCAGACCAGTTGCTCCTGCTGGCCACCAGCCTGAACCCCTCCAAACCCTGCTGCTCCTGGCAGCTGTGTGGAGTGGCTGGGACATCCCTGGCCCTCTCCTGCCCCACAGAGCAGTGGGGTCAGTTTGGGGTCCTGACACACAGCAGGACCACGTGTGAATTGTGGTCCCATCCCCCATGGAGCCCCTGCCCCTGGCAGGTGGGTGCACTCCTCTTGCTGACAGCTCCTGGATCAGCTCTCCTGGCACCCCAGGTGTGGGCAGTGAGACACTGGGACAGGCATGGTGGCACTGACCCCCCAGGAGCCCCACAGCCCTGGCTGGGGCCCCTGTGGCACCTCCCTGAGCAATGTGGGTCACCCAGGCATGGAGCAGGATGGACCCCACGCTGCATCCAGAGGCCTGGCCACCACACCCCTCCCCTCCTCACACACACAAAGCCCCTCCTGGAGGATGGCCCACATCACAGCCCCCAGCTTTCACCCCAACATCCAACACCCCCCACGGCCAAGCCAAGATGTGCCGTGTGATGGGACACAGCCACCAGCACTGCCCATGGCCTCTCTCTCCTCTCCCTAAGCTCGACCCTTTCTTCCTTCCAATGCAAAAACTCAATGGCAAAAGAGTGCATGAAATCAAATAAATACGCCCCCCTCCCCGCCCCTGCGAGCTGCCCCTGAGCCTCCAGCTCAGGGGACCCTCAGTGCCAGCAGGACCCCCCTGGAGTGTGCCCAGCCTGCTCTGGGCAGGGGCTGCAGCCTTCCCCTGCACCCTCAGGCCCTGGGGGCTGCCGAGATGCTGCTCCCAGGCTGCTGGCTGCACACCATCACCACCCCCTCCTCACTGCTTGGTAAGGGAACCTGCCTGGAGCCACGAGGACACCGCAGCAGAGGTGGCCTGGGGGTGTGGGCTCAGCAGAGCTCCGATCTCCACCAGGACTGAGGGGCCATGAGCCCCCCATTGCCCGGGGGCAGCGTCCCCACTCCTGACACTTCTGCCCAGAGGACTCATTTCCTAAGGTGGCTCAGAGAAGAGTTCTTTCCCGGGGGGGATGCCCGTGCTGGGGGGGTCCCACACCACCAGCCATCACCCCTCTGTCCCCCAGCCCAAGGGCAAATCAAACTGGCACCATTACCCTGGTGCACTGGGACCGTCTGGAAAGGCTTTCTCTTCCTGCTACCCCCCTGGATCTGCCTGGCTCCGGCTGCCTCTCCCAACCACCTGCCCTGTGTCCTCCAGAGGATGCTGGCAGGACCTGCAGACCGGGCACACGTGGGGCTGGGGGTCCTCCCCCATCTCAATATTTGACCCTCCGGTTTGTGTTTCGTGTTCGACCTTAAGCTCAGACTGATGGCTCTCGCCTATCTTAACAAACAAAGGCAGAAGAGAAAGGAAAAAAAAAAGTTAGTCTCAATGTTCCCCTCGTGGCTTCCCGCTGGCGAGCCCGCGCCGGGGCAGGCGTCACCCGGGCACCCAGCTCTGGTTCGTGGGCTGCGGCGCCCCGGGCAGCGCGGGCACGTTGAGCCCGTTCTGCGGCGGGAGCGCCGAGTCGAAGTTGAAGTCCATCTCGTCGCTGTCCATAAAGTCATTCAGGATGATCGACTCCACGTCACACTCCAGGCTCCCGTTGAACATGTCCAGGTCCAGGTCTGCTGGGAACCTGTCTTGGCCCAACATGGGGGGGTGGACGGCCCCCGGGTAGGGGCCCTGCAGCGAATCCAGCAAGCTCATGTGTGCCCCTTGGTTATTAGCGTAGGAATGCAGGTGCCCGTGGTGCGGCACGGCCGTCATGCTGCACGAGTCACTGGGCAGGCTCATAAGGCTGACAGGATTGGCTAAGGCACTGGTGTTGACCGCAGGGTGGTGACCGGCTGGTGACGGGTGGTACAACGCGTTGCTCTTCATGAGAGAGCCCGGGTGGGGCGGGTAGGAGGACAAGCCCTGCTCCCCGCCCCCGCACAGCAGCGGGTTGTGTCTGTGGCCACGGGCCGGCACCATGGGGCTGGCCTGCGGCAGGGGCAGGTCCCCCGGGACCATGCTCTCCTTGTGCGCGTAGGAGATGGAGGAGAGCAGGTCCTGCAGCGAGGCGTTCCTGTAGGAGCTGACGGGCGAGAAGGTGGCCTGCTTGTTCTCCTGGATGGTCTGCATGGGCAGGCGGCGCATGAGGCTCATGGCCGGCTGGCTGTAGATGGTCCCACAGTAGGTGTTGGAGGCGGCCCCCATGCTGGAGCACTTGGAGTTGAAGGTGAAATTAGAGCTCCTCTGCCGCAGGGCGGCCGGGGGGAGCTGCTGGGAGGGGCTCATGCTGTAGCCATCCTGCAGGTCCTCCAGCATGCTCTCCCCCAGGCTCTCGTTCAGGCTGATGGTGCCGGTCAGGTCGGTCAGCCGGGGCAGCTCCACGGAGCAGCGGGCGCTGAGGGAAGGAGACATGGTGCTGGAAGGGCTGGGGTACATCAGCGGGGACGAGGGAGTACCATCGTCCTCCTCCAGCTCGTCCGGCTCGTGGTTGGCCATGATGGGCGAGAGGCGCCCGCTCAGCGTGCTGGCCGTGGAGTTGGCCCGCGTCCGGAAGTCCGCCCAGGCGTCGTACTCATCGCTGGCGTGGGACGCGGGGCTCTCCGACCACTTGGCTTGCTGGGAGGACGGGCTGTCCTCCCCGCGCTCCTGCGTCACCTGCAGCTGCTTCTTCTTGCTGGCCTTGCCCTTGATGCGCAGGAACTTGCTGTTGTTGTCCATGGAGACCGCACGCCGCCGCGGCGTCTTGCCCGTCTTGCCGCCCTCGGGGTTCAGCATCCACCAGGAGCTCTTGCCGGTGCCCTCGTTCTGCACGCGGATGAAGCGGGTGTGCAGGGACAGGTTGTGCCGGATGGAGTTCTGCAGGGACAGCAAGGACAGGGGCAGGGTCAGCAGCAGGGACAGCACCCCCGAAGGAAAGGGAGGCCCACGGGGCTGGGGGGTACGTGGGGCACCGTGGGGCACCGTGGGGCACCTGGGCTCCATCCCCCAGAACCAAGAGTTTGGGGCTGGGAGAGCTCGGCTGGCAGGTCCCTCCCACATCCCGTGGGTCACAGCCCTTTGCTGCGCCTCCAGCTCTGTCTGTGGCACAATTCCTGTCCTGGCAGGGACAGGGGGTCTCTTTAGCACATCCCAGGGACCCGCAGCAGCCAGGCCAGCTCCCAGGGAACCTTCCTTCCCTGGCAGCAGCCTGTGGAGGGACAAGGTGAAGAGGCAACAAATGCAGTGATGGGGTCAGGACCACGCACAGGCCCAGTGCTTCTCCATCCATCCCTCCCAGCCCAAGCCCACCACGCAGCCAGCACATCCCACAGGCTGCTCCCAGCACAGCCAGCACCTCTGTGGAGATCCCAGCTCGCTCCCCACCAGCTCCACAAGCAGAGGGGATTCCTTTGGAGAGGATTCCAAGCCCCCTCCCCTGCCTGGCATCACTTGGGATGTCCTCCCCTCCACCCTCAGCATCAACACATCCTGTGCAGGGCACATCAGCACCACCACAGCCCAAAACAACCTGTTTGCACCATGTGAGACCTTGTCCCCAAATGCCTGTCAGGCCAGCAGGGCAAGGAGGGGATTCCTCCCCTTCGCTCTTGTGAGATCCCGTCTGCAGAGCTGTCTCCAGCCCTGTGATCCCCAGCACAGCAGGGACATGGACCTGTTAAAGCTGGTCCAGAGGAGTCCACAGAGCTGCTGCAGGGGTGGATGAGATGAGCTTTGAGGTCCCTCCCAACCCAAACCATTCTGGGATTCTCTGTCACCTGCCTCTCCCTGCTGACATGCATGTCAAGGGATGCCACCCCAGCTCCCTGTGCCTCCTTTTCCCCAGAGGAAAAAGGCAAGATGCAGAACCCACAGAAGAGTCTGCAGCACAGACACCCTTCCCCAGCTCTGCCCAAAGGCTCGGGGCTGGCCAGGGGCTGCTGGAGAGGGGAGGCACTGCCCCAGCCCATTCCCAGCTGCAGGAGGGGCAGAAGGACGAGGAGAGGGAGGAACCCACGGCGGAGGGGAGAAAGTTTGGTGCTGTTGTGGTGTACAGTGGAATACTAATGAAGAGGCAAGTGAGCTCCAGCCTCATCTATCATATTATGTAATGGCTTACTTCTCTGCACTTCATTTATTTGGAGATTGCTCCCAGGCTGGCTCCTCGCCAGCAGCCACCAAATCCAAGTCTACAGAAATCAATCTCGCACTGACTGATTAAGCCGTGTTTAGAACTAATTGCTCCTTCGTGTGTGGGGAGAATAAATTACGGGCTTTAATTTCACATCTTTAAAATGCAACTGCAGGTATGGGCCAGCCATTAACCCCTTCCTGCACGGCTGGGGAGGGGCCCCAGGGATGGCTGGGACACAGCTGCCCAACCAATGCTCACCAGCTTCAAGCAGAGCACGTCAAGCCCTAGCCAGCCTTCCTGGCAGGGAGAGTCCCCCTGACCTTTCCAGCACCTCTCCTTAAGCCACAGGATGATCCAAACTCCCATCCAGGACCCAGCCACCGTTCAAGCAGCAGGGACAAGCACAGCACGTGGTTGTCACTGCCTGGCAGGGCCAGGGCCACCAGCCAGCTCAGCCCCACAGCGCTGCCCTGCACCCACAGACAGTGGGGAGCTGGAGATGCCAAAGCTGGGCTTGCAGGAGTGATGCCCAGTCACTGCTGGCCCCTGGCAGGAGTGGGGACCCTGCCACGGCCACAGTCCCTCGCTGCCAGCACTGCCAGGCCTGCCCAGCACAGGAGGCAGGAGATGCTGCAGCCTGTGCAGCAGGGCTGGAGCTGCCATGCACAGCACGGAGACAGGGGATGGGCTTTGGGCATGTCACAGCTGGATGGGGGTGACATTCAGCATCCTCTGCTACGGCCCCCTCCCACCCCAGAGCGAGCACAGGGCACCCCGCACCCCCCGAGGCAGGGGACAGGGCTGGCAGGGTCAGGCTGCCCGAGGCAGAGGAGACAAGGAGAGGCTGCCGCTTCTCCTGCAGCCGAGCTTCATTAAGAGCCACAAGACAGCAGCAATTAAGTGCAAGGTGCAGCACACCCGGCTGTCTCCTCATTAGCACCCCGACACGCTCGGCTGCCCGCGGCTCGGGGCGCACGGAGCAGGGCCGGGGGCTGATTAACAGCAGCCAGGCTGGACCCGCGGCCACCGGGCAGCCCCCGGGCATCCACTGCCCCCTGGCAGTGTCCCCCTGATACCCAGGGGACAGCAGCTGCCTTGGCAGAGGGTGCCCTGCGGTCAGGAGAGGATGGTGCCAGCCCCAGGGCCCCCACGGCGCCTTTGGCACCACTCTCTGCCCTGCACCGCTTCTTACAGCACCATTGCAGGGCTGGCCGTGCCCTGTGCCCTGCTGTGCCCCCCGACCGTCCCCTCTGTCCCCCTGTCCCCATGGCACAGCCCCTCAGTGCTAACCCGGCCCCACAGCCCCCGGTGTCCAAACCCCAAACAGCACCGGGCAAGGGCATCGCTCCCAAACCCCAAACAGCACCGGGCAAGGGCATCGCTCCCAAACCCCAAACAGCACCGGGCAAGGGCATCGGTCCGGGCTCACAGCCAGGCCGTGCCGGGGGTGACACACAGCCCGTGCCGGGGGTGACATCCAGCCCGTGACAGGAGTGACAGCCAGCCTGTGACAGGGGTGACACCCGCCCCGCGGACCCCAGCACGCCCCCGCAGCTCTGCCGAGGGGATGGGGATGCTCTGAGGAGCACAAGGCGGGGCTGGAGGTGGCACCAGGGCTGCAGGTGCACCGGACCCCCTGCCCAGCCCTGGCTGGCACCAGGGCAGGACGAGGCTGAGCCCGTGCCAGCCGCCAGCTGCCGGAGGCTTTGCCAAGCTGGAAGACCCCAGTGCCATGCCGGTGCCCGTCTGCCGGGGGCTGCTCCTGCTGCGGGGCCGGAGGGGGGGCTGTGGGCACCCACAGAGCCCCTCACCCCCCCAGGAGCCCTCCTCCGGCGAGCCTCATTGTCAGGGGAACAGGCAGTGTGAAATCGGTCTGATTAGCAATTAGTCCCATTGTAAAAGGATTAGCCGGACCCATTGTTTGGGAGAGTGCCTTGACTGTCAATGGGCAGCTGGCAGCGATGGTGAGGATGATAACGATGCTGCGGGGAGCCGGGAGCCATTCCCCGAGGCCGGACTCCCGAAATGAGCATCGACCCCCGAGCTGAACCTCGGACCCCGAAATGAGCCACCCACAGGGGCACCGAGCCCAATCCGGGCAGCGCTGCCCAGCCCCAGCCCAGCCGCAGGTGCCAGGGTGCCGCCCCCACCTCGGGGTGCCCACGAGTGTCGGGGTGCCGGGAGTGGGGCTGAATCCCCTCTGCGTGCCCTGAGGAGAGCAGGGTGCGGGGGAACGAGTGCAAGAGCAAGCCCTGGCCAGAGTGGGACAGCAAACCAGGCGCTCTGTGGCCCTCGCCATCCCTGGGACATCCCCTGCACCCCTCTGCTGTCCCCAGCACTGCCCCTGAGCTATCACCCCTCTCTGCCCAGCACCACGAGTTTTCCAAGTAAACCTCAACCCCAGCTGCTCCTCACCACCTGCCAGCCCTGCTCTTAGAGGTCAGGGGCTGTCTGTCCATCCGTCTGTCTGTCTGTCCAGGCTGCTGGGCCATCCAGCCAAGGAGATGCCCTGTGCCCTGCTGTGCCCCCCGACCGTCCCCTCTGTCCCCCTGTCCCCATGGCACAGCCCCTCAGTGCTAACCCGGCCCCACAGCCCCCGGTGTCGAGTTTTCCAAGTAAACCTCAACCCCAGCTGCTCCTCACCACCTGCCAGCCCTGCTCTTAGAGGTCAGGGGCTGTCTGTCCATCCGTCTGTCTGTCTGTCCAGGCTGCTGGGCCATCCAGCCAAGGAGCCCGTTGGTGTTACCAGCACCGTTGGCAGGAGGAGCAGGGACAGGGACAGGCACAAGGATGCTAACAAGAGCTCTGCCAGCAGCACAAGGACGGCTCCAGGGGTTAATTGATCCTTATTCACTTCTTGCACAACAAAATTGCCACTGCTGGAGGAAATATTCCAGAGGGCAGAGTCTACCAACAGCCTCAATAGGGCTTCATCCCTGGGGATGATGGACAGGGAAGGTGGTGGCATAGGACACTCCATGGTGACACCTCCAAAAACATCACATTCACCCAAAAAATGGCTCAGCCACATCCTGGCACCATCCCCTGGGCATGGGCAGCCCTGGTCCCTGCATTGGTGTCACCATCCCGCCCGGAGCAGCTGGAGGCTGAGCTCAGCCCCCAGCCCTGGCATGGCCACTGAGCAGGACCCAGGCCTGTCTGGGGAGCAGGTGGCACACGTGGCAGTGCTGCCCACGCTGGGGATGGCAGGCACCCCGGATGCTCCTGACAGGAACGGATGGCCCGTGAGGACAGGAGGGGACCCCTGTGCTGTTCCACAGGCAGGCAGCTGCAGGAGACCCCACCACCCTGTGCCTGCAGGGCATCAGTGCACCCCACATCAGCGCACCCCACATCAGCCCAATCTACACCATCCTGACCCACATGAGTCCAATCCACAGCATCCTGACCCACATGATCCCCACACCAGCCCCACACCATCCTGTGTCACACAGCCCCACATCATTCCCATCCACACCATCCTGGCCCACAGCAGCTCTCCCTGTGTGGGTGAACCCAGCCAGGGGAAGCCCATGGAGCCAGGCAGGGGGTGGCAGGGGTGGCTGTAAATCCAGCCCAACGTGTGCCAGGGCTCCTCCAGCCCCACAGCAGGACCCAGCCCCACGGAATCCCACTGGCCTCTCTGCTGTGAGCAGCCCTGGGAGCTCCCCACGGCCCCAGGCACACGGTGCCTTGCTGGGCAGGAGCAGCTCCTGTGCAGCCCCACAGCTTGCCAGGGTGTTACTGCCCCACAGAGCCCCCATGCTGCCCTCCACGGTGCCCTGCAGGCACAGAGCCACCCCACAGCCTGCCCTGGGCACTGCCCCACACCCAACCCCTACAGCAGCCCTCTGTGCCACCCACTCTGTGCCCACAGCACTGCACAGCAACCCCCCTGCACTGCTTCACCAGCTCCCTGGTGCCCTGTGCCAGCCCACAGACAGAGCTGCCCGGCGCCCCACAAGCTCCCTGGGCCCCTCAATGCCCCATAAGCCCCCCAGAACCCTCAATGCCCTATAAGGCCTCCAAACCCCTCAATGCCCCATAAGCTGCCCAGCTCCCTGCAGTGTCCCACAAGCCCCTCCAGCCCCCCTCAATGCCCCACAAGCCCCTCCAGCCTCCCCTCAATGCCCCATAAGCTCCATCCAGCCCCCCTCAATCCCCCCCCAGCCCCCCCCCCCCTCAATGCCCCATAAGCTCCATCCAGCCCCCCTCAATGCCCCACAAGCCCCTCCAGCCCCCCTCAATGCCCCACAAGCCCCTCCAGCCTCCCCTCAATGCCCCATAAGCTCCATCCAGCCCCCCTCAATGCCCCACAAGCCCCTCCAGCCCCCCTCAATGCCCCACAAGCCCCTCCAGCCTCCCCTCAATGCCCCATAAGCTCCATCCAGCCCCCCTCAATGCCCCACAAGCCCCTCCAGCCCCCCTCAATGTCTCCCCCCAGCCCCTCGCTCTGTCCCAGCCCCCCAGCAGCAGCTGATGCCCAGGTCCCGTCTGCCAAGTCCCCCCTCGACCGTGCCCCCTCCCTTCCCCGGCATGTCCTTGCCCGGGGCTGGAGCCGGGCAGGGGCCGCGGTGCCTGTGGGAAGGGCACGGCAGGGGCAGGGGGAGGCTGGGCTGGGGCAGGGGCAGCGGCAGGGGGAGGCTGGGGAGGCAGGGGGAGGCAGAGCTGGGG